>NW_008339517.1:1380884-1428839 GCF_000622305.1 Nannospalax galili
TCCCATCCAAAAGCATTTGAGAGGGAACTGACACTGATTCTAACCACTCCAACAGCTACCAAAATACCTGAAAGCAAATCCTGAGTCCATCACTCTCGAGTCCAGCCTTGGCAGACAAAGGAAAAATGAGGAGGAATCCAATGGAGGGATGCTTTTGGAAGCTCTAGTCAAGAAATTCCAGTGGATTCTCATAGGAACATTTGAAATTTGCCCTGTTCTGACTTTTTTCTAGTTCCCTGTCTAGAACTTTTAATGTTAATTACTCTTGCCTTTACTTCTCCTTCACATCTCCTATTCACCAGTCAAGGACTTTCTTTTCCCCCTAGAGGTAACAGTTAACAATTTGGGAGTCTTTTAGATAGACCTACTGAAGGGGTACCCCAATTGCCTCACCCTGCGTCCCTGTTCAGCATGGAAGAAGCCAGAGCGGTCTGCATCCCGATTCCTTATCAGCCAGTTGGGTAACCGCTTCAGAGGATGGTGTGATAAGAATAGGAGATACGAATTGGCTAGGCAGTTAGGGTAAAAAATCCCAAAGAAAAGTAGCCAGTTTTTCTACTAAAACTCCCAGTGCCCTTGGGCCTCTTAGCAACATACTCCATTTCAAAGGCCAAAAATGACAAAAGTATTTGGGAGCTCTTGTCTAATCCTTAAAGGATTTTAGGGTTACCTCTTCACAGGGGGGAATGTTAGAGTCGCCAAAAGCCCCATTAAAAAAAAAAAAAGAAGAAGAAGAAAGAGTACATGAAGTTGTCAGAAAACTGTGATGGGGATATATGGGAGGAGTTGGAGCAGAGGGAGTGGGCATGGATTTGACCTTATATGCTTATATATGCTTATATGCCTGTATGAAATTCTCAATAAATTATTTAAAAAATTAAATAATAGAAAAAGTCAAATTTCAAAAAGTTTATTCTCTTAATTCAGGTACTAAATATTAATAGATACAACTAAATAAGGCTTTTTTGTAGTCACCAATGATTTTTTTAGTTTAAATGTTTCTAAGACTAAGAGAAATTGAAAACTGCCGTCTCAGAGACAAGTGTTGTGCAATATTATTTCCAAAATTATTTGAATGGTGACAATAAACAATTGCACTTTTGTCAAAAGGAATAATATTATAACTATGACTAAACAGGGAAGAATCAAGAAATCAGGAGAGGGAACCACTGCTGCTTTGAAAGGAAGGTGTTGGACTTTATTATCTACCAATCTACACACCTAAAATTGTCGAAGGGAAAACCTCACAAAGAAATCCCTTTTCCCACCCGAGGAGGAAGAATGTATTCTGCAGTGTGATTATATTACATAGGGCAAATGTCAGAGGTTAAAGTTTGGGAGGAGCAGGATTTAGAGTTCAAGAAAAGGTCACTTCAAGTGATTAGGTAAAGATACCAGCCAGAAATGTCGACTCTTTTTGTTTGTTTGTTTGAGACAGGGTCTCCTTCTATAGTTCTAGATGGCTCACTATGTAGACCAGGATGGCCTTGATCTCACAGAGATCTGCCTGCCTCTGCCTCCTGAGTGCTGGGTTAAAAGCAAGCACCATCATACCCTGCCATTTTTAAGTAATGTATCACTGTATTAACTTTTGCTTCACTGTGACCAAAATATATGACTTATGGGAAAGGATTATTTTGGCTCATTATTCCAGAGGGCTGCAAAGGCATGGCAGAGTGGCTTAGTTCATGGTGGCTAGAGGATGCATGGGTGGCTGTTCACGTGGCAGACCAGGAAACAGAGGGAGTATCTAAAACAGAGCCTGAATATACCTTTCAAAGGCCCACCCTAGTCACTTAACTCTGACAGACAGGCCCTTAAAGCCTCTACAGACTCTCAAAAAAAAAGTGTTCCTGTCTTGCAAACAAGCACTCAAAATGTGAGCCTAAACATCATTCAAAATGTGATAGTCTCAATTCAAGAGAGCGATCCTGGGTGGGCCCATTTGTGCAGGAAGCCTCCTGGCTACTCTGAAACCTGCCTGTGGAAAACTAGAAAGAACACTGGTGAGAAAATACAAAGCTCCTGGATCCTCCCTTAGACTGCAAGGTATACTTTGAATAAGCGTTGCTAGGTGATGGTTAGGGTAAAGCAACAGAGGGAGACCCAGGACTGATAGAATATTATGAATCATATTTGGAGTCAGAGCACTAGCACCTCCAGAGACTTTTCATACAGGGATGAGGTCAGGAACGATCAGGCTCAGGACAAGACTGAAGGGATTAGAATGAGCTCACAAACAACAGACTTTCCAGATTTTTTTTTTGAAATGGAGGAGATAGGAATAAAAGCCCAAATAAATCTAAGAAAAGGAGGAAAGTGGTTCAACTTCCTTTGAAGAAAGATATGTCTATGGAATTTTAGCTGACTCATACTTGTCTATGAATATTAGATATAAAATTTCATGGGCTATTCAGGTTCATGTCACCATAACTTACAGGGGATTGTGAAGGATTTACAAGTCTTACTTCACTTGTTTTCTAGACAGAATCACTACGTCTTTTTGACTGGCCAATCCAAGTGTTATTTTACTTTTTTCAACATTCTTTTTCTAAAAAAAATCATACAATACATCTTGATCAGATTTAGACCCCCTCCCTGATCTGTCTCACCCATGGCACCTCACCAGATCTCATGCATTCTGCCATATATGTTAAGGCCTATCGAGTCAAGTTTGTGTCCCCAAATATCCCTCATTGTGAGTCCATCCACTGGAGCCTGTTCAACCTCTCACCCCCTCAAAGAAGACCAACTCACTCTCACCCCGCAGTGATAAGTTGTCAATAGTCCTCAGCTAAGGTTGGGGCTTCTTGCCAATTTCTGCAGTTCTATGCTGAGTTTCTGCCTGCTTTGAGTTTGTATGGGTTTTATGTATGCTGTTACCATTGCTGTAAGTTCATATAAGCAAGTCCCCAGCAGCCTAGAAATCTGTTTCTTTGTGCTCATCCAATACCCCTACCTCTTACCGTCTTTCTGTCCCCTCTTCTGCAATGGTCCCTGAGCCCTGGGTGGCAGGGTTTAATAAAGGAGTCCTATCCAGGGACACCCACTTTGTAGTTTCTCGTTCTCTACATCTTGGTCACTTGTGGTTTTCTGTGTTAATCACCATATGTCGCAAGAGCAAGCTTCACTGGTAAAAGCTGAGAGATGCATTAGTATTCTCTCTACTCCCTGTTCCACTATGTTCTCTGAACCTTAGGTGAAGTGGTTGTATTGCAGATGTGTCACTTAAGGCTGGGCATCTCACAGATACCTTTGATCTCCATTTGACCAGTTGTGGAACTCTGTAATAGTCTCCATCTGTTGCAAAAATCATCTTCTTTGATGAGTGGTGGGAGGTATACTTGTCTGTAAATATAAGAATCTATATTTAGCACATGGCATGAAATTACATTTGTTTAGGGATACAACAGACATAGGGTTTTCTCTAGGACCTATGACCTCTCCAGCCATGTGTATTTAACTCTGTTTACAATATCACACAGGAGGTCCCTCCCATTGAGCAAGCCTTAAGTCCAATTAGATAGCCATTGATTACCCCCAAGATAAAAGGGCCACTACTGCACCAACAGTGTTAGTTAGCTGCACCAGTCATTGTTGTGGTTATTAGGCTTTACAGATAATTGGACCATTGGTTGTTTTTCTCCCTTAGCAGTTGGCATAGTGTCCTCTGACGCTGAGAACAGGTCTTCAGGGAGGTGGCTTCCAGGTATTTCCAGCTTGATTGACCCAAGTATTAAGTCTGAACTGTGGCCTGTCTTCTGCAATTGGGTCTTACCTTCAAGTTCTGGGAGGCAATCAAGAGCCGTGGAAATAAGCCTGCATTATTTTGGGAGTCTCTTTACCCCCACGGTTCCTTGTACAACCCTCTTATTTTATGATGTGCACCGTTAAATGAAAAATATACATCTGTCTTTGGAGAAAAGAAATCAGAACAACCTTGTTCTTCGTGGGCATGATGGTGAATAAAAGCAGAAAAAAAAATGTTGGTAACAGAGAAGGACAAATGACAGAAACATTAAAATTTAAAATTTGTTGAACTGTCCTCTGACGATACAGCACTTCTCCCTCTGAATTACTGGCATGTTTAGGTCCAAATGTTGCCTGTGCTACTGTAAGTACAGGCAGGCTGTTTAGAGCTCATTTCTGTGATGACCCCAGGAAAGACATTCCATGGCCACTATAAGCAAAGAGTCAGAATCATGGTATCATTTCCATGCATCACAGTCCTACAAAGATAGATCTATATAAGCATCAGCTCTGTGTAAATAAAACATATGTTGTGACTTTGGTTGGCAATGAATAAGGCTAAATGACAAACAGCTCTCTGCCTGATCTTTGTTTTTTCGTGATGAAAAGACTGCAAAATAAGATTTTAAGTATTTACAATCATCTAATAAAATGCTTCATGAGTATTTATGAGGTACTTCTTTAACAGGATAAATTGTAATATTAATCAAAATCAGGAGTTCGACTTGGAATCCTTCCAAGAACCCAGATCACACATAAAGCTTTTCAGGTATTTTCCAATTCATTAATTCTCAGTTAAGTTGTTTATTCCATTCTCTCGGCATGTACAAGAATGTAGCTATTTGACAGGAAGTCAAACAATCCCAATATGAATTGCTGTTTGCTGGCTTATTAGCTAAATCATGATGACTTGGGATATTGTTAATATTAAATAATATCCCTTCTAAGTGAATATGCATGAATGCAGTTTCATTATGTTATGATTTCCTGTCTGTTCTGTGATTGAGACCCTGTGGGAGGCAAGTTCACACATCAAAGTTAAATCTTTCTACACCTTTCTTCCAGCTTCCTCTCCTTTTTCAGCTGCCTCCAGTCGGTAGAGGAGGTGTTAAGGCAGAAAGCTTCACTAAAGTGAGAAAGACCAAAGTGCCATTTGATGGACTGAAGACATAGAAACATAAAGGTGTGTTTATTGTTCAGTCATCAAAGAATGGTTTAGGTTGATTTACCATCTAGAAGCCCAGTCTGACAACAAAATGAGCCAATATTCTACCCATGATCTGAGATAGAGTCAACATTTCCTACGATAAGGAATTTTCTTAGGTTTTAAAAAGTATTTTGTATTGATTAAAGAATTTCATATAATGTATTTAAATCATTTTAAGACCTTCTTTCCCCATCCCCCCCACCTTACCACCTCTCCCTGAATTCATGTCTTCATTATTCTTTTTAACTTTTAAAATATATTTTTATGGAGTTTTTGGTGTTTCATATACAACATCTTAGTCATCTTTATACCCCCTTCCCCACTGGCACCCTCCCATAGCACCCCCACTGGATTTCATGCATTCTCTCATTTAGATTAAGGCCTATGGAGTCAAGTTAGTGTCCTCTGACAGCCCTCATTGTTTTAAAGGCCTATTGAGTCTAATCTGTGTTTCCTAAATACTCGTGGGTATGGGTCTATCCCTTAGGAGTTGGTCAATCTACTAGACATCACAACAGTAAGGAAAACCAACCCTCCCTCTCTCAGCATCTATAAACCTACCAATAGATCCCAAGCTAAATCTGGGCTTTCTGCCTACCTCCCCCATCCGTGCTGGACCCTGTCTGGAGTAGGTTTGCATAGGTCTTGTTCATGCTATGGTGTCCAGACAACATGGTTTCCTTGAATTCATCTATCACCTCTAGCTCTTATAATCTTTGTACTCCCTCGTCCACAATGATCTTTGTGTTTTTGGAGGAGATGGGGCAGTATAGGTGTTCCATTTAGGGTCGAGCACTCCACAGTCTCTTATGCTCTGCAGTTTGACCACTTCTGGGTCTTTGTGTTAATTATCATCTGCTGCAAGAAGAGCCATCTCTTGTTAGTGTTTAGAAATGCGCTAATAATTTATTTTATTTTTATTTTTGTCTATGAGTATTTTGCCTGCATGTATGTAATTGTACCATATGTGTGCCTGGTGTCCACAGAGGCCAGAAAAGGTGTCAGATCCTCTGGAACTGGAGTTAAAGATTCCTGTTAACCATCATGTGAGTGCTGGAAACTGAACCTGGGTCCACTGGAAAAATAGTATGTGCTCTTAACCACCAAACCGTCTCTTCAGCCCTAAATTTCATTGTATTTTAAGGTTACATTGTTTGTTACGGCAAAGTTGGTTCTGAATTTAAGAAAATCTCATAAACAGTATTTACTATTGATTCTGAAATTCTATTTTATCCTTCTAAAACAGTTAAAGATTTCAATGGTAGAAATATTTTAAAAAGCAGAGTTAAATGATATGACCTGTCATGGTAAGAGTTCTCTTATTCAAAAAAGGCCTGTGACAATGTTGGATTTGGTGTGAACTCTCTCTTTCTGAAAAACTTAACAGGGAAAGTTATGAGGACTCCCTGAGGCAGAGGAAGCAGGAGAACCTTGAGTTCAAGGCCTTCTTGGGCTACATGCTGAGTTTAGGCCTCTCTAGGCTACACAGCACGACACTGTCTTCAAAAACTAACCAACTGACAAAACCAAACCAACCCCCAAACCACTCCCTCCCCAAAAAAGAAAAATCCAAGGAAAAAAAATTTCCTGTCCTATTTGTGCTACTGGGAATAATTTACCTCAAGCAACAAACAAACGAACACTCTCCAAAACAACAACAAAATGCCTTCATCCAAGACTTAGATAAGATTCAAAAATGTTCTTTGGCTATTAGTCTATTTGACCAGCGATTACTGAAAAATAATCTTGAGATATTCACTTCAAATAACTTCAGCATAAAGGAAATCCAAAAATGTTGAAAAAGGTTTTGACATTGATAAATGGTGTAGTATTGACTCATCCTCATCTTAGGAATTGATGTCAGAGGCATACTTTGATTTTATGGTTTATATATTGTATAAATTTATACAACTCAAATAAATTGAAAAGATCATGACATGGGCAGGAACTAAACATGAGCCCAGGTCTCTTGCCCTTGAGGTTAATGTTCATTCCTAAGTAGTTGTTCCATAAACATCAATATGATTTACAGACCAAAAATTTGGAATCAAATACAAAGGGCAGAACTGGAATTTGATTACAATCTGACTGTGAGATACTAAGAATATTAGTAACTTTGAGCCTCATTTTTCTCTAATACAAAATTGGGACATAATGACATACTTTGAAATATTTTGTATTTATGAAGATAAATTTAATTATGTATTAGTAGGAAATATAATCTGAAATGTTAAAATTAATGAATATCATGTGTGATAAGCTTATTTACTCTCTTTGCTTCTGCTACCTGAAATATTATATTTTTCTATATTATTACTTTCACTGCTATCCAATTTTAACCCACTTTATCCAGAAGATTTAAAATATGTCAAATCATGTTACCCATGATTAAATTGTTACTAACTTTACATTTCACATCACCTTTTCTAAGCGGATATACTCATTAATTAATTCAGTTATTGTTTGTTATCTTAGGCATTTGGGAATTGTCATAGAGCAAACTAGGATTCCAGACCTCATGGATTTCAGAAGATGTATCTATTTTCCTTTCTAAAGAGTCTATTATATGTTATGATAATATGATTGGAAGAAAAGAATGAAGAATGTTGGCCTGAGGCATAATGACCTTGATAATGTGCGGTAGTGATGGTGGTGATGATGATGATGACGACAATATGATACATGTGTGAGAGAGATAGGGAGGGATGGAAGAAAGAAAGAGAGAGGGAGAAAGAGAGAGTGAAAGGAGGAGAGAAACTGAGCTAAAGAATATTGTACTGTGATAGAAAAATATGGGAAGGGCCCTTGGGAAAGCAGAGATCATGACTTCTAACAACCACAATTCTCAACAGAGCTGTAGACTCGTTTTTAGCTGAAAAGTGTTTGACATTTATGATTGCATTTATAATTTTTCATTGGGTGAGGGAAATTTCTTGTGTTTGAAAATAGGCACACTCCTTTGACATCATTTATTCTAAGAGCACTACTGTCACACTGGTCAGAAGCATCCAGAAATATCGCCATTGTAATAACTGAAAGAAGATGGCACACACAGTGAGGCCAGGTGTGACCACTTTGCACTGCACCCCTTGTGAATTACACACCATCTTCCCCAGTAGGGCTCTAAAAATAATTTCATACTAATAGAAGACCGGGTGGTGTGGGAGAAAGAAAATAGATACTGAAAAGGTGGGATGTGTGTCCCAGACTTTAGGCTAATTAGCTACGTGGGCTCAGCCAAACAATGATTTGCCTGAAGCCATTTGTTCACCTTTCTACAGGTCACATTGTGCCAGAGACTCTTGAAAGGCCAAAATACAGCCTAGATGTTGCTTAAGGAGCACTCAGCCCATTCTTTGACCTTTCTATTTTTTAATCAGAATTACATGGATGATTTGCTTGATGTTGGCCCATATCTGAGAGGTAAGAGAATCTGGAATTCTTACAGAAATTATTATATGACTGAAAATTACTCGGTGATGCTTCTAAGAAAACACATATTTTAAAATGTTGTTATTTCATTTATTTCTCTAAGGATTTTCAGTTTTAAATTTAAAATGTGTGTAGTCGGGAATGAGAGTTATTCCTTTCCTGCCCTATCATTATCTAAGTTAGGGCCTTGATACATAGAAGGCATATAGTAAATATGTTGATACATTAGTAAAATCTTTTCATGAACAGGAATAGAAGAAGTATGCATATAAATAAAAAATAAATATTAGAGTTTTTCTATCACACATCTACTGTTCAATAATATGCCAAAATTGCCATGATCATGAATATATTTTAATATTATCATACTATTTTTCAAAGCATCTAGGAGAGTTTGAAAACTTTGAGAGTACTTTGGCTTTTTCTCTTATTTTTGTGTGGTCCTGGAGATCAACCAGGGACTTATGAATGCATGCTTCGCCATCCTCACTCCTCTAAACTTCTTTTAAGATAAGTGATATAATTTGGGTTAAGTAGCTCTCATTATTCACTAGGATAACAGACATATATTTATCTGAAGAAGAAAGTTAAATGGAACTAAACTCCAGTTATTATCCCCAAAGGATTTCCAATACTGCCCTTGAACTTTTCTTTAAATGAACAACTCCCATATATTACACAAGACATTTTATACAGGTACTATGTCTTTTATGGCAAAGATCAAGCTTATTATATTTAACCATAGAAAGTCCATGTATGCTTATAGAACATTCTCCAGACCAAGAAATATGGTATAAAATTTGACAGCTGTGAGATGCTGGAGAACTGAAGAAATCTTATTCCTTCATATTGAAGAAGACTACAACTAATTTTGTATGAACAAGGAGTTTTAATACATCTTGCACAGAACCCTTGTACTTTTTCAGGTTGTGTGCTCCATGGTTTAAGATACACTGGATTCCTTCTCTCTCTCTCTCTCTCTCTCTCTCTCTCTCTCTCTCTCTCTGAATCTTTGCATAGTTTCTAATGGTTCACTTTTCAAACTCATGAAGATTTCCCCACATATAAGACTCACAGGCGAAACCATGAGGTTAGCAGGATATCTGAGGTTCTCTTCATTCTTCTCTTGTATCCACTTCTGGCCTTGGCTCATTCCAATGACCTGAACTTCATTTGTACAGCATTCCTTCAGTATCTGTGAAAGATGGTTTAGATTCCCGTGATAAGAAACTTTGTGAATGCACAAATTTATTTTTAACAAAACAACGTAGCATTTAATGACATTTGCAGACCATTTATGTACATAGGCCTATATACTTTGTTTTCTCTAGATTAGTTATAATATCGAATATGATACAAATGCGATGTAAGTCCATTACACTATGTTGATTAGGGAAACATAACAGACATTTTTGTAGATGTTTAATGCAGACACAGGTTTTGGGTAGTAATTTTTGATTTCTGGTTGCTTGGCTTCATGGATGTGGAACCCATGAAGGTGGAGGGCCCTAATAAACTCCCTACCAATGCCCACTTGGAAGCATCAAAGCATCTTTTATTTTATGTGGAAACAAACTCATTAGTCCCACAAAACAAAATTAGATACCGAATTCTATAATCAATCACCTGGGCATTGCATGCTTCCTTCCTTCTATCACCATGTACATCTATGAAGATTTCTTCACTAAGTTAGCAATAAGAACTTACTATGCTTAATTAAGCTTATATAAGCCATTTCTAATTTTATGATCAAAAAACTTAAAATGGACTCCCAGGGTCTGCCTTATCTTTTCTCATTTATGAGCATTTTATTCTAGGCTTTCTCTCTAAAGTGACTTCCCTTTTCCATCTCCATGAATTTTCACATGTAATTCATTACTCTATGTGTAAAGACTTCCGAATACACACCCTCAGTACTCCTCAACATGTCTAATGACTTTGTAACTTTTTCCAATTTCAACTCAACTGCAGGAGTAGCTTGCAGGGTTCTCAAACCAGGCCTAGCTCTACCTTGCTCTGAAAAGTCAATACTTATTTCTTTCATAATATGTATCTAAATTTTTATAAGTATGTATTTGTGTGTTTCTTGTAGAAAAGAAGTCAGAGGAGGCCATTGTTTTGGGGTATCACACTGTATTGGGTCATCAAAGAGAAGACCAAACTAGAAGTCACTTGGGCTAATGCCCTGTAGTTAAACTAAACTTTAAAATAAGCCAGTTCTCAAAAGCATGTCTTCCTATTCCTACCAACCCAAGATACATATATACATATATATATATATCTTTTAATATTTACATCCTCCATATTCCCCAGAAAATTTTTTTGTTTTTTTTTAAGACAAGGCCTCACCATGTAGCCCTGTCTGTCCTAGAATTCACTATGTAGACCAGGCTGGCCTTGAACTCACAGAGATCTGCCTGCCCCTGCCTCCCAAGTGCTGGGACTACAAGCGTGCGCCACCACACCTGGCAGTAGAACCCTTTTTATTTTATGATCAAAATATTCAAAATAGGCTGCAAAGGTCTGCCTGATCTTCACTTATCTGCCACCATATAGTTCTTGGCTTTATGTTAAGGAATAAGACATAACAAGGAATATAACACAATTTTAAACATATAAAGACAACGACTTTATGATGACTAATCTGCATCCTTATTATGTACCTGCTCTATAACTCCTTGGGACAAAGTAAACACTCAGCAAGTGCCTGTTGAGTAAAGGAATATTATTCAAAAATCAGAAAGCAACTTTAAAAGAACTGTGTAAGATTTTAAGACAAATTTTATAAGAAAATTAAATCATGACTATTATGCAAGTATAAAATGGTAATCCATCAATGATGCATGCAATATTAATTAATCAGGGCAACCATAAGATGCTAAAGCTGGTTCAAAGGTGAACTTAAAAGAAAATAATAATCAGGAGACTAAGAATGCTGAAATGAATATATTGGATAGTTAACTGGTAAATTCCTATTTGGGTAATAAACTATAAGAAGTCAATTTTCTGCTGGTTAGAAAAAAAAATGTATACAGGACCATACAAAATAATATAAAATAATGTGTATAGTATTTACTTTCTTATAATTAAACTTCTACCCTCTATAGAGTTATAATACAGACAAGTCAATATGATCAAAGATTATTAGTCTATAGAGTCAGATAAACCTCAGAGGTGTCTACCCCTTTTAAGGGACACCCATAATCTCATTTGCCTATTTTTGACAATTTAAAGCTTATTTCTAAATAAACAAAAATCTGTTTGCTCTTTTAAAAGTTTGTAATTTTTATTCTCAGCCCTGTTTCTGGAGCCTAAACTACCATTTTCACAAAATTATTGCTAACTGTGGTAAGATTTATTTTTTTATCTCAATCTGAAAATCTTTCTCTTAATTGAATTGCCCAAAATAATTTGAGTCCTTTTATATTAGCTAAGAATTTAGAGCATCCAATAAATAATTTTGATAGGGAGAAAAACATCATATAATTTATCTTTTCTAATATCAATTGTGTCCCTTTTAGAGGCTGACAGTATTGAAAGCCAGAGGGACCTGTATATCCCACTGAGTTCTCAGTCCCAGAGATGTTTCATTGAGTTTAACCTACTGATCAAACAAGATAGGATACATAAACGATTGTTAAAAACAGTTTTTATGAAAATGAAAATAAAGACCAGAGGGTTTATTTCCTCCGGGCATGTTTACCTTGGCACTATCGGGTAAAATTCATTCAATCTAGAACTTAAGTTCTAGATTGCTCAAGTTAAGGAAGCGATGCTTGTGCAATCTTAATCAGATTATTTGGTTTTTCCCCTATCCATTCTTTCTAGTCCCAGTCCTCTGGAATTGTAGATATCATTTCTGGCTGAATCTTGGAAAGCAGCCATCCAGTCTGAGGTTTTGCTCTACCCATGCTGGCCCATCAGAGAGCTAGCACAGCTGTGGTGGAGCCCACAGCACAGCCTTGTTTCTCAGGCTCCTCCCTCCCTGTTTTTCCTGCCTGTGGTAGGTGATGTCTAGCTTTCTCCCATAGACCAGCTTTCTATTCCTTTGACCTTGTGCTGTGTGACAGAAACCAGTGGCTAGCCAGTGTCAAAGAACATTTTGCCTTCTGGCTTCCGGTTGTCTTCTGGTAATGGATGTTTCCACAGATTACAGGGTGCATGGGCAGAGAGGGATGGGGATGTGCATGCCCTGGGATCTGCCCATGCTGCATTACTATGGGATGGCCAGATCTCTACTGAAGGCTATAGCTCCCCTTAGGGAGACCTTTGTAGAAAGTTGCATAGTCTAGATTCTATTTACCTGCTTTCAGGCAAACTCTTTCACTCATCCACTCTTCTTGGTGCATTGAACAATCCTGGCAATTTTCCATGAACTCTACTTACAAAACATCTTTCTTAATCTTTTCTTTACGGCCAAGCTGAATAGCTCATCACATTGATTTTTGACCTAGAATAATTCATTGTGTTATAAAGCCACTCAGCATAGACAGCTTTTCTTTACCTTTATTTTATATTTTGGGATTGTCCTTTTATAAATACATGAAAGGAAGAAAAAAAAAGTTTCTAACTGAAATAAATGTTTCTGCCACAGCATGTTAGTAAGCCAGGGTCTTACTGTGCCACATAGCATCTTCCTCCCCTCATTCCATTTCCTTTTCTTTAAAGAGAAAGTGGCAATACATCAACAAATTTAGAATAACAATGGATTGTTAAAAGCATACATCTGCCATGTGGTAGAAAGTTTATGTGCCATACACTCTGACTTTCTCCTCAATTACACTTGATCTTCAAGATAGTGGATTCTAATATTTATCAATTGCATCAACTTAGTTTTTTCATTTGAAATTTTCTTCCAATGTTTGCATGTATAAGGTAGCTTTTATTTTCCTCCTCCTGATAACAGCTGATTGTCTCCTGTCTTAATTCACTCTACCTTCTTCCATGTCCCTTGGTAGATTTTAAGACCTTCTTTTTCCTTTGCATATGCCAAGCTTTACTGGGTAGTTATACATACACTTTCCTTTAAGCTAATATCAAACATAACATTTAATAAAAGCAAGAAGAAGAGCTTTATAATTTACTGAACTTTTACTCTGGCTCTACCCCAGCAGCTTGATGTACACGATCTGATTTGTTCTCATAACAATCTTATCAGGGAGGTATACTTAGAACCATCATTTTCAGATGCACAAACTGAGAGCACGTGGTCTGCTGAAGGTGTTACATTTCCAAAGTAACTCAGTGAGAACTCATGAGTGTGACTCAGTATCCAATCTCTTAAACACTCTACTACAAAAATAAAAACAAAATTCAGTGTGGTATCATTGATGAATTAAGCAGACCTTGGAGGAGGAACACTTGGGTTTATATCCAGGTTGCTCCCTCATGCCTAGAAGGATGGTATTAAGAAAGTTGCACAAGAATGCTGTGCTTCAGAATCCACGTACCCAGAAGGGCAATGATAACACAGTCATCTCTCTATTGATTCTAGAAATCACTGCTGATACTGAAATCCACTAATGCTGAAAAGACTTCTGTAAAGTGGCACAGAGCTTGCAGACAACTTTTGTGCATCCTACTGTATATTTTAAAAGTTCACTAACATATTCATAATGCCTGGAACAATGCAACTACTACATAAATGGTTGCCGTATTGCATTATTTAAATAATAATGACAAGAAGTCTGGAAATGTTCAGTCAGATGCCATCTACTTTTGATTCATGGCTAGTTGAATCTTGGGATGCAGAACCTACAGGGATCTAACTATATTCTTAATCATCTCATATTTGTTATCAGGTCTAAAACCATTAACACCTATAGGGTCCTTGGAGTAGTCATTTAATAAATATGGGTATTGCACTATTATTTGGAAATATGTTTATTAATAGTATTTCAAGAAAGAGTCCAATTCATTTGCACCTGAAAAAAGCAGGGCTTAAAAATTATAATAATTTCTGCAAAACCAAACTTCTATGTGTGTGTGTGTAATGTTTTCTATGTGTACGTGTATAAGTGGGTGCATGCAGAGACCAGAGGAAGGTATTGGGCCTTCCTCTACCACTCCCTACTTTATTTCTTGGAGGCAGGATCTCTCACTGAACCTAAAGCTCATCATTTTCTACTAGGATTTGATGACTGACCAGCTCCTCCTGTCTGTATTTCCTCCACCCCACTCCTCCTAATGCTGAGATCCAACAATTTTCACGGGTGATGTTTGTTTTACATGAGAAGTAACTTAGTGACACTTAAAGGAGAGCACGAGCATCTCCTCCATGTAATAAGTGAACAAAAACCAGTTTTCCCTGTGAAATTGACAATAGAGTGTGTGGTTGTTGTTTTTCACTATGTAGTTCTCACTGCTCTCAAGGTCATGACACTTCTGCTTCCGATTCCTGAGTGCTGGGGTTACAAGGCTGTGCCACATGTTGTTTACAGTTTCTTCCTCTGGTTGCTGTTTCATCTCTAGTGTGAAGACTTTAATCAGAAGCTCTTACAAAGATAGCCTATAGTCCAGCTCCTTGAGTAGCCCCTGAATTTTTGTTTCAGATTTTTTAACACCTTATGTTTCAATGCATTCATTTCAATAATGGTTAATGATTGCAGGATTTAATGTATAAAGCGACAAAGTAAGTATATTTAAAACCTGTTTATTGGCTAGTAGACTTAGCAAATGAACATAATTACTATTTTATTCTTTAAACCAATATGCAAAAATGGCTATCTGGATTGTCCTGAATTTGCATAGCTTAGCTTTATGATACAGTAGTTTGGGTAAATAAATTATTAACCTAATGCATTTTTATTGGTTGTTTCCTGAAAGCATAATGCAAATGTATTAATCTATTCTGACATTCAAAATAATAAGTACATTCTAAACCTTTACAGAGAGGAAATATCTTTAGTGTATGAGAAGAAAAAAATTAATCATAGGGCGAGAGCACACTGGCAATAAAAATAAATTAATTAAACTAATCAAATATTCTCATTGTTTTAAAACAAATATAAGCCCTTTAGTAAGTCATGCACCTTCCTGGACCCCATTTTAAAGAAGATTAAATTATCTGTTGCTTTGAGGTTCATGAAGTTCACTTAATTTATCATTTTATGAAATAGATGTCTTTCCAAAGATTTCTCCTGCACATGTATATCCACCCATTCTCCTAACCTTAATGCCCAGTGTGTAAGACCCTGCCTTTGTGTTTTGGAAAGTGGTTCTGGTTCTCATCAGAGAGATGCTATTAAAACAGCAGAGGAAAAGAAAGTACCCATTTTGGCACGTGGCATTTTCTGTTAACTACTCTGCCCATTTGTAACCCAAATAAGGCTGTACATAGCTAGTATCAAACAGTGCTAATAACTACCTCCCGTTCCCCTTTCCAGCTATCAGTAGAAGGAGAATCACATTCCACAAGTGAACAGAGAGCAGTTGAATCATTGGGAAGCTGAGGCCTCTATTCATATTTATGAGGATACACAATAAAAGTACCTTTTGCTGTTGACAGAAATATATTCTATTTTTAAGGTAATATTTTAGCAATTCTTTTAGGTTTTGAAAAATTTATAAAAGAAGACACTAGTTATCTACTTGGTATCCAGGAGAGGTAATTTGTCACTTTTATAAGAAAAAATTTTCAACCTAAATTTAACCTATACATTTATATATACATATATATGTATATATAAATATTTGGATGCACATCTGGGCATATTACATACATATATATGACATTGCAGTTACGCACAGGTATGAAAGGTAGGTTTTGGGCAGTTCTTTTATTTGGTGCTGAACTCATTCACAGTGTTTTGATGTGCTGCATGTAGATACCTCTTTCTAGGCAGCTTTCTTTGATTAAGTTGGTGGTGTCTTGCATTTTCTGCTATTACAAAGTCAAATGATTTAATATTGATTTCACTTTGAACCTGAAGTAATGATATAGCATAGGCACAGACTATAATGAATGTGGATCCAAGTATTGCCCCGGGGCTTATTCTCAGACTAAGCCTTTTTCCCATGTACCAATGTGAGTTATTTTTAAAAATTAAATAAATTTGAAAGGATTCATGTTATCTTCTTGTTCCCAGTAAGCTCAGAATTTTCAAGGTGCTATCTTAAGATGAGAGAGAAAAAAAAAAAAAACCCTCAGACGTTAGTAATCCTAGTGGAAAGATTATATAGGATTTGGTTTAATCCTTATTTTTTTCCACATTTTTATCTTTGGCTTTCATCAAACTAAATCAATGAATATGACTAGTATCGGGGTTCTTCTAACCTTAATGGACTTTTTAAAGCATCAACTAAAGCTTGTTATATTTCTAATTTAGAATCTTAACTTCCCTTAATGAAATGTGTTCCTAAGTTCTCATTAGATACTTACTTTGAAAGGATTCTGTAGCTTCAGAAATGTCTTAAGCTGTAAATGAGAAACAGATTTAGGTCTAATTTATTTGATTAAAATCTTTAATTTTTATTTTCCCTATGATTGTATTTTTACATTTTGATGTACATTAAATGTTTTTTGACTTTTTTTGTGTGAATATGTGCTTCATTTTTCTCTTTGGGGTTTAAATCTTCTGAAGTTGTTGATTTAGGCAGGGAAAGAATGACAACAATGTCATCAAATGTTTACTACATGTGCCAAGTTCTACATTAAGCAATTCATATATATATATATTTGGTCAACATTTGTAATTCCTCCAGGAACTAAGTGTTCTTGTCATTCCATTTCAGAACAAGGAAATGGCTACTTCTGTAGCATAACTTCCCCAGCACTGCACAACTAGCCAGGCGGAGAAGAGGAGCTTTGAACAAGCTCTTTCTAAACATGTGCATCAGTCAGCAGCTTTGGAGGGAGGAAGCAACAAGATCTCCCAGAGTACTTATTTTAACTCAAACACATGGGAGTTTATTCTAACATAAAATTCAGTTATCTTTTTGCCCCTTCTTCCAAACTGTCCCTGAGCCATGGGTAGGTGAGGATCAGTATAGAAGTCCTATCCAGATACACACGCTACAGTCTCTTATTCTCTAAAACTAAGCCAGTTGTGGCATTCTGTGTACATCGCTCTTTGTTGTATGAGAAAGCTTCACTGGTGAGAGATGAGAGATGTATTATTAGTCTCTCTACCCCCATTCTGCTATGTTCCATGAGCCTTAGATGTAGAGGTTCCATTGTAGATGTGTCTCAAAGGACTAGGCATCGCTCAGACACATATTCTCTGTGTGTGACTAGTTGTGGAACTCTGTAACACTCTCCATCAGTTGCAAAAAAAAAGCTTCTTTGATGAGTGGTGTATGGTATACGTGTCTGAAAATACAAGGATCAATACTTAACATACACTAAGAAATGTCTAGAGATACAAGAGATGGTCTTTTCTTTAGGATCTATGACCTCTCCAGCCATGTGTAATTGATTATATTTACAGTGCTATCCATGAGTTCCCTCCCATTGAGAGGGCTTTAATTTCAATTACATAGCTGTTGAATTCCCCCTAGGTAAAAATGCCGTTACTGCACCAATAGAGATAGTTTGCTGTGTCAGCCACTGTGGTTATTAGGCTTTGAAGCTGGGTTTGACCACTGATTGATTTTCTTTCTTAGAAGCTTGAGTAGTATCTTCTAGAACTATGAGAGCTAGCCTTCTGATTACTGCAAGGTGAGGGAGAGTGGATCTTCTTTAAGGAAGTGACTCTAGAAATGGTGACTAGACTCCAGTAGATGCACTTGCATCAAGGGGCATCTTGGTACAAATACTTGACTGGATACCTGACTGGATAGGACTTAACATATAAGACAGAATGCATGAAATCTGGTGGGGGGGGTTATGGGGCAGTGTGGATAGGGGAGGGGCTCTAAATTAGATTAGGATTTACTATGTGAAATGCACAAAATCTCAATAAAAATTTAAATTCAGTTATTTTTATTGCTTTCCTTACCTTCTTTACAGGATCCTTATCTTTTTAAAACAGCTTTGTGGAGGCCCAGTTGACATAAAATAATATCTATATTTGAAATGTGCAATTAAGATAAGTTCTGATGTATGAATTCACTTGTCAAACTATCACCAAGATCAGGAAAATACAGTTTGTGTCATCACCAAAAGATTCCTGGTGTTCCTTGATAATTCTTCCCCCCAAACCTTCTCATTATGCCCCCTTATGGCCCGGCAACTGCAGTTTTTCTTTCTACTATCATACTTTAATTTGGAATTCTTAGAATTATGTAGGTATGGAATAGAGTATATGTTGTTTCTGTGTGTATTTTTCTCATTGTAATTATTTTGAGATGAATCTACGTGGTTCTAAGAAATATGTCTGGCCTGGAACTAGAATTGGCAACAATAGGATGCTACTCCATTCTTCCCGTGTGAGATATTCAATAATCCAATCTGCCCAACTTCAATATAGCTTACAGGATAGAAATACAGAATCTAAAACCAACGTCTTGGTTTCATTGAGCCTCTTTGTCCCCATTTATGACTAAGGATACTCCTATTTATGTATCAGGTTTGTTACAGATTCCACTAGATGAAGTAGGATAAAACATTTAGAATGGCATCTTGATGCATTATAGGTTCCCAACCGTATAATATTAAGGAAAGTTGCATAGCTACCTTTTGCAATGATACAGGTTACAAGGAAATCAGTAGGTATAATGTGGCTCTTTGGAACTTGTGAGACCTTTTCAAAGGTCTAAAGAGTCTACAGCAAGAAGCAGTTGTTGGAAATGAATATTACTAGGTGCAGACCAGAAACTGTCCATTGTTCTGTCTGAAGTGCCCATATGCAGGAAGCAGGGAATTCTATAGTCCATTTGGCTCTCTTCCTTTGTGCTGATCTCCAGCTGTTGCTTTCAGTCATGTGTCTCTAAAAGGATACCAAAGACACATCTTATCTTCAGTCTCTGAGATCAGGGTTAAATGGGAGAACATAAAGCTGTAAGAGTAAATTATGGATATCTAAGAAGCCTGACCACCTATAGTTTTAACTTTGGACCACTTATGTCAGGACTAATGGATTGTGTGTAATAAAATAATATAAAATCAAAGTCCTGAATCTAAGGAGCAGTGCCTAGAAGTCTGCATGTTTAAATAAGAACCTTAGGAGAATTCCAATTCCATTTAGATTCTTAAAGAAGTTTAGAAAGTTGTAGCAACAGTAAGTACCTTTACACTTTAAGGTGCAATTATGTAGAAAATGCATTAGTCTGAAAATTGCTGGAGCAACAGAGGTCGAGGAAATTGAATGAAGCTTACAGGGTGGTAGATCTTTGTTCAGTACAAGAGAGAACCGTATTGTAACCTAAGCTGTTGATCTATGCATAAGTCTGTTCCTCACCATTTTGTAATTGGAGGTATTCAAACAGTAAATGCTTGAAGACATAATAAATGTAAAATGCTTTGGAAATTGTAAATGTTGTGATACTAATGATGACAATGATGAAGACATGGGCTGAGATATTTTGTTTGCATTGAAAACTAAATTGTAAAATTTTAAAGATGTTACTCATGAAGAAGGGAACAGCTACAATTATACCATTGGACACCTATAATGCATCAAGATGCCATACTAAACCTTTTATCCTCCTTCATTTAGTGGAATCTGTAACAAACCTGGTTTATAAACAGGAGTATCTTCAGTCATAAATGGGGACAAAGAGGCCCAAGGAAACCAAGATGTTGGTTCTAGATTCTGTATTTCTATCCTGTATGCTATATTGAAGTTGGGCAGATTGGATTACTAAATATCACATATAGGAAAAATGGAGTAGTATCCTATTGTTGCCAATTCCAGTTCCAAGCCAGACATGTCCAACAAGCCAGACATATGGACCTGAACCAAGAAGAAGCATCCTTTAGTTGATGCCACTGGTTCAAACCTGGGATGCAACATAACAATCATTCTTCTCAGATCCTGTAAATAAACAGTATAAGCCATCAAGTCATTAAGGTCACTCTTTTCCAGAGTCAGGAACAGAATGAAGATGGCTTCGGATGGCTTAGGACCATACCATTGGAGAATTCTAATGTAACAGATATTTCTAATGTATTAAACTGAATATTCAAAAATATCTACCAAGACTGGGGACCTTGAGAGCCAGTTCTCTACATAATTTAGTTGAGAAATTATTCTTTTAGTATTGATATTTGGATTTAACAACTTCTTTGTGGGCAGTCACATTGGCAGTCTCCTAGATAAGTTCAGATCTCTGCATAATGTGGAAGCTGGGAGATCATTTTTTCTTTTCCTTTTAGCACAATCACTAGAGAGTGCTTCATTTGTATAATTAAAGAGCAACAAGAGAGGGAAATGGTCACAGTATTTAAAGGGCAAGCTCCTTTTTGCCTGAGCTAGACTATGTCAGGAATGAAAGGCATTTAGATGGTGACAACTGCCTGTCTCCTCCAATAGCAGCCTTAACCATTATCACCTTACAAACTGAAAAGCAATTGTGAGATATTTCTCAAATTGACTTGGATATTAAAGATTTAATTAGACACATCCTCTTTGACTTTGTTTTATTGAAATGTGTGCACTGTGAAGAGATTTCAGCTATTAAGTTCAAGAAGGGGAAGAATCTATGTGATGCTGTGTATCTTTTCACAATCATAACTTCGTCATCAGACTGTTTCTTTTAAGGAAGAACTCTTTTATGTATGTAATCACCCCAATGTATGGCCACAGGGAATGGGTTAGGATTTTTATTTTCTCTTGATTATGCATTATCAGGTTTGTATTCTCTACAACTTTAAAACATCTGTGTTTATATCCATGGTATGTGATATATGTATGTCTTTATTATTCTCAATATTTTATTATCCCTACTGAGAAGTAAACTCTTTAGGAATAGGATCTGTCCCTTTTATTTTTATTTCAGTTTGCCTAGTATAGTACTAAGTGTAGAAGATCAAGATTTGTAGTTGAAGTGTTGTTGCCTCAGGGAGTGAGCATGTTATTGAGTCTCAGGATAGACAGAACCATGGTTGAGAACTTTGATCCAGCAGGTTGAGGAATCAATTCGAGCTAGAACACGGTTCACATGTGTTTGATGGCATGCTTAATCTCATTTATTAGTGTATATTCTTTCAAGTTATCTTCTTCAGTGAAAGTCATGACTAGATAAGACCTTCTGACAAACTATGGTTAAGTTAGAGGGGAACTTGGGTCTTCCATTGATCTTTCCTAAGATGGAGACTAAATTGTTTGCTATACCTGACCTTCCTAGACTTGAAACTGATATATGCATTCAATCTTAACTAAACATCACATTTTACACTGATCTCTGGTGTTGCTAAAACTCTCTAGCTCCTTCATCTTCATATCTCCCAGTTGCTTAATTTTTCCAACTCTCAAAATATGGCTTTATGACTGGAGAGATAGCTAAGTAGAAACACCTGAGTTCAATCCCTGCAACTCATTTTTTTTTTTGAAAAAAACTGGGCATGATGGCACATACTTGTAGTCCCAGTACTGTGGAGGCAGAGAGAGGTGGATACCTGAAACTCACTGGCCAGTCAGTCTAACCTACTTGTCAATCTCCAGACCAGTAACAGACCCTGTCTCAAAAACATAAGGTGGGACCACGTGTGGTAGTGCATGCTTTTAATCCCAGCACTCAGGAGACAGAGGCAGGTGGATCTTTCTGAGTTCAAGGTCAGATTGGTCTACATGGAATTCTAAGCCAGTCAGCCAGGTCTACATACATAATGAAACCTGTCTCAAAACAAAAAAGAAGGTGGACAGTATTCTGAGTAATGACATCTAGGGTTGTGATATTCATGTGCATCTGCACACATACAAGCATACACACACGTGCGTGCACGCATGCATGCACATACACATGCACACACAAATATGGCTTGAATATGAGCTCTAATTTCTCTAGCATTAGGAGATCATAGTAGATGCAGTTACTTTCCTCTAAATTCTTTATTCTTTTACTACAATTATTGCTGTTGCAAAATTATTTATATATGATCAGCTAGATGGACTTGGCATCTATGCATACAGAAAGTGTTAAAATATTACTAATGTGCACTGGGTGGAGAGACCTGCACTGATGCAGCTCCACTGAACATTTTTTTGGTCATTACTCCCTGAAAAACACAATGTAACAACCATGTACATAGTCTTAGGTATCATAAGCATTCTAATGGTGATGTAAAGCGTAAAGAAGGATATGCATATGCTACATTGAAACATCTAATTTGGTACCAGGGACTTCAGCCCCCAAATATTTGACTTCTGCAGTGGTCTGGAGAAAATGCCCCTTGGATACTGAAGGATCAGGGCTTTTGCTGGGAGGGAAAATTTTTGCAAATAAATACCTTTCTCTTAGAACTGTAGAAAAGCACATTATGGTGGGAGATATCTGCTAGTCCTCAAAATACACATGCCCCCTTGACTCAGTCCTTATAGTTATAGGTGTGTGTGTGTGTGTGTGTGTGTGTGTGTGTGTGTGCGTGTGTGTGTGTGTGTCTGTGTGGCAAGGTGGGAGGAATCTACCAGTTTTCTCCAGCAAGAGATCAGGCAGTCTTCATTTGTTTTTACAATCTCATTTTTTCCAGTATTATTTGTTACTGAAGGAAGAACATTCCAGAAAGACTAGCTCTCTGCCCCAAAATTTAATATTCATGTAGTTGGGTAATGGTTTAGAACTTGGAAAGACTGTCAAGCTAAAGCGATTACAAATGATCAAACTAAATAGTTCACAGTATCAAATGGTCAAAAGGTGAATGGCAGTATCACAGACCATTTTCCTCAAGGCCTTGGGAATGAGACATTTGACCTCTGTCATTCTGAAGCTGTTCAGAAGGCAAGCACTTGCTGCTAAATGCATGAATGACTGCATATACTAGGAACTGAGAATGCAAGATACTTAGGGAGATTGATAGAGTTTTAATCCTAGAGTTATTTAAGGTGAGACAGCTCTTTCAATCTTTTTGTTATATATAAAGTGGTGTTTCAAATGACAAAGTTTCTGGTCCCTAATTTTTTTTTTTTATCAGTTCCTCTCTCTAGTTTCTAGATATCTCTAGAAGTTTGTATTATTACTGTCACTTTCTACCTTCTTATAAACTGTATATAGAAAAACACTACAGCCTACTAAAATTATAGTCTCTTTCCAAATAGTACTATAATGACCTGGGATATGTACAAAATGACTTATACTACCGAGTCTCTATGGAAACACATCACATCTCATAAGATAGTTTTGAATTTTTTTAAGGAAGAAGCATAAGTTGTGAATCCCAAAGCAGCAACATGTTGTGGTTGGAATGCAGGGCTGTGGATTTCCAGCAGTTGTAAATTGTGTTTTAGGGATCCCAGTGGACCTAGTAGGAAATGAAGACGAAAAGTTAGTGTTAAAAACAAGGGGAAAATAAAATAGCTAGGTGTGATGTGCCCACTTTAAGGTCTGGCACCTAGAAAATCAACAAAACTTATTGTGGATATAACAAAAGACTTAAGAATGTCAATATAAAATTAATTAAGTAACGGACTTTGGACTATGATTGTGAAAGGAATGTACATTATTCCTAATTGGATTTTAGATCACTTTCTGGTTAGGAAAAATAATTGGCTTTATTTAGGTGATCAAAAGTAACACTAAACTGATAATTATTTCAGTGAGATAAGAGATAAAAGTTTTAGAGATTGTGTTCTGAGATGAGTGAAGACCTCATGATGATGTAAGAGATTTTAGATATTAATCATCTATCAGTGTTCTTGCTACTCACACTGACTTCCATTTGCGAGGCTGTAGGATGCATTAGGTAAGATGAAAACATGACAGTGTATTTTTACTTCCATTATTTAAACGTTTTTCCTTTCTCTTTACATCATACCAAGTTCATAACCATTTTCTTTCAAAGAATAAAAAATGACTAAGAGGAAGCAACAGATTCAAGTAGTTAGGTCTGCGAGTGGAATTTCTGTTATGAGGTTTAATAATACAGTTTTCCCTCCATCATTCACTCATGAAGGAATACAGTGTCCCATTTGGTGAACTTAATTATCCCCTCTGGTGTTTTCCATAGTCTATGCTAAATATTAAGGCCTGATGTTATAAGTGGAACTGCTAGACCATAAAAAAATACTGTAATCCTTTTAGAATTGCAACTTCCAAAAGGAAAAGACTTTAATAATAAAAGCATCTAACTGAAGACACTTGGTATTAGCAAGGGGCCAGAAATGGAAGGGTGGTTTCCTGAACCTTAAACTCCTCAGTGTGATTTATGCAACATCATCTTGCCTAAGTAAACTTTCTTTCTGTAGTGATTTTATTGACTATGACTAGGTTATTATCTATAAAGAGAATGTTGAAGCATTAGTTTCCATTCCTAGTTTTGAAATCACACTCACACAAATAAAAATATGGAAGGTTAGTTATATAGCTATAGCATCAGTCACCAGATCTATGAATAATTTCATGTTCAGGCTTAATTATACTGTATGGGCTTGAGTGCTACCATAGTTAGATCCTTTAAAAATACTAAGGACAATGAAGTTATGAAACTTAATTTAACAACAGAAATGCTCATTGATATAGTCCATACCTCTGATGGAAAATGGAAACACTGAACTGGCTAGACCCTAAGTAAGAATGGGTGTGACCTAATTGTCATTACATTTTCAGAAAGCAAAGTCAAAGTGGAGGAGGGAGAAACAAAGAGATGAGAGGTTTAGTAGATGATCAACTGTCACAAGGTCTCTTGAAGTTTTGACAAATGACACTGAGATGGCTGAGATGGCGCCATACTTTATTTGCATACAAGACTTTAATAATAAGTAAACTAATGGATGGCACTTAGTTTTAACATAGGGACAAGAAACGGAAGGCAGACTTCATGAGCTGAAATTTCTTAGTGTGATTTATGCAATCGGTTTATTAGTGAGGTTTCACCATTTAAGCAAGAAACAAACATAAAAGGACGTTATTGCTTTTCTATTATTATTGTTTTCCTTGTTTTATTTTCACATTATGTCAACTTCATGTCTATATCCTCCTGAAGAATTATGAATGACCAAGTACAACCAATATTTTCTTTTGTATTTATTTATTTTTATTTTGTGTGTAGGAGTGTTTTGGCTCCACGTACATAAGGGTACATGTGCTGTGCAATGTCCCCTGAGGCCAGAAGGTGTTGGATCCCCTGGAACTGGAGTTACGAATGGTTCTTCCCATGTGATTACTGGGAACCAAAACTAGGTCCTCTGTAAGAGCAGCCTGTACTCTTAATTTACTGAGCCATCTCTCCAACCCCCAATATTTTCAGTTAATGATTAAAGGCTAGAATAGGGTAATAGTAGGTTAGCATGAAGTTTCAAATGAGAGCTACGACTCCCTTAAAGTTCTGTGTACGTATGCCCATATTCAATTCTGACACCTTGAGGTAGAAGGATTTATAACCATTATTAAATTTGATCTTATTTGATCTTTTTCTCCTGGAATTTGGATTATGGAAGGACCAGGACTTTGGTATCATGAAGACCCACCTAGGGTACAAATTTAAGGCAGCATTAATTCCCTGGTTATGAAAGTACAGGACCATTGCGTGTCCTTGGGTCTTGCGCCTTCACTGCCTAACCTGCTTCATCTTAACCTTGACCCTGAATCATCATGGAGTCCTACATTTTTACTTTTGTGAAGGTATGTAACACTGCTGTAGAACCTGAAGGACAATAACATAAGTTGTCAATCATTTGGTCACTTCTCCTTGTGACTGGGCAGAGCATTTTCAAGGCTGTTGAAGTATTAATTATTATAAGCCAATGACATTCTTTATTAGGCTGTGTGGTTTGAATGATGTCGCTGAAAGCCAAAGTTCTTTTGTTTTTGTTTTTGTTTTTTAAATCTGAGCTTATTTCTAATTAGAATAAACCTTCTAAAGGAAGAAAGCCAGAGAATGTTAAGCATCAGAATGCTAATAAAGGCTTAAGATGCCCCTCCATGTATTGGGGGAAGATAAGGTGGAAGCAGAGGAAGGACAGGGTGTAGTTTATGGATAAGAGTGTTGATTCTAGTGTAAGCTTACCTCCACTGAAAGGTCAACTCTACAAGTTAGACAAATAACCTGTAAGCATTAGCATCCTTAATTACAAAGTAGTCCCAATAAGGACTGGAGAGGTAGCTCAGTGGTTAAGACAGCTTGCTGTTTTTCCAGGGAACTACAATTCAGTTCCCAGCATCCATGTCTGATATTTCCCAACTTTATGTAATTCTAGCTCCAGGGCATCTAACACCCTCTAACATGCCTCCAAGGGTACCTGCATGCATAAGTACACAGACATACAGACACAGACACACAGACATACACTCTCAGAGACACACATATATAGGAATAAAACATAAAATAAATCTTAAAGAAATGTTATAACATTGTATTTAAAAAGAATGGGGCAATGATGTTCACAACAAATTGGTAAGGGTAAAGAAAGACAATGTTTTAAAAGTGTCCTAACAACTGCTTCTTGGTACAGTAAAAGTGAAGCGTCTCAGAGCAGTCAGAAATCTGTCATTTATATGCCAAACCTGTGCTGGAATTAAATAAAAAAGACTATTTCATCAAGGGTATCACAGGCCAAAAGGAGAGAGAGTTGGAAGTGGGAACAGAGATAAGGAAATGGAATTGAAAATTGTTTTTGGAGGTAACACCTACAGAATTTAATAATCGATGGGCTGCTCCTATTGTAAGGGAGAAAGCAGCCAGGGCCGCACTTTCTTATCTGCATGAACGGCAATGAATGGCAAGACAATGAAGAAGAGCATGAGAGATACACTTTTCTCTGGAAGGAGGGAATGAGAACTGTTTGATGTCTTTCCCACTCAAGAAATTAGACCTAGGCATTATTTGGGATACAAAATCTGATTACTAGGCCTAGCTTACATTGCTTACATTTTCTCCTTCAATCAATGCCCTTCTCCCACCACACAAAGTGAACATTGCCTTCACACTAAACCTCTTTTGTTCACTTTTCTCTGTCTCTATTCTGACTGATCCATCTATTCGAAGTACTTTTTCTGATTCTATTTACCTGTCTACTGACTATCCTTTATAGCTCTTCTCGCTTATAATAGGGCATTCAACATTACTAAGCTGCTATTGCATATATATATCCAAACCCACCCAGGCTCAAAGTCTGGATTTACTATTACAGGGTTGTATTAGCTTGGGGAACTGAAATGGTAAGATGTTGTTTCTTTTTTTTTTAAACATATTGTTTCTTATTCAGAACTATAGGAAAGATACAAAAAAGGACAGTTGTAAAAAAATCTCATGAAGGAATTTTGCATAAAGTGACTGATCATAATGACATATAGCTCTTTATGAATAAATACTATAGAATTAACTTTAGTGGCATATTTCTACAGGTAAAATCTCAGTTTACAGGTTGATAATAGTACTTACCACATAGAGTTGCTATATAGACTTAAAATAGTAACATATATAAATTATCACACAATAGGGTTTCCTTAGCTGCTAGTTATTTTTTT
Source organism: Nannospalax galili (assembly GCF_000622305.1). Classification (NCBI taxonomy): domain Eukaryota; kingdom Metazoa; phylum Chordata; class Mammalia; order Rodentia; family Spalacidae; genus Nannospalax; species Nannospalax galili. The sequence continues at coordinate 1,408,774 of NW_008339517.1, forward strand.
TTCTGGGCACTACTTTTAATTCTTCTACCATGACTGACTCTTCTATCACACCTAAGTGAATATTTAAAACTACCTATTGATTTAATTTCTGCCAGCTCCAGTTTTTCCTCACCTGCTATCAATAGAAAAAAAAAAAAACTTGGTAGGTCTAACTATTAGAGCTATTGTAAAAAAATAATAGACCCTTCCTTTTCAAAGATTTTCAGGGTTCTTTCTTTCCCATGCTGCAATTGTTTATTTTAAAATAAATTTAATTCTGTATATTCAAGGTATATAACAATGGTACAAGACAAAAACATATAGCCATCAATCCATATACATACAGCCACTTATTCATATACACATATAAACAGTGAGATGGTTGATATACTAAATCCAATGAACATATTCTTCATCTCATGTGGTAGTGTATTTTCCCTCCTATAGCAAGAGCGCCTATAATCTACTCATTTAGCAAGTCTTAAATACAATACACTGTTATTACTGTAGTTCTTCTGTGTGTATTAGATCTTAAATTCACAATATTCTCACTTGAGCTCTGAGTTTCAGAAGGAACAGCGTACTCTTCCTAGGACAGAGGAACAGAATGGCTGGTAGAGCTGGTTTTTAAAATGTCTGTTCTAGAAACTGTGAGATACACATTCACAAACCTTATTTCTTCCTGTCTAGGTCATTGTAAATAAAGATTGCATATTGCTCTTCCAGCCCTGGAAGTAAAAGACTACAAAGTCCTATAGACGAATTCTTTATTTTTGTCATGTTTTGTTTAGTGTAAAAGACACTTCTAAGTAAAAATATCAAAACTGTGATATTTCAAGGACAATTTTATAATGGTCTGATCAAGTACACTGAGTCTAAGGTGGAGTTTTAAAGGGAGACAGCAAATCTACAGTCTGGTGAACATGTCTCACCGTAAGGGAAAGATGGAACACGGTCATCACTCAGCACTCTCAGCCTACAAACCTAGACACTGAGAAATTCTATTTCCCTTGTCCTTTCCTTATTTGTAAGAAATAGCTTGTGTTATAGTTGGCTTTCTATTGCTGTGACCAAAAGCAACTTGGGAAGGAAAGGACTAATTTCAATTTAGAGATTACAGTCCGTCATTGGGAGGAAACAAAGGCAAGAACTGAAGGCAAGAACTTGAAGCTGAAAACAATGGAGGAACACTGCTCACTGGCTTTCTCCCCCTGGGTTACTTAGCGACTCTTCTTATAGGGCTGAGCCCCACCTGCTTATGATGTCATCACCCACAGATGGCTGAGCCCTTCTACATCACCTAGCAATTGAGAAAACGCCCCACAGATACGGCAACAGGTGACTCTTGTCACCTGTTAGCAAAAGCCAATCAGTGAAGCTTGAAAATTCCATTGACAAGTCGTATGCAAAATGGGGAAGCAGTTCAAATTTTATTAAAGTATTGAGTTTTTAAGTAAATTTTAGTATATTTCTATTTCTAATGTCAGATATGCAGGATTTAAATTATGAGATATAGTTGATTATTTAAATAACTTTTCTATGAAATTCACAAAAATGAAACCTATAGGCATGCTCATTCACCATACATTTGTGGACATTCTATGGTCCCAAATGCAGTTTCATGAAAAATAATTTATCTTGATTTTTCAAATAAATCTGTTGGGTTGAACACTTACAAAATGATTGTGATTGTCTTATAGAAACAGTGTCAGCTGACAGGACACGCTGTGCTTTAGAGCATTATTATGAACTCTTAGGATGTCCCTGATATCTTTTCATCTGGACTCTTTTTAAAAATCTTCTATTAAACTTTTTATTTTCAAATAGCTGAAGTTGTAAGAAATTTAAAAATTTTAAAAATGTTTAATTGATTCTTTGACCATTACATACAATGCATTTTGATCACATTCAGACTCCCTTCCCGGCTCCATCCACATCCTATTACCCCACAACTTCCTGTCCTCTGTTATTATTTTCTTTTTGGTTAAAGCCTGTCAAGTAAAATCTGTGTTCCTCAAACACTCTTAGATGTGTGCTTATCCCTTAGAATGTGGTCATCCTACCTAAGGCATCACACCAATAAAGAAAACTGACTCTCTTTCAGCAGCTATTATTTGCTGATAGATACCGAGCTATCGCTTGGGGCTTCTGCCCACCTTCCCATCCATGCTGGTTTTGTCTGGTGTGGGCTTGCACAGGTCTTGTTCATGCCGTCACATATGCTGTGAGTTCATATGTACAACTATCCTGCTGTGTCCCGACAACACTCTTTCCTTGTATTCATTTACCATCTCTGGCTATTACAATCTTCCTTCTTAAATGAAGCTATAAGAAATAGAGTGGAAGGTCCTTCTGTACATTTTCCCTAATTTTCCTTGATTGTAATATTTTGAAAACCCAGGGTACACTATCATAATTAGTATGACACCTCTATAGTACCACATACAGCATCTCCTGCCAATATGGTACCACTCATGTTCCTATACCAAATTCTCTCTCAAATTCAACCTCTTCTTATTTCCCTTATAACCACCGATCCATTCTCTATTTACATAGATGTATAACTTCAAGAATGTTTATCAGTGTAGGGATCTATCTTTTTAGAACTTGCTTTTCCCTCCACTCCATGTGATTTTGTAGAAGTTCATCCAGGTTAGCATGTACATCAGTCCTTCATTTTTATTGATGACATTATTTCATTCTTTGGCTATATCATTTAGTTTAATCATTAACCTGTTTAAGGATATTTGGGATCTTTCCAGTTTTAGGCTAATACAAATAAAACCTTAGTAAACATTTGTGGGCAGACTTTCTTATTTCCTTGGAATAGATCCCAGGAATACAGCTTAATTATTTTGTGTCATTCTTTTTCATATTGCTGACTTATGTCTGTTAATGCTTTAAAAGGACTTTTGCAACTATGTCCATGTGAATTATTGATCTTTGTTTTTCTCTTTTCCTGTACTGTATTTCTCTGGTTTAGTTATTAAGGACCTACAAATATCCTAAAGAGAAGTAGGAAGTGCTCGTTCCCCTGTTTTTAAAATATTGTATAATTTGGCATTAATTTTTCCTTAAATACTTGTTATTATGATTCACTGAAATGACGCAGACTAAGTATGTCTTTTGAGGGAGACTTTTAGTTGTAAAATCCATATTTTAAATATTTATAAAGCTTTTCAATGACCCTTTTCACACTGAGTGTGCTGTAAAACTTAATATTTTTAGAGAAATTTTCTCATTTTTGTTAAATTTATATGCAAAGTTTTTTGTAGTATTGCCTACTATCTTTTTAAGAGCCATGTTGTTTATAGTAGCTTCCAAGTATTTAGCAATTTCTCTCTTATTTTTCCATTACTGACTTCTAGTTTGATTCTATTTTTATCAAAGAACACACACATGCTGCATGATTTCAGCTGTTCTTTATTTCTTTGGTCTAGGATATGACCCACTATGTTCTGTATTCTATGTGCACCTGAAATGAACACACACTTTCCTGTCATAGACTGGGATGCTTTCTTTATATCACATGCTGTGAGTTGATGGTACTGTTGATGATTTTCTGTGTATTTTTAATGAATTGTTTGTGTGCGGCCTGTGAAGTTTCCTACTACGTTTGTACCTTTGTCTACTTTCAATTTTATCCTATTTTCTTTGCATATTTTCAGCTCTTTTGTTTGATTACATATAAATTTATGGTGCTGTGTTTTATTAAATTGTCTTTTCGTCATCCATCACCTCCTGTGGCTCTTACAACCTTGCCTGCTCTTCTCCAATGATCCCCTAGCCTTGGCAAAAGAGGGTGTGTGATCTAGGTGTCCCATGTAGGGCTGAGCATTTTGGAGTCTCTTGTTCTCTGCAAATTAACCTGTTGTTGGTCTCTGTGCCAATCACCATCTACTGCCAAAAGAGCTTCTCAGATGAGTACTGAGAGATGCACTAACCTATGGGCGTAATGATTTCATTAGGAGTTGTTTTAAAACTATATCCATTTAGCAAAATAATAGTTGTACGTTCTCCCCTAGGGCATGCAACCTGTCTAAGCACAGGTTCTTTGCTCAGATAATTGTGCCAGCAATGGGTTTCATCTTGTGAGGCACTCTTTAAGTTCAATCGGGTTGCTATACCCACGGGTATATCTCACAGTGCCGTTCATTACTGTAGCTTGCATGAAGAAACAGTATTAAATGTATGAACAGTTACATGTCTGAACCCACAGTATTTGTGATAACATGCACAAGATCTGTGCAAACTCAAACCAGACAAAAGCCCAGCATAGAGAGGAGATAGGTATAATATTCCACACCTACTGAGGAGCTGTTGGTAACTGATAGCTTCTGGCAGAGGAAGACTCAGTATTCTGTAAGAATGTGATCCCTGGTCAGTAAACCACACTCCACTGAATTGTGACACACCCAAGAATATATGGGTAACACAAATTGTGCTTGGTGGGTTTTAAAGAAAAAAAAAACTAGGACAGAGAGTTGTGTGGGTAAGGAGGCAGGCATGGACCTAGAAGGACTGGGAGAAGGGGATTGAAGAGCATGTTGTATGATGTCCAGTCACCATTGTCAAGAATTTTCAGTGCTAAACAAAAATCTCCTGCTGCCATCTGCAAAGTAGGAAAGCGCACCGCATCGTAGTCCAACGAAATTACTTCCATCAAGTATTTAGCCAAAGTATGTTGCTCAACATCGATCTCTCCAATTTTAGATGCTCTATGAAGGAAGTGCAGAGGCATTACATGTCTTACACTGAAAAATGCCTTCTTCCTGTTAGGCAGCACCTGGCTGAGAATGTAGTCATGGTGAACTGTGGATCCACAAAACACATAACTATCAAGAACAAGTATGCTAACATCTAAGCATGCTAAGAGCAGCACTCTAGCACAGCTGAATTGTACACTAGGTCAGAATTTGGCCAAGGCCTTGGCAAAGATGTAACTTGAGTTGGAGTGCTACATCTACAAATACAAGGGGCACCGTGTGCTACGTGTGCATATTCTGTTCAATCGCTTTTCAGTAACGCTTGTGGCTCTTTGTACTTCTCACAGAATTTGTGTGTGTTTGTAATCTATGAAATTCTCAAAGAACTAATACAAATGACAAAGAAAATAATTGACGCTTTCACATTTTGCAATACCTTTCTCTTATTCTAGTAACCATTTTCTCTGGATTCTATTTTGACTAATATTAATATGGCAACTACTTCCTATTTTCATATGCAAGTTTTCACTTTTGTCATGCTTCTTACATTTGATATGAATTTTTGTGGACAGTATATGGGTAGGTTAGTTTCTAAATCTGCTCCACCAGCTTCTGTCTAATCATAGTGGTGTACATTAAATTCTACAACTCTCAATTGGTCTTTAGTTTCCATATTTTCAGGTGTGTGCTTGCAAATATAATACCTAAGTTTTAAAAAATAAACTAAGCAAGAGAAATAAGGAAAACGACTTATTCTGTCTTTCAGAAGCGAAGTATATAAAGTAGATGAACTTCTGTCAGTTTACTGAGTTGATTTCATTTTTTAAATGTTTCTAGTTTTAAGAAAGTATTCTTTATATTAAACTGAATCACTTCATCTACCTACCAACTCCATGTATTATTACTTTTTCTTGTGTTTCACTGATGCTAGATCCCTCAAAGACACACACACACACACACACACACACACACACACACACACACACACACACACATGCACACACACACTTGGTCTTTTTCCAATTGTTCAGTACATATTAATATCATATGATATGCATAGGTTCTTATACTAGGATTAGATTCACATTAAAAACAAAATCCATATTTTTTTCTAAACTATTTTGTCTAAGGTCTAATTCCTAATTAGCTTAAGTTTATATTTCTGGAGCCAAACGACATTAGGATTTTTTTAATTTCTTTGAATTTGTTGAGTTCTTATTATGTGTCAGAGCCCAGAGCTATCACTAAGTGATCTAAAATACATTATACTTCCATTTAATAGATGGTACTTATTAAACATTCAAATATAAATGTATGTTGGCAGAGGGGTCTACAAATAGAGAGCCCAAGTTAGAGGTGGGAGAGGAGCTGCAACATTTCAAGTTGTCAGTGGTAACATAGTAGTTTTCTATTTATTTTAGGTTTTATTTGTTATTTTCCTTTTATGGGTATGCTTGTTTTGCCTGCACGTATATAAGTGCACCATGTGCATGCAATGCCCATGGAGACTAAAAGAGCGTATTAAATCCCCTGGAACTGGAATTACAGATAGTTGTTAGTCCCCATTTGTGTTGGGAATTGAACCCAGGTCTTCTGGAAGAGAAATTGGTGCTCTTAACCATTAAACCATTTCTTCAGCTCCAAGTTTTAAAAACTGTTTTTGTCAGTTCTTTGAAAATTTTGTAAAAGACATTTCGATCATTTTTCACCGCCAAACTCTCCAAGAAAACCCCTCCTCCCCTTCCTCTTTATCTCCCTAACTTCATGTTCTTTTAGAAAACATTTTATTCTCATTTTATATGTATGTGTGCATTGCTTGCATGCATGTAAGTGCACCTGTACCATGCAATGCTGGCGGAGGATAGAAATGGGCATCAGATTCCCTGGAACTGGAGTTATGGATGGTTATTACCTGCCATGTGAGTCCTGGGAATCAGACCTGGGTCTTTGGCAAGAGCAGTCAGTCCTCTTAACAGCTGAGTCATCGCTCCAGCCCCCAAATCAGCCTAATTTCTTATACAACTCAGGACCAACTGCCCAGGAGTAGCACTGCCTATAGTGGCCTGGGCCCTCCCACATCACTCAAAAATCAAGAAAATGCTCCTCAGACATGGTCACAGGTCCGTCCAAGGGAAGAAATTCCTCAGTTGGGCGTCCCTCTGACCAGGTGTGTCAAATTGATAACTAAAGCTATCCAGGGCACCAATCATCCATTGTAGAGCTCCTTCTCCTTTTGTTCTCACCTGCATGTGTCTAGGTGCTTTACCTGGTACACTTACTCAGTCCTATGAGAAATACGAACCTGTGGTTACAGTCGTCAATCTGAAGGGTGTTTTATAGATCTGTTAATCTCAGTTCATAGATTTATAAACTGAGGAACAGAATGTATTGTCATTACTCAATATTATAAACTTTATGAGTTATCAGAAAGTCGAGGCTAATATGGGAATTACTTTAAAATTATTTTGTTGTTGTTGCTATATTGTTTTTTGAGATGAGATTCACTTGTATCCCTGACTGGCTTGGAACTCACTATGTAGACCAGTCTGGCCTTTGATCTCACGGAGATCCTCCTATCGATGCCTGCTCAGTGCTGGGCTTAAAGGTATATACCACCATGCCTGGCTTTAGAAGGTATTTTTAAGACTGTTCTCAGTAGAAGGTGAGAGAAGCATATGAGGAACCCTAGGCCATCAGCTGTACCAAGGACAAGGGATGCTAGTCCTTTTTACTCCAATCAATCAGTTTTGATTAACTGGCTGGTCCTTATAAGCCCTTCAGTCGTCTGGGAAACAGTTTCCATTCATCCAAATGGGGGCATTTTTAGTTTGGTGGCAGCCAACACATACAACATCCATCATATTAGAGCACTGGGCTCATGAACAAAATCAGGACAAACTATTAAATGAATCAGTAACTGTGCCCTCCTTGAATTCATCAAGTATTCTTGCTGAACTTCAGTCCACCCGTCTGTAGCATCTCTGGTAATTTGACTTCTTACGCTGAATATTAAACCTAATATGAAACTATTTCTTGCTTTTGGGTTTCCTCAGAATTGACAGGCTTTCTGTTACCCACTAAATTCATCAGAATTGAATTGTGCAACAATTCCAACTACGGTACAGGATTATCCTCTAAATTGAAACATTTCCCTCCTGGAGGGAGGCTTCTTAAGATGTATAATGTCCTACAGCTATGCTGGGTTTTTGTCTGGTTTGACTTTGCATGGATCTTCTGCATGCTGTCATCATTGCTGCTGGTTCATATGAGCAAGTTCCTAGAAGCCTGGAAAACTCATTCCTGTGATCATCCATCACCCCTGGCTCTTACAATAGTTCCACCCCCTATTCCACAATGGTTCAATAAAATTACATATTGAAAAAGAAAAGGTGTAGGAGGATCCAGCTTGAATGACTCTATCCTAAAAGGGAGGCTTGTTAAGACTTAGGACGTTAAAAACTCACAAGTCTCAAGAAGTCCCTGAAACAGGATTCAGAAGGCCTCTCCCTCTCTAAGGTTATATGAGTTATAAGACTGTTGGGAGGGAAGAGACACTCCTACTTGTCAAGCTGCTGGCATGTCATGCCGAGAGCTCCAGGGTTTCAGGTTTGTGAATTGTCGCCCATATGGGGTGGGCTTTTTGGTGATACAGCTGCCTTCTATCATCCATGCTCCTGTAAAATATTCCAGTGAACTCATTGGTTTGCCAAGTAGGACTTTGATGGAATCATTGCTTCAGTTTTTCATTGGGGGCAGTGAGTGGATACCTGTAGTGAGTGGACACCATTTGCTCACACTACCCCAAGAAAAGTCACAGAATTGTTTTACCTTTTTTGGACAGCTGGTGCAAGTTGTAGTAACACGGCTTTGCCGTGGCAATAATGTGCTCTCAGTTCTCCTAACTCTGCAGTCCCAAGAACTTTACCAATATAATAAGTTTCTGAAACTTTACAGTTAATCCCCACCTCTGGAGAACATGCCAAGGCATTCAGTACACTTTCTTTCAGTTAATCTCCAAATAAGACACTGCCCTACTCTGTGATGGTCTAGACCAACACTTCTCCGTAGATATGTATGCAGTCCACATGTACAATTTAAAGCTTTTTAGTAGCTATATTATTTAAATAAGGCTATCTGAAATATTAACATTTTAACATGCTTTCAGTATAAAAAGTGACTCACATGGGGCTGGAGAGATGGCTCAGTGATTAAGCTTGTGTGCTATCCTTGCAGAGGTTCTGAGATTGGTTCTCAGTATCCACATGGCAGGGGAGGGGGTTTAGTCACAATTGTCTATAACTCCAGCTCCAGTGGATCTGAGCAGATCTTTGGCTTCCTTCAGAGGCTGGAATCATGTGCACATATACCACACACAGACTCCCTTTTTAATGTGATTAATGTTATAAAATTATATTTATATGAGAACTCATGACCGATACTTCTTGTACTGGGTTTAAGAAATGACCTTTACATGAGGTTGGGCAGTCTGCTTGCATCTCGTCTCTACAGACAAATCAAAATAGAATGGATGTGCCTAGTTATCTCTTAAGGAAAGAAACTGATAAAAAGATAGAGAAAAGACCTAGAAGCAGTGATTGGTTTGTTTTGCTATGTTCTTGAGTTACATTTTTCACGTTGCCCTAATATCATGCTGTCCAACGTATCAACGGTACATCAGTTACTAGAGTGCTGGCTTTAGTTTAACCTCTTCTTCCCATCTTAAGAAAAGAGAACCAAACAGGACAGCCTTCACAAAATTGTTAAGGCGATAATCCTGAACCCACTTAGCTGAAAAAGAAGTAAACTGCTTGCCAACAATAATATTTCACTGTGTGTCATGACATGTTGGTTCTACCTAAGGCCTAAATTTATAGCTACAGTCATTTACAGCTGAGCTGTAAAGGACATTAAAAGCTATCTATTCTGATCCCCTTGTTTTTCAGATGACCTCCCAGGTAAGCCTTGGAATTCTTCCGACTGGCAACTCCTTTTATGTTTCTTGTTGAGTAGTTTCCTCTGTTTGCTCAGCATTTATTTTTATGTTTAACAAAAGGATGTGGATTATATTATGTTATAATTGAAAGCTACCAGCACAGGCAGCCTAAATCCAATTCCTCTTCATTTCATTCAAATTTCACATTCCATTACAACAGAATTAATTTGATGGGAAAATCTGGTATGTTACTGCTTTCTAGCTAGATTTGCTTCCAATTTAACATCCTAACTATGCTTGTAAAATAGACAATAAAACAATCTTTTCTGATTTGGGAAATACTCTTTATTCTTCACTTCTCTCTGCTTCACTGTAACATTTTAGCTGAGTTTTATGGAACAATCAGTTTCCTCATCTAATTACTGCAATTCCCTGGTAGATGGCCTCCCTTGCCCTGTGATAGCAAAATTATCATAAATACACAATGCTCCTGCCAGCATCTTATCTTGCACATGCGTCAGTGAGCAGAGCAAGGTTTCCCCTCTGCAAATTGTGTTCTTACTAAATTGACAATTTTTATGTGAACCCATCATGCCTTTCTATGACATTCCAACCAATTCCTGAGAAAGTTAATCTTGCCTCATAGGTATGCACAAAGTTCAGCTCCTCATACATACACATGACTACGTAGAGACAAACAGCAGGCTGAACTCTTCTAATTAAATGTTTAGGCACAAAGAGTCTCTTCCAACATGGAAGACTTGGGGATAACTCTCCAAACAAAACCATCTCAACAAATTACAGGTGCAATAACACCAAACTCACAGGAAATCGACTGAACATTCTCCTATTGCCACATGTTCCACCTTGGCTAAGCTATCTTAAGACAATCTGCCTTAGAAATCAGGCCTGTTAATATAGACTGCACACTGAGTTTCAGAATTGAGAGGCGTCTCTTCCAGGAAATACCAGATCTTCATGAAGCCAAGGAAGCCAAGGCCAACATCCCCAAATCAAAGATTCTGATTTCAATAATAGATAGTAGATAATCCCACTATCTATACCTTGTCTCCCCGTACACTTGCAGGCATTTGTGAGCAACTCTTCTGAGACTGACTTCAGAGAACAACTTGCTAAAGAAATTCAAGTTCCACCATTAAGAACACAAATTTGGTATAAAAATCCAAGGTCTAGATTCCACCTGAAGAGAGAAAAATGATTCGAGAAAATCTTACAACAAAGATAAAAGCAGGGACAGGATCTCTGGGCTGACAGCTGAAGGGACGGAGACTGTACAAAAGGGTGAGTTAACAAGCTGGTACAGAATGTGTCTGGGTCCAGAACAACACAGGCAAAAATCCAAGGTCCCTTCATTCACTGTCATCGAATCTCTTTCTCTCTCTTCCTTAGTGTTCTAGTTTGCCTTCAATTGCTATGACACAACACTCTGAACAATACCAACTTGGAAAGGAAAGTATTTATTTGTCTTAATCTCCCAGGTCACAGTTCATCAGGGAGCCCAAGGCAGGAACTCTGGGCAGGAACCTGGAGGCAGGAGCTGGAGCACAGGCCATGGAGAAATGCTGCTTACTGACTTGCTCTCCTGGTCCATGCTCAGTCTCTGCTTTGTTGTATATAACACAGGACAACCTGCCCAGGGATGGCACCGCCCATAGTGGGCTGGGCCCTTCCACATCACTCAACAATCAAGAAAATGCCCCACAGACATGGCCACAGGCCAGTCCAATGGAGGCAATTCCCCTCTTGAGGCTCCCTCTACCCAGGTGTGTCACATTGACAGCTAAAGCTGTCTGGCACACTGGGGAACATTCTCTTCTGCTGGGATTGCAAGCTAAGCCATCTGCAGGTGATAAGTAGATCTGGAGGCAGACACAAATCTCAGAGGCATCACACAGCTATATTGGCAGCCTGGTCCAGAGCTCACTGGACCTTGAAGGCAGTGAAAGAAACTTAACGATAATAATTTTGGTCACTATAGTGATGATTAATTCAGACAAAAATCATCAAAAGATATTAAAACCTTTTAGTAAATGCTTGATGAAATTCAGTTTATACATGGTCTCAATGAATCACCTCACAGATTGTTTATTAATTATGAAAAGAAATGACAGTTTTCTACTGGAGAAACATGGATGATTCTCCTTTAACTGTTACCTAAATGCTCTGAAGCAGTAATTGTGGACATCAGCATGAGTTATCACTAGGACTGACATTATACCTTTTCTGTTGCATCAAAAGTGAAAGTTGAATTTAATTATGACCCAAATTGAGTGATAATCTTTTCAAATAACACTTCTGTACTATATAGCAATGGATTGAATACTAGTAGTAGAGGTAGTGAAAATTGGGTTGACATGGGAAATACTGTAACTTGAAAGTATTTTTTATATTTAGTTATTGTTTGTTCTATAAATATGAAGCATTTTTCCTGTTGGCAACAATTTTTTTGACTACATTTTTTTTTTGTATTTTTGAGGCTGGGTCTCCCTGTAGCCTCCGCTGAATTTTTATTGAGTTTTTGTGCATTTCGTATAATACATCTTAATAAAATTTAGATCCTCTCACCCTTCCCCACCCTTCCATAGTTCCCCAACAAGATTTCAGGTATTCTGTTATATACCTGGTCAATCATCTCTATCCAGATGTCCCTTTGTGAAAGTTCATCCACTGGAGTCTAGTCAGTCTATCTAGTTACTCCCTTGAAGATCTAATCTCCTTCACTCCACAGTCATCATTTGAAAATAGTTCGTTGGATAGGATTGGGGCCTGCTGCCTGTTTCCCCTGTTTTATGCTGGGTTTCTGTCTGATTGATTTGGCATGGCTCTTGTGCATGCTGTCACCAGTTACAAGTTCATGAGCAAGTTCCCAGAGGCCTGAAAGCCTCTGTTTCCTTATGTTTATGTATCAACCCTGGCTCTTAAAATATTTCTGCCACCTCTTCTTCAATGGTTTCTGAGCCCTGGATGGGTGAGGTTTAGTACAGGAGTCCTATCCAAGGACATGGATGCCACAGTCTCTTGTTCTCTAAAACTAAGCCAGTTGTGGTCTTCTGTGTGTGTCACATTCTGTTGTATGAGGAAGAGCTGTGCTGAGAGTTGAGAGCTATCTTAGTTTTTCTCTCTACCCCATGTTCCACTATGTTCTATGATCCTTAGGTGTAGAGGTTCCACTGTAGATGTGTCACAAGGACTGGGCATCCCTTAGACATATATTCTCTGCGTGTGACCAATTGTGGAACTCTGTAATAGCCTGCATCTATTGCAATTCTTTGATGAGTGGTATGTGGTATACTTGTCTATAAATATAAGGATCCATATTTAGCATACAGTAAGAAATTTCATTCATCTAGAGATATGAGAGAGACAGGGTTTCTCTGGGATTAAAAACCTCCCATCATAAGTATTTGGCTATATTTATAGTGCCACCTATTAGTTCCCTCCCATTGAGATGGCTTTAAATCCAATTAGATAGCTTATTGATTACCCCCTACATAAAATTTCGACTACTACACTGAGAGAAGTAGCTTGCTTTCCCAGTCATTGTGGTTTTTAGGGTTTACAGCTGGGCTGGACCATTTATTGATTTTCTCCCTTAGCAGCTTGCAGAGTATCCTCTAGAACTATGAGTGCTAGTCTTCAGGGGAAGGCTTTAAGGTCAGTTCCAGATCCATTGCTCCAAGACCTGCATCCAAAGTATGTCCTGTCTTCAACAATGGGGGAATTACCATACCAGATCCAAAACTATATTACAGAGCTATATAGTTATAAAAATGGCACAATAATGGCACAAAACGGACACGTAGATCAATGGGACATAATAGAAGACCCAAACGTGAGTGCATGCAATTTCAGCCAACTGATATTTGACAAAGGTGCCAAGAACACAAAATGGGAGAAAGACAGCATCTTCAACAAATGATGCTGGGAAAATTGGATCTTCACCCATAGAAGAATGAAATTGAACTCTTATCCTTCACCCTGCACAAAAGTCAACTCCAAATGGATCAAAGACCTCAATTTGAAACCGGAAACTCCGAAACTGGGAGAAGAGAACATAGGCAGTACCCTCCAAGATATAGGGGTGGGAAGGGACTTCTAAATTGAATGTCAGTTGTTCAAGAATTAAGGTCAGCAAGCAACAAGTGGGACCTCATTAAACAAAAGTATATTTCTTAAATACTTCTTTTCTATATGTAAAAGCTTTTCCCATTTCTGTCAGTGAACATGTAACACATTTGGAGGCCTGTTTGTGCTTAAAATTGTGCCTAAAACATTCACGGATGATCAAGAAATTGAGATGGCTCAATAATAAAGAGCACTACTGCCCTTGAAGAGGACCTGAGTTCTGTTCCAGATACCCATGTCAGGCATCTCACAATCAATCACCTGTAACTCCAGCCCCACCATGGCCTCCAAGGGCACCAGCACTCATGTGCATATGTCCACATGCATATACATAGTCAAACAATAAAAAGAAATCTTTTCAAAAGAGAAATTGGTAGCATTGGTTATCTCCAGGGAAAGGCATAAAAGAAGTGGGATGGGATGCAGAAATCTCATTTTTAATGTTCCCATCTTACCTATTAAATGTGCCGAGGGAAGGAGAGTCATTTTTTTCTCCAGTGCTGCAGTAAGTGGTAAGTTGCCCATGCTGGAGAAAGTAACCCCACTCCCATGCTCCTGCAGGCAGCATTAACTCAACTCAGTGGTCACCACACACAAGACATAACATCAGGAAAAGCCCTTGTTGGAAAAAAAGGTGTTCAGAGGGAGTGCAAGGGACAAGAGAGGGTAAATGGGGGTGAGTATGATAAAAACACATTATATACAAGTATGATATTGTCAAAGAATAAAAAATGAAAACATTTGAATGTGTTTCCTATTTTGAATTAAATTTTGTACTTTAAAAAGTGATTTAAATGTGATATTAAGATAGGAAAACCAAACATCAAAAGGTTATACACTGTATTATTTCATTCACATAAATTCTAAAGTAAACAAAACTCCTTTCACAGTAATAGGCATCAGACTATGGCCTACCTTCATGCTAAAAATGAGAATAGCAGTTGGAAGGTACAGAGGAGAGCACTATTCTTTTTATTTCCTTTGATTAAATCTATTGTTTTAGCCTACTGTGGGTTAAATAAACTTTTAGTTTGCCTGCTAAGAAATCGAGTCATGAGTCTCAAATGGAGTCTGAGTCTCAAATGACTATTTGAAAATACACTTTTGCAACCTATCCTGTTTGTATCGAGTATACATGTCATCTTTGGAAACACACATGCATACGAGAGGCAATTTGATAACCTGATGGGCCTTTCTAAAAACATACTTTACAATGAATTCTTTAAGATTTCCTTTATGATTATGTCTGCATTAAAAATGAGAATTTTTTTATTTAGGAAAAGATGGAAATGCTTTCTATGGAACACTTGCTCATCTGCATGAGAAGCGTTTTATTTCCCCAGCTGCTATTAGTTCATATTGAATGCATATTCAGATGGGCTCCACATACCCAGTCATCGCTTTCTTTTCTTCAATTCACACTGAGCCACACTTGAAACAGGATTGGTTTTCAGCTTAACTGAATACTGTGTCTTGATGAATTCAAGTGAATGGCTAATCCAAGTATTTTCAAAATGCATTATTTACAAAATTGAAATGAGTTTTTCAATCCTTTGGTATCTATCTCCTCGTTCTTCTTATTCTTTAGTGTACGTTTTTCGTGGTGTAAGACTTTCAGCAAGGGTTTCAAATGTCAGTTTGAAGATACTGGACCTGAAGTGAAATCCATATTAACAACTTCAGTCAGTTTTCATTAGCTTCTGTATTTTCTTTTTCTTTTTGGTCTTTTTGAGACAGGGTCTCCCTGTAGCCCCAGCTGGCCTGGATTCACTATGGAGAGCTCATTGAGATCTGCCTGCCTCTGACTCCCCAGTGCTGGGATAAAAGACGTGTGCCACCACGCCTGGCCCAAAAAACCTTCTGTATTTTTTAAGTCTCACACTTACTATTAGGAGTTATTGATGAATTAGTCATATTCCTACATGATCCTGGAAAAACAAGGGTGATTATTGCTTAAACTCAGCTCTTAAAATTTATTTTCATGAGAGAAAAAAAGAGTGCGTACAAGTAAATAAATATAGGTATTTGGGAATTCTTATTCTTGCCTTCCTAAGGAATATTTGATCTTTCTTTTTTCAGTACATAGATGTTATCATTTTAATATTATGCATAGGAGGGAGAAATGAGAGGATGTAAGATAAGTTTCATCAAGTTTTAATAGAAAATAATGTTTATTTAGAACAGAAAAAAATGTGTAAAATTGGGAAAAGAGGGGAGGGTGTAAGAGGGTATATCATCAAAGCAAGATAATATGGAAGTTTTCTAAAACTGGGGGAGGGATAAAGGTAGAGAAAGTAAAAGAGAAAAACAGGGAGGAAGGAAGATGAAGGGTTTGTGTTTGGGAATAACCGTCCTCATAAATTTGCAAGTTCGAGGGACACTGAGTTAGCTTCCCGTTACTGCCGAAACAAGGTGTCATAAACGCAATGGTACAAAACAACAAATTTATTATTACATAGTTCTAAAAGTCAAAAATCTAAGAGCAGTCCTAGCAAAAGTCAAGATGATGGTAAAGCTGCACTCCTTCTGGAGGCTCTAGGGCAGTATTCATTCCCTAACCTGTCTACTTTTAGAGACTGTTTGCATTCCTTTGCTCATTGCCCATTCAATCTTCAAGAGTATCAATGCTTGATGAAGCTTCTGTTGCCTATTTGTGCCTTGAATTTTCCTTTCTTGGACACATTTAATAATAATTGCTATTATACTGGACACACTCATAGATAATTCAGAATAATTTCTTTAATCTAAGGTTATTCCATTACAACTTTAATTCCATTTGTAATTATAGCCTTCTTTTTGTGAATAACATAAGAGATTCACAGATTCCAGGGATTAAGATATTAACATCATTAGGGGCTATTATTCTGGCTTCTATAGACACCTTTTGTCGTTATTTTACACAGAACACATCTGTTCCCTGGTAAATGAAACAACTCCTCAAGTATAAAAACATTATAGTAAGTACTATTGCAAGAATATCTACCACATGATTCATGAAAGATATCTAGAAACTTTTGAACTTCAATTATTATGGATGGCTGTATTTATTTTAAAGAGCATGACCTTTGGTCACAAACATGATCTCTATCTACTCCTTGAGGAAAATTTATGCTAGTAGAGCTTTAGCAAGAGATAGGTGATTCACTATGGCCTCATGTGCCATAAATTACTGTAAATGTTATTGTCATGCCTTAAATTGAAGGCTAACTTCTTGCAGGTAGGGATCCTTCCCTTAACGATCCTTATGCATTCATCTTATTTTATAGTGTTTGTTGTGTGTGAATAGTTAAAGGACTTAAATATTCTTTAATTCACAGAGGCAAAATTAATGAAATGGCAATAGGGTCTCTGGGTGAGAACTGAGTGTATTGTCACTCCTGGCGTTGTCTCCTCATGCTGTCTTCTGTCAACCCATGTGAAAAGTACGGAAGACCTGGCTCTTTGTAAAGCTTTCCCTACTTCTAAAGTCCTGTAATTAAAAATTTTTGCAAACAGTTTATATATCTATCTAGGTGGCACTAATGCCATTATGGAGGTAGAAGTTTTATTTTATTGGGGAACAAGATCAAGAGAGTATAATCCATAACCAATAAAGACCGAATAAGTGAAGAGGCAATCAAAGAACCATAGGAACATGGATAAACAGGAAAAGGTAGGTTTCAACACATACAATTTCTCCCTCCCCCCTTCTCTCTCTCAATGAAAAGTATAAGGTGTAATGGCATCCTGATTTTCCACAAGTTTGTTTGTTTAAAAATTGGCTTATGGGAAGGATAATATTGTGCATCCTCTCTACCCCAGGGACTTGACCTATGTCCATTTAATTCTGAATCCTGGAACACGCAAGCAAGATTAACACAAGTTGCATATGGCAAGGAAAGAAAAATTGATTTCAACAGAACAGTATAGTGTGGGATTATAATAGACTGACTCATCTTAACGAAGCAAAGCAAAGCCATAATTATCCTGAATGTCCTACTTGTAGCACTGGGAACGCCTTCTCACTTCCCACTCAGTATCTAAATAGTCACACATCATGGATCACACACACACACACACACACACACACACACACACACACACGTTACATATAGTATAAGAACAGGAAAGTTAATGATGATATTTCATCAGACTAAGTGAAATGAAGGCAAGTAGTATGTGTGTGTATGATAGTATGTATACATGTGTATTGATCATTGTATGCATGTGTTCATGCGGGTGTATGTACACATGGAGGCCAGAAACTAATGTTGGCTATCTCTTTTATTGCTCTCCACCTTATTTTGTAAGACTGTGTCTTCATTAAACCTGGAGTTCACTGATTAGCAAGACAGGCTGGCCAGTGAACTCCAGGAATCTGCCCAGCTCTGGCCCTGGTTCTGGAGTTACATATGTACACCAGTGTGCCTGGCCTTCTTTGTGGGTGCTAGGTATTTGAACTTAGGTTCTCATGCTTACATAGCAAGCACTTTACAAACTGAGTGGTCTACAGCCTGATAGAAACAATTTCTTTTTTAAAAAATATTTTATTATTTTTATTTTATATGTATGAGTGTATTGCCTGCATGTATGTGAGTGCTCCCGTGTCATGCAATGCCGTGGAGGTCAGAAGAGGGCTTCGGATTCCCCTGGAACTGGAGTTAAGGACGGTACATAGCTGCCATGTTGGTGCTGTGAATCGAACTCAGGTCCTCTGCAAGAGAAGTCAGTGTTCTTAACTGCTGAGCCATCTCTCCAGCCCTTGAAACAATTTCTTAATAAGAGAGGTGAACATATATTGTGGTCTTGTGGACTAAATCTATGAATGTGTACCTGACCAGTTGCTGTGCACGTCCAAGCCCACTATTGCCTATATATTCTATATAATGTTAATAATAATGCAGTCCTGAATCAAACACGGTTCTATTGCTTCTAGAATTACTATGAGCTTGTTTTACCAGCAATGCTTAACAGTAGGTCATGTTGCTTGTCACTTTCATTATCTTGGCGAAAATGTTGACTATACACAAGATTCTTGCAAGGAAATTTGTTCATTTGTTCATACATTAATTTCCAAGGGAGGTGAGTAGACATTTTAGCAAAAGTCTTGTTTTCATGACTACTTTGGCTTTTGTATACGTTATTTTACTGTTGTTCTTGATTTCATTTCCCCCAAATGCAATGCTGACAAGAAGGGCCCATGCCTTTAATTGTAAGGAAAGAGTGATGTATCATTTAACTGAATTTGACAGCAATTGGACTGGTCACCTGTCATAGCCTTTCTCTCTATGCCCAGGACAGAGAGCCCAGTTTATCGGACCAGGCGCCAGGCTCCTTCCCAAGTGTCCTAGGAACCAAGGGTACTAATTATTATGAAGATATTGCCTTGCAGGTTTTGATCTGGAAGGGTTGGCTGTGACTAGGCTGAGGGTCTTGGCCTTTCTGGCCACAGGGTTAGAATTAACAATGCCCATAATTGCCACTCTCTGCTTGGGTCCCAAGTGGCTTGTTTCCCTGGCTGTAAATCCCCATTATTCTCTTTTGTGTGCAGAGAATGCTGGACAGGCTGAGAATCAGTGTGTGCACTGGTGCTTGAGCTGTAAAATGAGGAATAGTGACGAACTGAAAACGTACTCATAATGATATTAAAATATCCTCTGGTTTCTTCCAATGGAATCTTTACGGACATTAGTTTTCAATTCTAAATTGGAAACTTTGCTCTAACTGTTACAATGCAGATTTACCCAGTGGCACTGGCTTTAGAGTGACGTGCCTATGGCTGCCGTTGCATGTTCACTACTGCTCCTATTTTGGTCTTTACTTCTGTATTAAAAGTTTGGTCCTGAGGATGGTACTGTGGGAAGATGGAGGAACTTTAGAAGCTGAGCTTAGTGGGAGGATCTTGGGTCATAGGAAGTGTGTGACCCTGCAGGGAATTGTGTTCCATTGGTCCATTTTACTATCTCACTGCTTCCTGGCTTATAAGGTGAGTGGTTTGCTTCTCCAAGCATTCGAACCCTTGATATGTTGACCTCTACTACTCAATGCCATGTGGCCATCCAGGCTTAGACAAGACACTCCAGAACCATGAGCCAAAATAAATCTATCTTAATAAAGCTTACTATCTCAGATACATTTGTATGATGATGAAGAGTTGACTGTTGATGAATTCAAGTTCTATTCATCTAAAAGTAGAAAGAATGATTCTTTGCCTTTTTCCCTAACTAGGTTCCTACCCATCCTTGTTTCTTATGGAAAAGGGGGTTAGTAGAACAGTGCATGCTCATTAGCTCTGTATAGAATGATTCTTTTGATTGTATTTT
>NW_008339517.1:1429006-1429828 GCF_000622305.1 Nannospalax galili
AATTTCTGAGGTTATATTCTCTCTAGACTGGGACAAATAAAAGCAGTTTTATAAGCATAGAAAGAGACAGACAGACAGATGCTGAATGTGCTTTGTCCTAATAGTAGAATATAAATATTTGACAAATTCAAAGCCTTGCAGTTCTTGAAAGAACATTACAAACATCATTTCATCCTGAGTTCATCCTCAGTCAAGCGGGCATTACAAAGAGTGGCTTAGTGTAATCCTCTGCTCCAGATCGGCAGAGTCATTAGCTCAGACATGTGGAAAAGAGTAAATACAGGAGCTGCTGGGATGGAGGAAAAGTCTGCCTCTGTTGTTCTCGCTCCATGGACCCTGCCATACTGAGTTCTGCTCAAAGCCCAGGTTCAGGTTTGAGGAGAGAGCATTTCACAAAACAGTGCCAGGATGTCTCTGAACTTGCCTAGGACAAAGGAGGCAGAGGCACTAGGTTTGGAATGGGCAAGGACATGACAAATGTAACTGTATTTACTTATTTAGAATGAAAATTGCAGCTAGAATGTGTGTATGCAGGATACATAACCACACACACAGAGAGAGCATTTCACAAAACAGTGCCAGGATGTCTCTGAACTTGCCTAGGATAAAGGAGGCAGAGGCAAGGACATGACAAATGTAACTGTATTTACTTATTTAGAATGAAAATTGCAGCTAGAATGTGTGTATGCAGGATACATAACCACACACACTGCCGAGGGGTTACAAATCATACAAATGTATAATGCTTCAGCTGCTGGTTCACTAGCTGTAAAACTACATAATCTACAGAAATAAGAGTGTCAGTGTTTTCTCTGTGCACGT
>NW_008339517.1:1429905-1430709 GCF_000622305.1 Nannospalax galili
TCCTAACATTTTTCTTAACATTTCCAACTATTCTGATGTGGATCTTTGTTATCTATTTATCACCTTATAAATCATGCAGTCCAGGGATGTCTCCACAGTTCCCCAAGTCCAGGCTATTGCTTATATGAGTCCATCAATAGGCCATCATTACTCCCATCATTCATTTGGAATTTATTATTCTAAAGATTAGACAATATGCCTAAAAGTATCCACAGTATACCATAATTGTCCACATTAAGAAAGTATTTGCAGGCTGGAGAGCTGGTTTAGTGCTTAAGAACACTAGCTGTTCTTGCAGAGGACCCGAGTTCAATTCCCAGCACCCACATGGTAGCTAACAATTGTCCATAAGTCTAGTTCCAGGGGATCCAACAGCTTGTTCTGTCCTCTGTAGGCACTGCATGACACGGGCACACTTACCTACATGCAGGCAATGCATACATACACATAAACTAAAAATGATAAATATTAAAAAATAATAATAAACAAAAATATATTTCTGTATTAATCAGGGTTCTCTAAAGAAACAGAACTGGTAGAATGATATTTAGGGATTTATCAGCTTAGTTCACAAGATACAGTCTGAGTAGTCCAACAATGGCTACACCACACTGGAGAGGCTGAGAATCTGGCAGTCACTCAGTCCATGAGGCTGGATGTCTCAGTAGTCCCAATTTGGTGCTGAAGGTATGATAAATTCCAAAAGATCAGCTAATCTTCAGTCTACAGCAGCAAGACAAACTCACCAGTGAGAGAGAAGGCAAGCAGCAAGAAGCCTGGCATTCTCCTCTGCCTTGGCCTTTT
>NW_008339517.1:1431650-1434489 GCF_000622305.1 Nannospalax galili
AAAACACCTTACCTGAACTGCA
This sequence comes from Nannospalax galili, assembly GCF_000622305.1. Classification (NCBI taxonomy): domain Eukaryota; kingdom Metazoa; phylum Chordata; class Mammalia; order Rodentia; family Spalacidae; genus Nannospalax; species Nannospalax galili. Next base: position 1,431,673 of record NW_008339517.1, read on the forward strand.
ATATAGGACTCTCCTGAACACTGAAATTACCATTGCTGAAGGCAAAAAAGAGTACTTAAATATTTTTAAGTACAAAAGAAAGAAAACTCAACTATCAAACTCCAGATACATAATTTCCAGTGGAAACAAAAGCAACATGAAAAACCAGGATAACATGTCATCTGCAAAAATTACCAATTCCATAGTAATGCGTCCTAATGAGAATGATTTGGAAGAAATTCCACACAAAGAATTTAAAAGGATAATTACATCTATGTTCAAACAAACTTAAGAAGACATGAATGTACTACAAGAGAAAAAAGAGGTGAATGAAATAAGGAAGTCAATCCAAGATATTAAATTTAATTCAGTAAAGAGAATTGCTGAGGAAAAAACAAACTAAAATGACGCTGGAGATGAAATATCAATAAGCCAGTATAAAGCTTGGGGATGCCTCACTAAAAGAATGGGTCATGTAGAAAGCAGAGTATCAGGGCTGGAAGGTAAGGGAGAAAAAAATTGGATCATTCAGTTCAGTAAAGTTCAAGCAGATAGATGATAGATAGTTAGATAGATGATAGATAGATGATAGATAGATAGATAGATAGATACATACATACATACATACATACATACATAGAAGAGCACAAAGAAGATGATAGATGATAGATGATAGCTTGCTAGATGATAGATAGATAGATGATAAATAGATGATAGATACATAGATACATACATAGATGATAGATGGCAGATAGATGATAGGATGGATAGATGATAGATAGATAGATACATAGATAGACAGATAGACAGACAGATAGATGATAGATGGAACATGGGAAAGCTCTGAGACATCATGGAAAGACCAAAGCGTTCTAATTATGGACAAGGATAAGACTACTGCACCAAGGGCATGAAATATTTTCGATAAAAACATAGAAGAAAATTTCCCATATCTAAAGAAAGAGATGCCCATGCCCATCTAGGTGTAAGAACACCAAAGATAAAATAAAAAAAGAAACTCCCCACAACATATTATAGTTAAAACTCTAAGATCATAGACCAAAGAAAGGGTATTAAAAGATGCAAGATAGAAGGGTCTAGTCAGTTATAAAAGTAGGCCTATCAATGTAACACCTCATTGTTACACAGAAAATTTCATAAAAGAAATACTATTAGATCTAAAGCCACAGATTAACCCTAATGCAGTAATAGTGGGTGACATCAACACCTAACTCTCACCAATATTAAATATCATAACTCAAATGGACCTAACAACTACTGAACATTTCAACTAAACACTAAAAAATGTGTATTCTTCTTAGTAGCCTAGGTAATTTTCTCCTAACTTTATATTTGGACATAAATCAAGTGTCAATAAATACAGGAAAGTTGATATATTGTATTCTAACTGACCACAATGAAATAAGATTATATATCAATAGCAACAGATACTAAAAAAAAATACACAAACTCATGGGGATCAAAACACTATTGAACAATCTATTTGTCACTGAAGAAATCAAGAATTTTTTGTTTCCTAGAGTTAGAGGAAACTAAAGACAAAACATGTAAAAATCTATAGGATAAAATGACACCAGCCTATGAAGAGAGGTGGTAGAGATAACAGCCTATGTCAAAAATTTTGAGAGATCCAAAATAAATTAATGACATAGCCAAAGGCTTTGGATAAACAAGGAAAAAAATCGAACCTCAAAACAATAGACAGAAAGAAATAATCAAAATCATAGCAGAAATTGATGAAATAGAAATAACAAGAACAAAATACAAATAATCAATGAAATGAAGAGTTGGTTCTTTGGAAATATAAACAAATCCAGCAGTAAATTAACCAAAAGAAGGAGATGGGAGACATAAATTAATAAAACTACATGTGAAAGAGAAGGCATTGCAACAAATTCTATGAAATTCAGAAAATCATTAAAACATTCTTTAGACTTAACCTGTACTCAACGAAATTGGAAAACGTAAAAGAAATGGATGAATTTCAAGATGTGTATGACATACCCAAACTAAACCAAGGTGAAATAAAGAATGTAAACAGATCTATAACCAGCAACAAAATTGAAGCAATAGTAAGTCTCCAAAATACAACAACTCTAGCACCAGACAGATTCACTGCAGGATTCTACCAGAACTACTCAAATTATTTCATAAAAAAGAAAAGGAAAAAATCTTCCAAATTCTTTTTATGAAGGCAGTATTCCCTGATATCAAAACCAGATAAAGACATAACATCCCCCAAAGAAAATTACAGATCGATCAACCCGATGAATATAAAATATTTGCAAACCAAATTGAATACCACATCGAAAAGATAATCCATCATGAATGCGCTGGCTTTATTCCAACAGTGCAGAAATGGTTCAACATATTTAAATCAATAGATGTAATTCATCACATTAATGGGTGAACAGACAGAAGTCACATGACCATCTCAACAGAGACAGGAAAGCCTTTGACAAAAATCCAGCATCCTTTTGTGATACAAGTCACAGATGGGCTAGGAATGGAAGGTGCATATATCAACCTATAGCCAGCACCATACTAAATGGAGAAAACCTCAAAGCATTCCACTAAGATCAAGAATAAGAGAAGGTTGTCCTCTCCACTTCTGTTCAATATACTGCTTGAAGTCTTAGCTAGAGCAATATTACAAGATAGAGAAATTAAAATAAGTAGGAAGAGAACTAGAAATATAATGTTTTTTTGCAGATGTTATGATTATATATGTAAGAGACCCAGAGACTCCACCAAAAAGAAAAAAAAAAGAAAACAGAGTTGAGACACATTCAGCAAATTGGTAGGCTATAAAATCAA
>NW_008339517.1:1434564-1504483 GCF_000622305.1 Nannospalax galili
TAGAGTAGAATAGGATAAAAAGAAATCAAAGGAAAAAACCCATCCACAATGGCCAATAAACAAACAAACAAATATCTGTGAATAAATCTAACCACAGAAATGAAAAGACCTCTTCAATAAAATTTGACATTCAAGAAAGAAAATGAGGAAGGTACTAGAGGATTGAAAGACATCTCGTGCTTACGGATTGGATGAATTAATACTGTGAAAATGACTGTTCTACCCAAAGTAATGAACAGATTCAATGCAAACAATAAAAAATCCCATGCTGTTCTTTAGAGATATATGAATAAAAATGAAAATCTGTATGGGGGGGGCACAAAGACCAGGGCTATCCAGTGAAATCCTGAATGAAAAGCATACTAGGGAGGTAACATCACATCTGATTTCAAATTATTCTACAGAATCATAGTAATCAACACTGCATGGCACTGGCACAAAATAGACTCCAAAGTCACTGGAATAGAATTAAGGACAAGAATTAAAGACAAATACCATTTCCCTTTCTTTTGCAAAGGTGCAAAACAAACCCACACTGGAGAAAAGATACAATTGTGAACTAATGGTGCCGAGAAACTGCATTTTAACATGGGGAAAAGTGAAACTGCGAGTGACCATTGCTCACCCTGCACAAATGGATGAAGAGTTTCAACACAAGACCCAGAGCCCTGAACTTCCTAAAGGATAAAGTATGGCACATGCTTTGGCTTAAAGGACAGGGAAAGACTATGAATAAGATCCAAGTAGCACAGAAATAAGACCAGCAATCAACAAACGGGGTTTCATGAAACTAAAAAGATTTTGTACAGCAAAGTAAAATGTGAAGTAACTGAATAATCAGCCCAGAGAACAGGAGAAAATCTTTGGCAGGTAAATACCTTACAGAGGACTAGTGTCTAGAATAAACAAATAACAAAAACTAAATGGTAAGAATATTAAAAACACAATTAAGTAATGGACTATGGAACTGAACAGAAGATTCTCCAAACAAGAAATATAAATATGGGGGCAGGAGAGATGGCTCAGCTGTTAAGAGCACTGGCTGCTCCTGTAGAGGAACTAGGTTTCTTCCCAGCATCCACATGGGGGTTAACAATCATCTGTAACTCCAGTTCTTGAGAATCTGATGCAGCTCTTCCGTGCACTTTGCATGACACGGGTTCACTTAAGTATATGCAGGTAAAACACTCATACACATAAAAAATTTTTTTAAATGTAAATAGCTAGAAAACACCTTAATAAGTGCTCAACATCCTCAACCATCAAGGAAATGCAAATTAAAAGTACTTTAAGATTCCATCTCACCCTGGTCAGATGATCATCATTAGGAATACAATTGTCAAGTGCTAGTATGCTTGTGGCAAACGGGGGACGTTTTATACAATGTAGGACTGGGCTGCTCTCAACCTTGATGAGAGAAGCTTCTTTTTGCAGTTGGGCAGAAATCAACGGAGACATGAATGACTTGTTGAACTGTTAAAAATTGTAAGAGACTGAGTGCTTAGCCCTAAAGAGGAAATCTATATCAACAACCCCCCTTACCGCCCAAAAGGCCAGGAAACATCGAAGAAGAGGAGACAGCAAGATTGTAGGAGCCCCAGGATGGGGCTGATCTACCGTATGATTCAACCTTACCATTTGGGGGCATATACACAAACGACTTTATACCCTACTACAGAAATATCTGAAATGCTGCCCTCTGCACATGATATGGCTGTCACTCTCGTGAACACACAGCACAGCCCCTGGGATTACCTGCACAAGACCAAGCCAGTCAAAATTGCTGCATAGATGGAGAAGATGATTGTCATTTGGTATTTACTGATGGGGTGGAGGAGGATCACTCTTTTAAATATGTGGTTCTGGTTGTTCTTTCGTGCTCTTAAACAACTATGCTTCTGACAGAGGATTAGTATCTAGAATATACAAAGTACTCAAAAAACTAAACATTTAAAACAACAACCTAATCAAAAAGTGTGGCAAAGAACTTAACAGGGAGTTATCTAAAGATGAAACACAAATGTTTGAAAAATACATTAAAAAAGTAAATGTAAATTAAAACCACCTTGAGATTTCATCTTACCCAACTCAGAATGACTAAAACAAAATTCAAAAAATTCTAACCAACAACTGCTGGTGAGGATGTTGGGAAAGAAGAAGGTATCATTGCTGGTACCAGTGCAAACTGGTGCAGCCACTATGGAAATCAGTGTGGAAAATCCTACTTCAAAAATACATTTTCATCCATGTTTATTGCTGCCATTCTCATAATAACTAGAAATAGCTTGAAATTGGAAACAACCTAGATGTCCATCAACTGAAAAATGGATAATGAAGGTGTGCTGTGTATACAGAATGGAATACTAGTCGGCTCTTAAAAAAGTCAAAATTATGAAATTCACAGGTAAATATATGAAACAATCACCCTAAGTGAAGTAACCCAGTCCCAGAAAAAAAAGGTCACATGTCTCCTCATAGCTGGCTGGTAGATTTGAAATCCTAGATATGCATATTTCAATTTGAAAATCCAGAGAAGCCAGGAAACTAATAGAGCCAGGAAACCATGGAAGTGTGTAAGCTTCCTGTATAGAGAGGATTTTAAAGGTTCAGTAAACATTAATTTTGACTTTAAAAATTTAAGTATTAAAATCTGCTTCATTTTGTAATTATTTGTTGCTTGTATATAAAAACACGAAGGGTTTCTATGTACTGACTTTGTAGCATTCAATCTTCATAGGTTTGTTACTCAACCCAATGTGTTGTGTGCCTCTTTCGATGTTTTATACAGGCAAGTATGTTTTGCTTTCTCTTAGTGAGTCTGCCAGTGCTGTATTCCTTGCATGTGTCCTATGCTACTGGCTGACACAATAGTGAATAAAACTTTTAAGAATGAGCACTCCTACCATGTTCACAATTTTGGACAGAAGGCATTTAGTCTTTAGTGTTTATGTGTGGTGTCATTGGTCGATTTTTCATAGATGCCTGTGACACCTTTCCATCCCTGTGATGAAGTAACTGAGGTACAGGTAAAGAATTACTTTAACTCCTGGTTTCAAAGGTCTCAGGCCACAGTTGGTTTGCTCCATTGCTTTTAACTGTGAGAAGACAGAATGAGAGCAAAGCTCCTTGCCTGAAAGATAAACAAAGAGAATGGGGAAGAAAGTAGCAGCCCCAAATTCTAAATGGTAGCCCCCAAATAATTTGCTTCCTTCCTTTAGATCTCACCTCTTAATAGTTCCACTATCTCTCACCAGCATAGGCTGAGGTCTAAGCCTTTAATAGCTGGACTTTGGGGAACATTTACGACCCAAGTTATAGCACTGCTATTAATCAAGTTGATGGAATTTTATTTTACTTACCATTTGCCAGGGGGTTTTCTTCATTTATTGAATAAGGATTTCGGGTTGAATTTAATCAAAAATATTCTTTGTTCTTAATATAATCGTAACTTTTTATTCTTATGATTGCCCCCCCCCATTTTTTTCCGTCTTTTTGAGACAGAAGGTTTCTTTGTAGTCCCAGCTGGCCTAGAACTCATGATATAGACCAGGCTGGTCGTAAACTCATAGAGCTCTGCCTACCTCTGCCTCCTTAGTGCTAGGATTAAAGGCATGTTGCACCATGCCTGGTGACACTGATTGCTTTTCAAATTCTGAAATAATCTTGTATTTGTGTGGTGTTTGGTCAAATGATTTTTATGTATTCTTTAATTTGATATTCTACCATTTTATCAAAGACTTTTAGATTTTGAAGTCTCAAAAATTGTACATATCACCAATTTTGGCAAAAAATATTAAATAAATAAAATATGAGATAGGATATTACATTAAAGCAAGTGATTTTCATTCACACATCTGCAAATAAAGTCAATCATCCATTTATTAGATATGTCCTAAATGAGAACACAGTCACTGGCATAATTAAAAAACAAGCAAGATACATTTCAAAGAGCAGGCAGGGAGCTACTTCAGCAATAGTGTAGGCTCACTTGTCTATTAAAGCAACTGTAAAGCATTTTACTAACAATTTACCTCATTTCTATGACACATGGACTGAACAGTAGCATCTAACTTTGTGAAATTCATGTAAATGTCATTGGTAAGAAAACTGAGACCCGGAAAATTTAAACCAATATATTTTTTCTCTTTGAATCATGTTCATGGTAATAAACTACAGGCTAGAATTTTGAAATATTTATCTCTGTTGTTTGGAGTACATGACTCATCTTCCTTCAAGTTAAATGTGAATTTAAGGTTTTCTAAGAATTCCACAATGTGGCATAGATACTTGCACTGAAAAATATAGACTACAATATTAGTATAAGATATTATGATGGAAATTGTCTGTTCCAACTTGTCTGTCTGCATAAAGTTAAATTTTTGTTTCTAAGCAAACTGAATGGACCACATATTCTTAAAGGAGGCTTTGTTGTTTGGGACTTTTCCTGTTGCTGTAATAAAATACAGAACCACCTTAAGAGAAAAAGGTTTTATTTTGACTCACAGTTTGAGGTGATACAGTCCATCATGAAGTGGACGGAACAGTGGCTCCATTAGTTGTAGGTGTGTGCAGTTGGAACTCCTATCCTCTTTGTATTTGTGTAGACAAAGAAGCAGGGCGTGGACAGGAAGTGATGTCAGGCTTTCAAAAAAGCCTTCTGGCCTCCCCCTCCTGCCTCACACACCCTCCAGTGAAGCTTTGCCTGCTAAAGATTCCATGCCTTTCCACAACTGTGGACAGGAAGTGATGTCAGGCTTACAAAAAAGCCTTCTGGCCTCCCCCTCCTGCCTCACACCCTCCAGTGAAGCTTTGCCTGCTAAAGATTCCATGCCTTTCCACAACAGCCTCACTAGCAGGAATCAAGTGCTCAAATTCATGTATCTGTGGGTGACATTTCACATTCAAACCACAGCAGGGGCTGTCTAGTGTTTTTCTCCTTTCTTCAGATTATAGTACCATTTTTCCTTTGGAAGTGACTCCTTCTTTGTTTCATGTTCTCTAGGTGGAACTGTCAATCTTTGGGTTTTAGTATTTGCTTCAAGGGGGACATTAGCCTTGACTAATAGGACCTAGTCAATCCTCATGAAGGATTTGCGGCAGACCTATTAACTGAAAGTCGTTATTTTCTAGAGATGGGCTTTGGGATTTCCTTATAAGGCAGGATAAGATAATTTTGGTTCCTCTCATCTCCCTGGTAGTTTACATGCAGCCATCTCCTACCAAGAAGGTTGATTCTTGAGCATGTTGGCATGGTTTTATTTTTATTTATTTTTCCAGCCCAGAGCATCATCCTTAGAACATGGCAGACCCTCCTCGTGAATGCAAGCAATTCCTTAGAAATAGTTATAGATATTGGCTTCTTTAGACATGTGGGCCCCTTACCACTCCTTCCCTGCACCCTACCCTCACCCCAACATGTCCAATCAAAACAATGCCCAACAACATAATAAGAACCCATCTCTAATCCACTTTCTTGATACTAAAATAGAAAAGCTCTTATCAGTTGCTATTGAGCAATGAAAAGTTTCCTTGTTTTTAGAAAAATGGACTCTCTTTTTTTTTGAATATAATTATATTGAACCCCTAAGCCTCTAGAGGGGACATAATCAAAAATGGGTCCTAAGTAGTGACTAGGTATGTTCTCTTCCTTTCTAATGCTTACTTATGCCAGAGGGAGGGAGGAAGAAGGGGAGGCATAGCTTAGCTCTGAATATTTTAAAGTTGATAAACAAATGACTTCATTATAGAGAAGATTGCTGCTGTTCTTGTGTAATGTCATAGCTTTTGGTATAATTCAGCTTTTAAAGGCTCTGTGGGGAAGGCGGAATCTCAGAACAAACTGCCATTAATATTTAACACACACACACATACCAAAAAATATTAGCCCCTTAAGCTTTTATGAAGTCTTTATGGGGAAAAAAGACAAAACTACAAGCAAAGTCACAGTTCCAAATAAAGAGCAGTAGTCTTAACTACAGCAACTGTGGGAGAATTAAGAAGCAAATTCCAGCTTGCAGTTGTTATGTCTGTAATAAATAATATTTATGTCCTTGGGAAATGACAGCAATCTTTTTTTTATATTTTATTCTTTGTGTAGTTGGTTTATGTGGCTGTGAGCACAGTTATAGAACTCTAAACTAACGATGATGATCAGTAATTGTCATTAAACGTAATCTAGCAAAACCAAGTACTCCTTATTGTCAACCATTTTTTTCTCCTCTCCCCTCCAGCCTCTGCAAGTGTTAACTTTTAATAATTCAGTTTTTCCTCTTAAAATACACAAGTAAGTTAGAAGTGGTTAATAAACATCTTTTAAACTCTACTATAGTCTTATTTAAATTACATATATTTGCTTTTTATTAAAAAAGAAGTGTACTTTATTAATTACTTTTCTCATTGCTGTGACAGAATACCTGAGAAAAGGCAGCTCAAAGGAGTGAGGATTTGTTTTGGCTCACAGTTTGAAGGTACAGTGTGTCATAGTGAAGGCATGGCAAAAGAAATGAGGTATCTGTTTCCACTGCCCACAGAAGTGCTTACTCATTTTTATTCATTTAGGGACCCCAGAACCTTGAATGATGACACCTATAGTCAGGGTGGATCTGCTCATCTCAGTTAATTCCATATAGAAACTCCCTCATACACAGATTCAGGGATTTCACAGCTGTTAAATTAACACTCAGTTTCAACCATCAGACATCCAGCCCTTGTCTGCTTCACACAAAACATATCACTGTTAAACCATGACTTTCCATCCTTTATCCCCACAGGCTCATGGACATATTTCATTACAGAATGCAATCCTCATAGTCTTTAAAAGTTAAATCAATGTTCAAAAATATAACTGCAAAATCTTTTTTGAGACTCACGCACTTTCTTAACTATAAACCCTTATGTAATCAATGAAGAAGTTATGTAACTCCAACATACAATGGCACAGAGTAAACACTTATATTTCAAAATGGAAGAATAGGGGCATAATGAGGAAAGATTGGATCAAAGCAGGATCAAAATCCACCAGAGCCAACATCAAATCCTGCAGGTCTATGCCAGGCATCTGGGCCTTATGATGGAAGGGCTTTGGTAGCCCTGTCTCTCCAGCTCTGTTGTCTGGAGAATACATAGATTTTCTCTTTTGCTGTTCTACTCCATGCCCACAGCTTTCCTCCTTGGAGGTCCCATTTCCAGCATCCTTGGGTCTCTATTCCAACTTTGATTTTACCATCACAGTTTCAAACTGTGTTATTTCAAGTTTCCTTGAGCACTCCAAACCAGATTTAAATTGCTTGACCTTAGCAGCCTTCTAGAATCTTGACATAAGTCTCACTCTTGAAACTATTATGTCTATAAAGCCAGTACAACGTGGGTAATATTTTTAAGCTCTGCTTCTACAGTGACATGTCTTCTGGCCCCCTTGGACACAGTTGCATAGGTCTCTGTGCACCACCCAGGCTGACCATGAGGAAAGACTTCCTTAGGAAGTTGTTTTTAGGCAGGGAATTACTTCATTGGAATTCTACTTGTAAGCTTTCTTCTTTCAAATGAATTGTGGTTTTACTGGATAGAACCATTGATGGATTGGATTTTGTCTTTGGGACATACAGTCCCATTGCATATCAGGAGAGTTTTCGCTAATGGTTTTGACTTTTACTAATTATAGATATTATTTCCATACTAGCCTTGTCCACAATTTTATCTCTTCCTTTCCTTGCCAAACAACACATTTCTACATCTTGTTGCTCTCTGTCACTGTAGACTGACAGAGGAGAACTGAGAAAAGGCATGACACAGCCAGATTATTATTCTGAGGTTGAGATTTCCTTCCCTAAATAAATTAGTCTATTTTAAATTTAGCCTCACTCAAGTTCTTTGGACATAGTCAGAAGGTAGCCATATTCTTTTTCAGAGTATAATTTGATGACCTACAGTCCAGTATCTGATACAGTCCTTGTTCACCTCTGAAACCTCATGAACAGGGTCTGTTCCATGTCTACTTCTCTCTCTTTCTCTAAACTGTCACCAGAATGACTTCTTAAGCATTGCTTAGAACATTTTAGAGTTGTTCCAGCTCAAGATTCCAAATTCTTCCACATTCCTACCACAAACCTATTCCGAAGCTTAAGGACCAGATGGCCAAGTTTATAGTGTCAATGACCCCACTCTCTGTACCGATTTTCTGTATACTTACTTTTCTCACTGATGTGACAGAATACCTGACAAAAGCAGCTTAAGGAAGAAAGAATTTATGGTCCACAGTTTGAGGGTTGTCCATCATGGCAGAGAATTCATGGTGGTGGGAGTATGGGCCAACTAGTCACTGTCAGGAATTAGAGAGGCTGAAAGCTGCTCCTCAGCAACATTTCTCCCTTCTATTCAACTTACGGAGTCATGCTGCTAACAGTTAATATGGCGCTTCCTGCTTCAGTTTCCCAACCTAGAAATCCCTCACAGACATGCCCAGATGTTTGTTTTCTAAGTAATTTCAAATACTGTGAAGTTGACCATCAATTTGAACCATGACAGGTATAAACATAAACAGAGTATAGTGGAGCCCAGTTTTCTAAATCTTTATTTTAGAAAAAAAGTTATGTGCATGTATTGAGTTCTCCATTAACAAAAGTAGGACATGTTATACTATGGTGACAAACAGCTCTGAAATTGGAGAGACTTAACAATTCACATGTCTTATTCATGCCAAAACAGGGATTCCAGTCAATGTTCCTGGAACAACAGTCCATGTACTGGCTCAGCAATTCAGGCTGTTTTTTTTTTTTTTTCTTACTATGTCATGCCATTAGAGCAGAAGAAGCTTGAGTTGGACATCCAGGATTGTCAATTAGAAACTTCTGCATACACTTTATTGACGAAATAAAGTCAGTGATATGTTAATATTATGGAGGGGGGTTCTGTGAACCTGATTATGGTCCTCCAAATTCAATATATTGAGGACCTAACTCCTAATGTGACTGTTACTTGATTATGGAACTTTTGCAAGGTACTAAAGTTAAGACAAGATCATGAGAGCAAAGCCCAAGGATAAGTCCCCTTACAAGAAGAAACACCAAGTAGACTGCATATTCCCATTCTCTTTCTGAATCTCTTAAACTCAATTTGTTTCTTAAAAATCAATCTCTTAATGTCTCTGCCTCTCTATATCTCTGTCTCTGTCTCTCTCTCCCTCCAAGGTATATCCCAGACTCCCTGCCATGAATCCTGTGGTGGCTGCAGATGATACCAGGCTGATTCCCACCAGCACTGCTAGAGTAGCTGACATTTTTGCTCTGCTTTTTTCTTTCTGTGGAGAGAGAATCATGTACCTCTCCTGAGGCATATAGGGTTAATCTAGATATGAGAATGACGGAGTGTAGGTATCCTTGACTGGTGGGGAGATACAGGTATATACTTTGGATCAGCAAAAGAAAAGTGGCACTGGGGCTAGACCAGTATTGCCCCAATTGTAACATTGTGGATGGAGGAATGGGGGCAGTTAGACACTTAAGCCTAATGTCTAGGAAGTTCAATCCTTTGAACTCTTAAAGAAATATTGATCACTTTAATTTTTGGTTATACTTTCCTTTTGGGTGTTTAAGACCATACAGTTGGCCCAAATAAACCAATTCATTTTTACTCTTAAGGTCATTTGAGGATTTGTTTCTCAGGGGTCACATGGACTTGGGAGGAGCCCCTGGCACCTTTCTTTTACCAGTTCCATCTATGTGAAGATAAGTCAAAGGTCCTACTTGACTATAGCTGGCTTCACTTGGAAGCATGGAGGAAATGCTTCCTCTGTGTTGACCCTCTTCTTTGTAGACTGGACACTGGTTCAAGTCCATCTGGTGGGGTCTTCATGGCCTCCCTGAACAAGAGGACAGGTGACTCATCACAGCTACAGGACATTTTGAGAGATGCTCCATAGTTCCCTGGAACTTAGTTGACCTAGGAGGGTAAGGAACAAAAACTGACCCATTAAGACCCTCTGACCAGGTTAGTATAGGCCCAAAGTCTGGCTATTAAACACCCAAGAAGGTTAGTTACACCAATCTGGTATTTTAATTATCATGTATTATGCAGATAAAGCTTGGGCAAAACCTATTTTTAGATAAACATTTACTAGACATCCTCAAACTAGTTGACTAAACTATGACCTTAGCCTGGGGATACTAAGCAAGGCTTACCCTCCTCTATGATTTTAGTGTCAAACCAATGTTTGATTACATTAAAGTTTTCCTGGGGAACTAATGAATTCACTGAGCTTATTTACAGAAATGACTGAGGGGTTGCTGAGGTGTATAAGTGATCTGAGTTTATTTGCACTGGATGTTGACTTTTTTATAACCCCATGGGTCAAACCCTCTCTTTGCAGCCTTTGCCTTCCCAAGATTATGTACTATAGCCCTTTTCAAATGTAGGAGATCATTTGTAATTAGAGCAGAATTATGTACAGGTGGCTGAGAAGAATTGCTGAATCCTCAGGTGAGGGTCCAATGACCCTGCTTACCTTTCTTTAATGAAGGAACATAACTGTCAAGAGGCCCAATTGTGATGATTTTTAGTAAGGAAACACAGCTGGTCATGAAGATGGCAATTATTTGACTTAGGAGTTATGTGCAGCATCATCTTATAAAAGAACATGGAATCCAAATTACACACATAAGATAATGTAATTAAGTTAATATTATCCATTTACATACTGTGCTTTATAAATTTCCAGATAAACCTTATAGAAAACATAAAACCATTAATAATCTTCCTTACTTTATGTAGTTTAGAGAATGGTTTACCAAAAACTTGCTTTGGGTTTTGAAGAAATGTAAACACTGGGTAGAGAAAAGTAGCTGGCACAGTAAAATAAAACATTATCAAACTGAAGTGCATAACCTCTAGTATAATCACTTAAGGAAAACTGTGTCATAACCCTCCTCAGATTTAAATAAACTTTTAAAATCTCTTAAAATATTGAAATGTAGGGTTTCTATGTTTGGCCAGACAGAATCATTGTCTAGTTTGTGTAGTGGCCAGGCAGTGGTTCACGAAAACTTAAGGTGCTTTGATGTAGTTATATCTGAAAATCCTAGTTGCTTTAGGGACTTGAGAAGACAAGTCAAGGGAGTGAGAGCCTTAGGCTTAGACTGAGGGGTTCCCATAGTGACAGATTAAATAGACGGCAATAAGAAAATGGATGAGAAGCTAATAGGTAGAAGGAGATGATGAGGATTCTCTCACCCCGAGAGGTGGGAAATGGAACTGGGGACACCAGTGAGGATGCCTGGTAGAAAGTGACAGAAACGAAGAATAGAAGAGCAGGGGGAAGGAGAAGGGGTTACATGAACTGTTGGTCGTGTCAAACAGGTACGTGCGGAACCAACGTACAGAAAGCCGTCCCCTTCTGCCAGAGGCCTGAGGAGTGGTCCCAGTCTACTGGAGGTAGCGTCCTACAAACACCAGGGAGGGGGAAGACAAGTCAAGGGAGTGAGAGCCTCTGGCTTAGACTGAGGGGTTCCCATAGTGACAGATTAAATAGACAGCAATAAGAAAATGGATGAGAAACTGAGTAAATAGGTAGAAGGAGATGATGAGGATTCTCTCACCCTGAGAAGTGGAACTGGGGACACCAGTGAGGATGCCCGGTAGAAAGTGACAGAAACAAAGAAAAGGAGAGCAGGAGGAAGGAGAAGGGGTTACATGAACTGTTGGTCGTGTCAAACAGGTACGTGCAGAACCAACGTGCAGAAAGGCGTCCCCTTCTGTCCGAGGCCCGAGGAGTGGTCCCAGTCTACTGGAGGTAGCGTCCTACAAACACCAGGTAGGTGTGTTCACCAGAGAGGGGACAGAGCAGGCTCCTGTCCTGGACAGGCAGGGTGTGTTCCTTCCCTGGAAACAGCGTCCTGTGACCAGTAGAAGGAATGAGTTTTTCAGCACACTGGTGTGTCTTTTAGACTCAGTTTGTCAACCGACTGTGAGTGTGGCACGACCAGGTGGTAGAGGAAGACAGAGTACCAGGAAAGGGATAGGAGGAGAGGCATGGACAGTAAGAAAGAAGGGAATGGGGGAGACAAGAGAAGGGAGAGAGGGAGAAAGAGAGAGAGAGAGAGAGAGGAGAGAGAGAGAGAGGGGAGAGAGAGATTTTGAGAACAGTGGGTGGGGAATGAAGAAAGATGGAGAGAGAGGAACTTAAAATTAATTTATATATTTTAGTATCAGGAACCATGTTGTAGACAAGGATCAAAGAGAGACTATTTTGACCTGAAAAAACATTTTTGTGTTAACATTTTTAGTTTGTATGGAACCTCAGTTGAGTCACTATGACACCAAGTAACTTAGTTTTAGGAAACATAAGTTTATGTTGACTATGTATACATATCTAATTATATAGAAGATAGATTTTAATAACTAAGATGTTATCATTATTATTTTTGAGAATGTGGTTTATTATTTTTAAACTAAAACACCTTTGAAGTAGACAAATCAAATGAATATACCTTAAAACATCTTGAAAATAAACTAAAACCAGAAAAAGATATTTAACAAATAGGACTTTATATAACCAGTTTAGGTGTTGTTTTGTATAGGTAATCAGCATTTAGTAAACTTGGAGACACTTTAATAGATTTTAAAATAATTAGGGTACCCATTTAAGGCCTTTGAATTAATAATCAAAATATCTATAAATTTTACACATGTATTTTGATTATGCATGCCAAAAATAAAACCAATAATTTTTGTGTATAATAAAACAGTGAGAGAGGAAAAAGGGCTAAAATGGCCACGGTTCAAAAACTGTTTTGACACAAACAATACATGAAAACAATTATCACAGACTAAGATACCATAATCACATGAAATCTAGGTGCACCAAAGAGTAGAAGACAGAAAGCTTATATTTCTAGTTCTTTAATATTTAAAAGACTTAGTGGTGTAAAAGAAAGGGTTAAGTTTGTCGCATAGATTTGAAGTAGCATTTTTTTTGTCTTTTACAAGCCAAATAACTATCTAAGAAACTTACCAATACCTCACAAGGAACACACGAGCAAAGCAAAGTAACTTGGCAGGGCAGATTTTATTTTTATATAAAAATGTTTAAAGGAATCTGTTTAAAGAGAGAAGCGCTCAGCTGTTCTAGACCATCAGGTTTAGGATGGATCAGGGCATTTTCTTGAACAAAAGTCTTACAAGGCATGGTGGGATTAAAAAAATTAGAATTTCATATCATTAAACCAAGTTTTAAGTTTTATAGGTTTTTGAAAGAGAAGACTAATATTTAATGTTTCTTACAGAGGGAGATGCCTTTACATATGAAACTCAGCAAAGTTGTTTTATTAGTACAACTTAAATCAGAGGAGACAGGAAAGACAAAATGGAAACATTAACACTTTAGGATAAGAATAGGTAAAATTTAAATAGTACTGAAAATAATCCCATTTAGAAACAGGTTAAAATAATGTTAAAATTGAAACTCCTATTGTGGCATTACTTCTGTAGTCTGATATAAAAATGTATTGACCTTGTTATAAGACAACAGAAACTGTTAAAATCTGTTTGTTTTTTTTTATGATCTGATCACGAATCGAAGATGAAAGCCAAAACAAAAATTGGAAGAGGATTAGGACTATGAATACCCTGAGGCAAGATAGTAAAATAGGTAAAGAAGTTTACCTGCCCAATTTAGAGCACATGTAAAAAATTCCAGATGGCCAAGAAATAAGTCATTAGGATTTGGGGGTCCTTGTGTTCACCAAGATGGTATGGGAAGAGTGTCCCCTAAAGGTTTTTTTATTTTTTACTTATAGGAGAATTTACCAAAACAGAAGCTTTCGGACATAGGCATGATGTAATGTAGCTTTAGAGCCTGCATGGAGGACAGAAAGGTGATGGGGGTGGAAAGCTTTAGAGAAAACTAAAGAAGTACAAGATGACGGGCATTCATGAAATTATGTTTAAATAGGACATAAAGAAGACATTTTTCTCTGAAAAATTTAGAAAAGCAAGTAGACTTCCAGAGGTTTAAACATTTGTAGCTGTGTTTATAAGCAAAACAAGAGTTACGAGAGAGGGAGAGAGGAGAAGGATCTGGAGCATTTTTCCTGTGAAGGGAATCTGTAACTAGTTAGAAGGAGGAGGAGAGATAGCCTAGATTAAAGGATGGAAGCAAAAGAGACCTAAAATTGGATAGAACGGTATCAGAAAACATCTCGAGCAAAGTGAGGAAGACAGACACTGGAAGAGGATGAGACAGGGAGAACAATGGAGGACAGACAGCCTTCCAAGCTCTTGGCAAAATAAGGGAGAAGGGAATCCCATCGGGCCCAGTGGGAAGCTCTAGAAGCTCCTGAGCCATTTAAGTCTTAGTGTAGAGAGAGGGAGAAGATAGGGAGGTGGAAGAGAGCGAGGGAGAGAGAGAGAGCTGAGATCCAGAGTTCTGTGGGAGAGCAAGAGGGTGGGGAATGCAGAAGGACTCATAATCTTGGGCCTGATGTGGTGAGTGGTGGGAGCCGGCATGGGCAAGCTGGTTGCAGGACTGCATGGTTAGCAGCATGGTTCGGTAAGAGGGAACCAGGTCATAAATAACCCAGTCAGTCCTTATCCTGGGTTCGGCACCATATGTTAGATAAATCGCGGGCAGGGAATAGCCACAGAAAACACAGGAGGACTCCAGCAAAGCAAAGTTTATTTCTTAGGATTGTTGGTGGCTGGCAGGTCAGCTGGGAGAGAAAGGCAACCAGCAGCCTTCTGACTGCTGAGGAAGTTCTTATAAGGGGGTTGGGGAATGTGGAAGGCAGCAAAAATGATCTTTACAGTTTCAGGGGAAGTAGCTTGAACTGAGACAGTTCTTACATCAGTGGGTCTGAGTGTAGGGACCTGTTTCTCTTCCAAAATTATCAGGGGAACAGCTTTGTGCTGAGACAGCTCTAAATTCAGCTGCCTGGCCAGTTTCTGTTTTGCAAGGGGGCCGTCATGGCCTGTTTTGTGAAGCTTTTTACACTGGGAGAGGGTCATCTGCAGACCTGTACTCTAACAACAAAGGGCATATTCTATATCAAAGTTACATAGATTAACACATTAACTCAGTAAAATCACACAGAAGTTTCTGGGAACATGAGCTTTATTTGTCACATGTTACCACCAAGAAAGCAGCTCAGAAGCAGCAAAGGATAATAGTAAATATTCCAGATGCTGTTCTTCTAAGCTAGTCTGTCTTGAGCCCATGGGTAACTGTCTTTGAGAGATTTGAAACCCCCAAACTAGGCATTCTCAAATGTGTTATCAGATGTGTTTATATCAGGAATTAATGATGAATAGCAAAATAACAGCAGTAGATTAGTAACAGATCTTGCCTACCATGTTTAGGAAAATAGATTGGCTTGATGGTATCCTAGTTAGCTTTCTATTCCTGTGAAAAACAATCATCAAAATTGACTTGTGGAAGAAGGGGTTTATTTGGATTATAGCTCACAGTCTATCATGGAGGGAAGTCAGGGCAGGCTCCTGAGACTGGAGCCTTGAGATAGGAACTGAAGCACAGACCACAAAGGAACACTATTTACTGTCTTGCTCTTCTGGCCTGTGTTCAACCTGCTTTCCTATATAACCTAGGACCACCTGCCCAGGAGTGGCACAGCCCAAAGTGGGCCAGGCCTTCCCATATCACTCAGCAGTGAAGAAGATACTACACATACATGCCCACAGGCCAGTCTGATAAAGAAAATTCTGCAACTGTGGTTCTCTCTTCCCAGGTGTATCAAGTTAACAACCGATGCTAACCAGTACAGATGGGATTAAACTCTGTAAGAACAAAATATCTCCAAGTGAGAATACAGAATAAAGTAGTTTACACACTGAAGAGTTAAAAATCAGAACCACTTGACAAAAGAGCATTCAGAAAAATGTGGATTTGTGATGGATATTCTACCTGTGTATTTTTTATATTATTATGAATTATATGTGTATGTCTTTAATATAGGCATATATAGACCATATATATTAAGCAAAGGTATATGCAGTTAATTTAGTCTAATATACAACAAGATCATCTAAATTCAGATAATGAAGTGCATAGTCTAAAGAAATAGAAAGTTCTATTAATATCACAATGTTGCTACATAACAGTTACCATATATTTCCCTTCACTATTACAAGGTTTGCATTTGATGTTTCATATGTCTAATTACTTTTAATCTTCAAAATGTCCTCACATACTACAAACTAATATCAATATTTTCAAAATAAGAATACTGAAACAGAGTCATCTAGTGTTCTGTCAAAGTTCACATTATGACTTCCAAACCAAATCTGCTGAATCCAAACTCTATTATCTGATGCTGCAAGGCAGGTCTTGGCTTTTACAGTTGTTCTTTTTTTTTCTTACATTTGTGTATTTTATTCACTTATATTTTAAGAAAAATATGATCCTAGGTAATAAAATGTCACTCTCACCTTATATACTTTTGGAGTTAAAGAACACTGGAATTCCTATCATGCAGTTTTTGCTTAATTTAGTTGATCACTTCAAAGCCAGATAACAGGAGAACGCAGTAAACTTCCACATCACATTAAGAATTCCACATCTGAAATTAGCAGATGGCAGTCACTGTAACTTTCTCTTCAGCAACTCCATCTGCAGCAGAGGCAAGTGTTGCATTAGCACATTTCTATTAAGGAGCAGGATGGAGCTGTGTGTTGTTTTGCTGTAATTGTTCCATGATTCAGCAACTGAGTCACTTAATGAGTCTCATGTATAAACCAAGTCATATAATTTTAAGAAGGGTCTAGTGTGTAACCATCTGTTACAATAAATCCACAGTGCCTTGAGAAATGCATGGCTAATGCTTATGCTGCCCCTTCCTCAGTCACTAGGTTGCACTTTTATTGAAGGTGAAAAGCCTAGAAAGACTGTTTGGTACTCACTCCATGGAGAATCACACATGCTTCTCCTTGTATGGGACATATTAGCACACATCGCTATCCCATTACTGACCAACAAACCATGCCAAGGCTGCTTTGGTCTATCAGGAATTTGAATTCTTCTTTAGATAAAGATTCATCATTTCAGATGTAGATAGCTTCTAGCTAGAGACATGGAGATGCAAGGTAGGACTTGTCCCAGATTCTGCACTCAATTTGGTAACTACCAGGAATAAAATAACACAGGATCCTTGACACACATTTGAGAGAGATGTACACATATGACATAAGGATTTAAAGAGAGCTCAAAAGGGCAGTGTTGACCATCAACCATTTAAGGCTTACCTTCCAATCCTATGGATGACATGGTATGAAACATTGATGTAAAGATAGGTGAGCCATGGTACACATATGTAATAGAGGAAAGCAAGGTCTAGAGCAGGAAGTAGAACAATGTCAGGAGATGACAAGTACTCTGGCAGAACAAAATGCAGGATTAAACTTAACTGTCAGACCATGGCTGTGGAAAGAAAATAAAAAATAGATATTAAATCTATAACATGGCACAGGTTTGATTGAGCCTTGAAGGATTCATGTCTCTGAATTCTACACACTATGTGTTTTCTTTCATCAAAGCGTAGTTCATCTGCCCTTCAGTGACTCCCTTAGGACCTGACCTGAGTCTCAGGACCTGAACGGAAGTGGTAATGTGAAGAGAACAAGCCTAGTTAGAATTTGGCACTATCTCACAAGATGAAGTGTGCATTTATTCTTTGATCAAGAAATTTCATTTCTAGGAATTTGCTAAATACCACATAGACCAAAATATTTTTAAAGTATGGAGAAGACCAGTCACTTTGTCCATATTTGTGATTACAAAATCCTGGGGAGTTGGAGAACTTTACCAGAATGGGAAACTGTTTATAAACTATTGAATAATGCATCGGCATACTGTGGAACAGCACAGAAAAGTGCAGAATAGCTTCTTAGGAAGTACTGCAGAAAACAAAAATGTGAAAGCAGTAAAGAGGAAACTACGTATAAATAACATTTATTATTGGCTGTGGTCGCACATCTCTTCTTTTAAATGAACTCATAGGTCATAGGGCTGGAGAGATGCCTCAGTGGTTAAAAGCAGTGGTTACCCTTGCAGAAGATGCAGGTTTGATTCCCAGCACCCACATGGCAGCAAACAATCGTCTGTAACTCCAGTTCCAAAGGACCTGACTCCCTCTTCTGAGCTCCACAGGCATGGCATAACACAGGCACACTTACACACATGCAGGCTATACACTCAAATACATAAAATAAAAATAATAAAACATTTTAAGATAAAGTAAGTATAAGTCACACAAAGACATGGCTTATATTGCTGGGTGGGAAGATTAGGATATAAAAGTGTTAGGATGGACTGATAAGACTATATTCAATAGCTCTTACTGAGGAATATGTAAATATTTTACATAATCAAATTTAGTTATTAAAAATTCTTGAATAAAATGAGAACTAAAAGAAAACAAAATAAATAATTATATATCCTGATTTCAGCAACAGAATTCTCCCAAGAGCCTATGAAACAGAATTTTGTAACACTTTTCTTGGTAGAATGTTTCTTAAGGCAAAAGCACTATAAAACAATATCTCAAAATCCTTTTTAAAGTACTCATATTATGAGTGATACTGTAGATGTTATCATAGTAACATTTTTGTGTGGGGAGGGGGAGTTTGTTGGCACAATAAAAGTATTTAGATATAACTGGAATCAAATTTTCAAATTGAGGAAAAGGATGTGCGTATATGTGTGTGTGTGTGTGTGTGTTCAAAGTAAAAAAAAAAAAAACCTGTTAAATAAAACACCTCTGTAAATTTAACTTAAAAAAATAAAAGGTACATTATAATTCTACCTGCTGAAAAGCCTTGGAAACATTGAGCCTGGAAACCAGGAGACAAGAGCATCAACAAAAACTCCATGTTTTGTCCATAACTACCATAACTACCATTTCTTGTTACTGAGAAACAGCCTTAATTAAAGTAGTTCACCTCACCTTGAATAAGAAATATACCAGATAGTCACGGATAAAATTCTAGAACTTCTCCCAGAAAAGTTTCATGTGGGGTCAACTTGCCTCCAAGGGCAATTCAAGTATCAAATAAGTGAACATAGGGAATGAACTAGAAGATGACGTGTATCAATTCATAGTCATAGTTCCAGCAAGGAAGAATTGGATTAATTTTGAAGGATGAGTCAGACCAAACTTGCTTGAGAACTGATCAATGGAAAGATTAAGCCATTCATCTTTCCATAAAAAAAAAAAATCCAGTAGAACACCACTACACACCAGAGATAAACCAATGAAATTGGATTGTTATCTATACAATCCAAGAGTATATAAGCAATCAGACACTACACTATTGCAGGAGCTAGATCATGTTCCTCCCCAAATACTCTCTAGAACTGCAAGAAAGCTCTGAGTAACCTTATGCTCTCAGAGTAGATATTTCTAGAATATCTTTAGATGTTTTGTAAAACTGACACAAATTGCTTCAAGTATTTTTCCATAGACTGTTCACAGGGAGTGTAGCTAGTGGTGGAGTGAATGTCTACCATTGCGAAGCCCTAGGTTTGATCCTTAGTCCAGAAATTATAAAGAGGATAATGACAAGAAAATTCTATCATAAAAGCACAGATGTAAACTCCTCCTCTAATAGTAGAGGATAAAAACAAAAACCACGACAACTTCCTAATGCTTACAATAGTGTAACAGGAATGAATGTGGTGGTTTGAATGAGAAATGTCCCCCACAAGCTCATGTATTTGAACACTTGGTTCTTGGTGATGCTATCTGGGGAGGTTATAGAACCATTAGGAAGTGGAGCCTTTTTGAAGGAAGTACATCACTGGGCACTGGCTTTGAGAGATTATAACCTCACCCTAGTTCCTGTTTCTCTCTCGCTCTCTCTCTCGCTCTCTCTCTCTCTCTCTCTCTCTCGCTCTCGCTTTCTCTCCATCCCCACTCCCCTTCCTGTGGGTAGATGAAATGTAATTAACCAGCTTTTTCTTGCTGACAAGCCAGGCCTTCCCCGCCATGATGGACTGTAACCCTCTAGAATCTCATGCTAAAATAAACTCTTACTCGAGTTGCTTTTGGCAATGGTATTTTATCATAGCAACAGAAAAGTAACTAACATAAATGGTAAAAGTGAAAATCACAAACCTTTTCCACATGTGGGCGATCTAAGACAGTGAATTGTCGTTTGCAAGATTCTTAGTAAGGAAGGTAATATTACATTAAAATATACAGTCTTGGAGCTGGAGAGATGGTGAAGCGGTTAAGAGTGTGTTTTGCAGAGGACCTGTTTTTGGTTCCCAGCACCCACATGGTGGTTAACAACTGTATTTAACTCCAGTCCCAGGAGAGCTGGCGTCTTCTTTTGGCCTCTGCAGGTATTGTATGCATGCTTTGTACTTACATGCAGGCAAAACATCATAAAAATAAAATTAAATAAAACTATAAAAGCACACAGTCTATTTAAGACAGATTTTAAAAACTATTCATCAAAAGATAGAAAATATATTTACAGAATAAGGATATCAAGATCACAGGAAAGGTACAATTCACCAAGCTTACAGATTAAAGTGCTCAAAAACTGAGTTTTAGATTCTGTGCTTCATGAAAGCCACAGTGAAAAGGGTACAATGCTGGGCCACACACACACACACCACAATCACACACGTGTAGACAAAGCTCTTACCTTCATGCAGTACGCAGTTTTATTTCTGAATGCTATAGCTTCCCTGGGCTTCTTTTCCTTGTACAGTTTACCCCCTTTGCCTCTTTAATTATTTGATACTGCTCTTGACTTGTTATCTATGAAGATGACTTATCCAAATCTCTTTTTCTAGGTATATGTTGCCTAAAAACCTTTCTAGAAATAGGCAGGGTGAAAAGGCAAATACACAGGGCTTCCCACCATGCTATTGGAAGGAAGGCCATGATCTTTGCTGTTGAATGATCAAGGTCAAATTTTATTGAGGTCTCCAGGCGGAGGAGGCCAAAAATGTCAGAAAATTAATGAAATGAAAATGAAACTCGAGAAGAAATGCCTGAAGTCTTAGAAAGTGCACAGAACAAAGGGATTGAAGAGCCAAGAATGGTAATAAGATTCCTAGTACACTGATAATGAAGCTATTTCCTCCTGTCCCTTTAACCGAGGCCTCACGTCACCCCCTCTCCCCTAGAGAAGGAAACCTAGAGTAGCAGTCTCCTCCAGAACCCAGAAATCCATGACACTGGAAATTATGTCAGCGCAATGCAATCTAAATATGACTTTTTGTATTACTCTACATATGCATGCCCATTTTGAATGAATATGTAAAAATACTACCACAAAAGCTCAACTGAAAACTATTCTTAATCAGGGATGTGAGAGATTACCAAACAAATCCAAATACATTGGGGAATGGTGTCTTCTTATACATGTGATGGTTATTTTTTATGATTTATTTATTTATTTATTTATTTATTTTTGTCTTTTTGAGACAGGGTCTCCCTGTAGCCCCAGCTGTCCTAGAACTCACTATGTAGACCAGACTGACCTTGAACTTACAGAGATACGCCTGCCTCTGCCTCCCAAGTGCTGGGATTAAAGACGTGCACCACCACGCCCGGCCTTATTTATTATTTTTATATTATGTGTATGAGTGTATTGTGTGCATGTGTGTGTAAGTGCACCCATGTTGTGCAATGCCCGCAGAAGTCAGAAGAGGATGTCAGATCCCTTGGAACTGTAGTTACAGACAGTTGTTAGCCACCATGTAGGTGCTGGAATTGAATCCGGGTCCTCAGCAAGAGGAGCCACTGCTCTTAACTGATGAACCGTCTCTCCAGCCCCAGTGACAGTTATCCTTGTTATTAATTATTTCACCTAAAACCATTAACCCTATATCTGGAAATATAAATAGAAGCTCCATTTTATAGATGAGAGCAGAACATGGAGACTGGTCATGTACCAGCATACAAAGAGTTCAGGCTAGTGGATTTGAATTTGCTCTGTATGACCTCCAAGGCTAAGTTTTTATTGACAGGTATGCTGAGCTCTCAGAAGCACACTGGCCTTCAGATGGAGAAACAATACAAATGGAATATTCTGTTTTCTCAATTATTGACCAAAGCAACCACAGGTCAGGCACAATGCTTAAGAGTGAAGAAAGCTACATGAAGTTTAATGGTAATCTTAATGTTTGTATGATTACATTAGCATTTTTACCTATGACACATGCATGTATATATGTGCATTATTACCACCTACAAATATTTTTAAACTAAAGGCAGTACAGCAATGTAGAAGGCCTGAGATCATAGAATTAGCAAGTCAGAACCAGAATTGTCAGCAAATCCCTAAAAAAAAAAAATGTTTACTAGGAAGCATGGTCCCATTGCACTGAACTCTGTCTTCCTGTAGAACTGGGTGTGTGCTCTAACAAGGTCCTCAGTTTCCCTGATATTCTGTTTCTTTGTATAGCATACCATTTCTCTCAAAGTAACTGTTCCACAGTCATTGAAAATTTTCCTTAATTATGAAATCTGTCATTATGCTAAGCATCTAAAAAAGTAAAATAAAAGTTCATGTGGACAGCACAGGCAGATCATCAGTGTTGAGAGTTGAGGCTGAAGAATACCAGGGAGTCAAAGGCCCTTTGTCCTGGGATGATCTACAACAATAAAACCAAAGTCACCAACATGAATTAAGCTCTACAGTGACATCTGAACTAAAACAGCCATGGGGAATTAGATGGGTGACATTCAAATGATTAGAATGATTCCATTAACTGCAATGCTGAATGCATATTATGTTCATATTTGAAATGATGTGGTAGATAAGACAAATGAACTTCACTTTGCAGCACTTCCTATGTTCACTCTATGTGCTGTGTCGGTGCACCCACACCTCTCTTTAGCATGTGCCCAACTTTGTGGTTTTAAAACTACATATTGAGTGTCTATCATGCTAGACATGGAGGATGAGGTAAAAAAAAAGAGGTACTTTTCCTGTTGTCTTCTGACTTTGAATTTATAGGACACCCACATCTGTGAATCAGTCACGCTACAAAATATGAAATGCTTACTGGAAAGTTCTACAAAGGAAGAAAGACACAAGGGATGTTGTGATATCATAAAAAGGAGATCTTTGCAAATGAAGCAAGACAAAGTAGGCTTCCCTGATGAAGTGATTTGACCTCACATAAGAAAGTTAGCCAGGAGTGAGATCTATGAGGATTCATGTCCTAGGTGGAGGAGAGCATGCACCTCAACAAGAGGAAACGCTTCTCCTCCATGTAGTCTAGGGAAGATTGACACACCTGTGGGGCTGCAAGGTTTGCACAGCTAGAACAGAGAGTAGAGCAGGCAGAATGAGAGGGGACACAAAGCTGTGCAGAACACCTAATTGTGTTGTAGGCCAGATTAAAGATTTCCATTCTGCTCCAGAATTGGCTTTAAGCAAGTGACATAATCAGGTTTGGATACTGGAATGATTCTGTTGACTACAGTGCAGAAGGCATGCTGAAAGAAAACACGTCAGGAAGCGAGAACAGGGAGGAAGCAGCTGCAGAAACCGCTTGGCTCAGGCTTGGACAAGAGTAATGTTTATTTTGTAAAGATTCTTAGACTTTGTATACATCCTCAGTTACCTGCATATGCTTGAAACATGAAAATATTAACAATTAGTCTGATAATTATTGCCCAATGTGATCAATAATATGGACAGATGCATTTGATAGAGCAGAGAAAGCCAGACTAACCTTTGACACATGGCATGGCAGTCAATGACTCAGCTTCTATGATAGACAATATCTTTGCTTTCTGTTGCTGTGATGGAATGTTAACCAAAAACAGCATGGGGAGGAAAGGGTTATTTGGCTTACAGGTCCATCATCAACAGGACCTCAAGGCAGGAAACTGGAGGTTGGAACTGAAGCAGTGACCACGGAGGAATGCTGTTTACTGGCTTGTTCTTCCTGACTCGTGCTCAACCAAAATTCTTATACAATGTAGGCCTACCTGCTTAAGGATGCTACTGTCCACAGTGAGCTGGGCTCTCCTCCATCATTTAGGAATCAAAATAATGCCCCACAGACATGGGCACGGGACATTCTGATGGAGTGCAATTCTCCTAGGTTTCCTTCTCCTAGGTGTTGTCAAGTGGGCAACCAAGATTAACCATCAAGGGAAGGACCTGAATTAGAATCCTGGCACCGATTTTACATCTCTGTTAGCACTGGTTATGTTATTCATAAAGAATCATTATTGATTGGTATTTTTAATATTCTTACTGATGGATTTTTATTGAATATTTGTGTAGTTCATGCAGAACATCCCAACCAATCTTAATCATCTTTATAATGACTCCCCCACTGTCACCCTCCCATAGCAACCCACCACTGGAATTCATAATTCTGTCATTTGTCTTAAGTCCTATCGTGTCAAGCTAGTGTCCCCAGACATCCCTCAGCACAAGTTCATCCAGCGAACTTTAGTCAGCCTACCTAGAATCTCTCACCTTAAGAAGATCAGCTCTTCCTCACCTAGCAGTAATCAGTTGCCAATATTTTTTCAGCTAAGATTGGGGCCAGCTGTCCATGTCCCCAGTTCTACACGTTTTTTTTTTTTTCTGTTTGAGTTTTCATGGATGCTTTGCTTGCTGACACCATTGCTATAGGTTCATATGAGCAGCGTCCCAGGAGTTTGTAGGACTCTATTTCCATATGGTTATGCACTTCCTCCATGGCTCTTACAATCATTCTGTACCCTCTTCTGTGATGGCCCCTCCACCGTGTGTGGGTATAGTTTAATATAGGAGTCCTGTACAAGCACCAGCATTCTGCAGACTCTTAGTCTCTATACTTTGGCCATTTGTGACATTTTGTGTGCCTGGCCCTCTGTTGCATGAGGGGGCTTCATGAAGTGAGATATTCCTTATTGTTCTCTTTACCCCTTATTCTACGTTCCATGAGCTTTAGGTGTAGAGGTTGCATTGTAGATGTGCCACTTAAGCTTGGGCAAATCACAGACGTCATTGTGGGACAGTTGTGGTACTCCGTAATAGTCTCTGTCAGGTACAAAAGAAGCTTCTTGATGAGTGGTTACTGGGATATTTATCTGTAAATATAAGGATACATATTTTGCACATAGTAAGAAATTACATTAGTCTAGGGATGTGACAGTTTTGGAGTTTTCTCTAAGATCTATGACTTCTCCATCCATGTGTATTTGGCTATGTTTACAGTACATGAGTTTACACACATGATTTTCCTCCCATTAAGTGGGCTTTTAGTCCAATTAGGTAGCTGTTGATTGTCCCAAGGTAAAAGTGCCACTATTACACCAATGCCATATGCTGTGCAGATCATTGATGTGGTTTTTTGGTCTTGAAGCTGGTGTTGAATCGTTGATTGATGTTCTCCCTCAGTACCTTGCATAGTGCTTTCTAAGGCTATGATGGCTTGCCTTCAGGGAAGTGGCTTCCAGGACAGTTCCAACTCTATTGTTCCAAATCCTATGTGAGAAGTATGCTCTCTCTTGATCAGTAGTGTCTTACATTCAAGTTCTGGGAGGCAATCAAGAGCTGTGGCAATAGCCTGTGTAATTTGGGGAGTCTCTTGGACCACCCTGGCCAACAACTCAAAGGAAGGTTTTTCCTGCCTGGCACTGTTTCTTGTTATGTATTAGCTATATAAATGGACTCAATGTAGAGATGTTCAGTGTAATTTTTCCCTTTTCCCCATTTTTCCCTTGATAATACCAGTCTCCTACAGTCCCACCTCTCTTGTGTGCCTTCTATCCCCAAATTTCCTTGTATAACCCTCCGTCCCCACTTCCAATTAATTAGCCCCATCTTATCCATTTCTTCCTTAGTAGCATCTGTCCCTTACTGTTCTCTCTCAGGTTCCTTCTTTCCCTTTACCTCCCTGGTTCCTTTTCACTATCCTGGTTCTTGCAGTTATATCAGTATACATACTTACATAAGGATTTGGTGTTAGGATCCACATGTCAGGGAGAACATACACTGTCTTTTTATTTATTTATTTTTTTGAGTCTGTATTACTTCACTTAGTATAACAGCTCCTGCAAATTTCATGATTTCACCTTTTTTTTTATACCACTGAGTAGAACTCCATTGTGTACATGTACCACATTTTCATTATCCACTCATCAGTAAAGGGACACTTAGGTTGCTTCTATCTCTTAGCTATTGTGAAAAGAGCAGCAACAAACATGGATATACATGTGTCTCTGCAATAGGATGAGTCCTTTGAGTATATCCCAAGGAGTGGTATAACAAGGTCAAATGGTAGGTTCATTTTTAGTTTTTTAAGAGTTCTCCACACTGCTTTCTATAGAGGTTGCACAAGTTTGCAATCCCACCAGCAGTGAATGAGTGTTCCCCTTTCTCCACATCCTCACCAGCATTTGGTATCATTTGTTCTCTTAATCTTAGTCAGTCTGACTAGGGTGAGATGAAATCTTAAAGTGGTTTTAATTTGCTAACATTAATTACTAATGAAGTTGAACTATTTTTTTAACTTTAAAAAAATTTTTTTTATTTTATTTTATGTGTAGGCATGTATTGCCTGCATGTAGGTAAGCGCATCTGTGTACTCTAGTGCCTGTGAAGGACAGAAGAGGCTTCTGGATTCCCAGCAACTGGAGTTATAGACAGTTGTTAGCTGCCATGTGGATGCTGGGATGCGAACCCGGGTTTTCTACAAGAGCAGTTGTGTTCTAAATCGCTGAGCCATTTCTCCAGCCCCAGAAGTTAAACACCTGTTAAAATGTTTCTTAGCCTTATTTCTTCTTTTGAGAAGTCTCTATTTAGATCATTAGCCCATCTTTTAATTAGGTCACTTTCTTGATTCTTTGTTTTTTGAGTTTTATATATTCTGAATGTTAAACCCCTATCAGATATGCCCTGGTGAAGATTTTTTTCCCACTGTGTGAATTTTCTCTTCACTTTCTTAGTTGTTTCTTTTGTTGTAGAAAACATTTTAGTTTAATAAGGTCCCACTTGTTGATTGTTGACCTTAATTCCTGAGCAACTGACGTCTGATTGAGAAAATCCTTTCCTATACTTACATATTGTAGGTTATGCCAATGTTTGCTTCCAACAGTTTCAGAGTTTCAGGCTTCACATTGAGGTCTTTGATCCATTTGGAATTGACTTTTGTACAAGGTGAAAGATAGGAGTTTAGTTTAATTCTTCTACAGGTGGAGATCCAGTTTTGCCCTCACCATTTGCTGAACATGCTGTCTTTCCTCCAGTGAATGTTCTTGGCCCCTTTGTCAAATATCAGATGGCTGAAATTGCCTTTACTCATATTTGGGTCTTCAATTTTGTTCCATTGATCGATTGGGGTATTTTTGTGCCATTGCCAGGTTGTTTTTATGACTATAGCTCTGTAATACAGATTGAAATCTGGTATAGTAATCCCCCCGGCATTGCTCCTAGTGCTCAGGGTTGCTTTGGCTACCCAGGGTCATTTGTGCTTCCATACACATTTTAGGATGTGTTTTCTAATTCTGTGAAGAATGCCATGGGAATTTTGATTGGCATTGCATTGAATCTATAAATGGTGTTTGGTAGGTTGGTCATTTTCACAATATTAATTCTTCCAATCCATGATCATGGGAAGGGGATTGTCCCTATATCTTCTGTTGTCTGCCTCAATCTCTTTCTTTAAATATTTAAAAATTTTTATTGTAGAGATCTTTAACGTCTTTGGTTATGTTTATTCTGAGATTTTTTTTTGAGGCTAATGTGAACGGTTTCCATGTGCTCTTTCTCCAATTGCTTGTTATTGGTATGTAGAAAGGCTACTGATATTTATAGATTAATTTTATAACCTGCCACTTTACTGAAAGTGTTAATTATTTATAGGAGTTTTCTGGTGGAATTTTTAGCATCTCTTAGATATCATATCTTCTGCAAAAAGGAATAATTTGACCTCTTATTTTCCAATTATTACTCCTTTAATTTCCTTCTCTAGTCTTATTGCTCTAGCAAGTTTCAAGCACTATATAAAAAGGAGTGGAGATAGTAAACATCCTTGTCTTTCCTGATTTTAATGGAAATGCTTCCAGTTTTTCTCCATTTATAATGATGTTGACTGCAGATTTGTTGTATATAACTTTAAGTATGTTGAGGCATGTTCCCTCCAGTCCAATTGCTTCTAGAACTTTGAACATAAATGTATGTCAAATTTTGTCAAACGTCTTCTCTGCATTTATTGAGATGACCATGTGGTTTTTGATGGGTGTTTTAATATGGTGCTGGGGATTGAACCCCATATCCCACAAATGCACATTCTTAGCTCCTGGTTCAGTTTATTGTTTTTTTCTGAAAAATAGTCTCTTTCACATATGGTAACAGTTAATTTACTTCATATTTCCATGGAAATAAAGTTCTGTAACTTAAGTAGCTTAACCAAGTACTTGAGGAGGGTTTAGAAGTCATTCCATGATAATTTAACATAAGGGATAAATAATTGAAGATTATGGTATTACAATACAAGCAGAATGTAAGAAGCATAGAAAAGTACATTTTAAAAATACCAAAGAATAAATGAGTGTTCATACAGCTGTCCCCCTCTGTGGTGAGGTTACTGCTAATTCACCCACAGTAAATTAGAAATATATTAAGTTACAAATGTATTTAAGGCATCTAAATTATCAGACTTGATAGCTTAGTGTTTCCTACTTTAAATGTGCTCAGAACATTTACATTAGCCTATATTTAGGTTAAATCATCTTACATAAAGCTGGGTAAGTTGATATATTCCTTTAATCCAGCACTCGGGGGGCAGAGGCAGACAGATCTCTGTGAGATTGAGGCCAGCCTGGTCTCCATAGTGAGTTTCAGGCTGGCTGTGGCTATAGGGAGACCCTGTCTCAAAGACCAAACAAATAAAATAAATCGTCTTACAAAATCTACACAAAGTATGTTGACTTTCTCCTGTAATTTAGCTGAGCACCTATATGTAAAGCAGTGCACAGCAAAGGAGAACATTGCAGAGCATGTTATTACCCTCCATGATCTTGAGGTGCACTGCAGGCTGTGACTGGCTAATGCTGCCCAATATTGCAACAAAGCAGCCAGGGACCCTTTGCTGGCCCTGAGAAGACCAAACTCTAGTGTATTCTCTCCTGAATGTTGAAAATTTCTTGTTATTATTGAGGTTAAAAACAATGTTGAATCACCCTAAGTCAGGACCATCTGTGTAAGATTTAAAGAAACTTATAGACAAAATGGCATCTGTCAATCAATCAACTAAGTTCCTAACAACTTCACAAGTTTTAAAAATATTAAAAAATTTAAAAACTTTTCAAACTGTTAGAATGCCAACCCCAAACAGGTTGGAAAACTTCTGCTGTGATTCCAACACTGTAAGATGCTCCTTCAGTAATTTCCAAATGTCTCCTAACTCCCTAAGAGTTTGCATGGTGATCATTTCCTGAATGTTTCCTCCTTCATGCCATTCTGATTTTTCTCTCTGTCCCTGGGTAGTGGGACCCTCCTCAGAAGGCCTTACAGAAAGCCCTGCATTTAACCTACCTTACCTCTGCAAAACTGTCTCTGTTGGCAAATGTTACAGTACATCAAAATGGTGTGATAGTCCTAGCCAATCGTGCACCTCAGCTAAGTGTTACTGCCTGTCTCCATTGAGCAAACTAGTGTGCCCAGGGGTGACATGCAGAAGGAGTGAATGAAGAGATTCTGGGAACCCTGATGCTCAGCACAGGGCAAGGAAATGGCAGTTCTACCCTTATCTTTTGGTGTTTTAAAGATTTAATTGAGTAAAATGTCTGTTGAATTTAAAGGGTGAAAGAGAGGAGAGAAGGCTTTTTTCCTAATGTTACCTGTGCAATGTGGAAGAAACAAAAGAGAAAAAAAAGATGAGAGGAGAGAAGAGGGGAGGGGAAGGGAGGGGAGGAGAACAGAGTTAAGAACACTGGTTGTTCTTGCAGAAAACCTGGGTTCAAAGCCCAGCACCCACATGGCTTCTAACAACTGTCCATAACTCTAGTTTCAGGGGATCTGACAGTCTCTTCTCTCCTCTGCAGGCATTGCACCTCATGGGTGCACTTACCTATATGCAGGCAATACATGCATACACATAAAAAATAAAAATAATAAATAACAAATAAAATCTTTGAAAGTTAAAACTTGTGGGGCTGGAAGGATAGCTCACCGGTTAAGAGCACTGACTGCTCTTGCAGGGGACCCAGGTTCGATTCCCAGCACCCACATGGCGACTATGAACCGTCCTTAACTTGAGTTCCAGGGGAATCCAAAGATCTCATCTGACCTCCATGGCATTGCATGACACGGGTGCACTCACATACATTTGGGCAATACATTCATACACATAAAATAAAAATGATAAAATACTTTTAAAAAGTTAAAACTTGTAATTTTCAGTAATGTATGCTATCAGTTCTTCAAGTAACAAATTAGAGTAAAATTCTGGAACACTGTTGAACTCTACATGAAAACAGCTCAGAAGAAGAATCTGAATTTGGATATGAAATACTGGGAAATTTTGTGAAAAGCATTTTTTGTGATCAACTTTCTCATCTTTCATAAGTTGTGAGCTGTGACCCATCTATTTTCTATATCCAGTTTTTTATTGAAGTAAAAGAAGTTTTAAAACTTTGTGCATTTCTTTGAATTTCTCAATCAATAGATTTTATTTTATTATTTATGACATCATAATTGCTAGGGGGCTGCAGCTGTGTTTAAGTGAGTACAGTCCCGTTGATGTTGGTATACACTGTTTCTTCCCATCTCAGAATGAAGAAGTTGCATATTAACTATTCACAAATTAATATATGGAAATTTCAACTTTGTCAAAGAATTTTCAACTCTTGTTGATAATAACAATTAAAATCCAATCAAGGAAAAATAATTCATTTCAGCACACCTGCAAAAGCTGGGACTTAATTGAAGAATGAATGTGTTAATATTTGGGAAATAAAATGAACAAAACTCAGTTTTTGTGATTAAAAAACTTACGTTCACTTATTTGCTTGTTCATATGGCTTCCAAAATTCTCAAAATCTCTGCAGCTTAATTCAAGCAGCAAGCTTGCTTTGATTTTCTAAATACTTTTTTAAAGTTACTTTCTGTTAAAAGGCAGGTGAGGGCCACTCTGCTTCCACCCCAAAGTTTCTCTTCTGACACAATTCATTTAACTACAGACTCAAGCCAAACATTAAAACAGCTAATCCTAATGAATGTGTGACCAAGTCTCTCCCATTTGTAAAGAGCTTCCAACATACAACCTTATTATAACTGTCTCACGAGGTCAGTCATGTTATTTATATAAAATCTATAAGCAAACTAAGGCAGAGTGAGATTGGGAATAGAATGTGTGTGACACTGTTCATGAGGAGATGGGAGCAAATGTCTACTCATCTCAAATGGGAAACCAATGACAGACAAAGTTAAGGATAGCACTGAAATCCAAGGACCACCAAGGAGTTTTATTGGGTTTACTCATTGGAGCAGAGTAGAAATGACTCACAGGAAGCAGCATCAGCAAAGCCTTCCCCAGCATGGGTGACAGTTGAGAAAAGAAGGAAACTTGGAGCACACCTGCAGGCTGCTCAGCAGGTTAGAGAGTGTCCTTTCCAGGTAGCTCAGTTGCTCTGAGCCTCTTCCCAGCAGCTCAATCTTTCCCTTCTTCTTCTAGGTGTCTTGGCATGTCTGAGTGTCTTTCAGCCGGTCTTAGCACCTATATATACTTGGGGGGGTTGTCTAATGAACCTTGTCAATTTCAGGGACTTCCTGAAGCTATTATGTTGTTTACTTCCTGAGCTTAATGCTTCCCTATAGGATGGAATGTTTCACCTCCCAGCAAAACATCCTATTGTTGGGGGCTGGAGAGATGGCTCAGTGGTTAAGAGTACTGGCTGCTCTTGGAACCAGGTTTGTTTCCCGGCACCACATGACAGCTAACAACTGTCTGTAACTTGAGTTCCAGAGGATCTGATGCCCTTTTCTGTCCTTGTCTGACTTCTGTGGCTATTACATGACATGGGTGCACTTACATCCAGGCAATACACTCATACACATAAAAAATAATAAAAGGCCAGCCTGGTCTACATAGTGAGTTCCAGGACAGCTGGGGCTACAGAGAAACCCTGTTTCAAAAAGACCAAAAAATTAATAATAATAATAGTAATAATAATAATAACATATGTTTTAAAAAATCCTGTTCTTTACTTCCTTGAGAATATTTGTTGTTTACCTCCCTTCAGACATTGTATAGTTTGTCTTTCTTCAGATATTTTATGGCTTACTGCCCTTTAGAAATCCTGTTGTTTACCCAGCTTACCTCCAAGATGTAAACTTTATCTCATTTTGGAGGGAAATAGGTACACAAGAACTATATGAGTGTTATATGTGTGTATATGTGTGTGTGTGTGTGTGTGTGTGTGTGTATGTACTGGCCTCTGTGCTCACTTGTGGAAGTCAGAGGTTGATTTTAGATATCTTCTGTTTGTTTTCCACCTTGTTTTTCAAGACTGGATTTCTCATTGAGCCTAAAACTTGCCATGTCAGTGCTGGCCAGGGAGCCCCTGGGATAGAACTGTCTCAGCCTTCCAGCCCTAGGGTTACAGATGTGTGTTGCCATGCCTGGCTTTTTACTATGGTGCTGAGGATCTGGACTCAGAGCCTCATGCTCACACAGCAGGCACTTACTTCTGATCCATCTCCCCAGCCCAGGAATACAGTCTTATATCCAGGATTCTAAATCTAATCCTTTTACGTTTGCTTGTTTCCTGAACTCCAAAGCACCATTTAATTTAGAGAATTTTGCATTTAAATCTTCTAGTGCTTAACTTCTAACTGTAGTTTTCTTCTTTCTACCATGTTTGTACTTCAGCATGGTTAAAAAGAAAGAAAGAAAGAAGAACCTTGTCTAATTATTCTCACAAAGAACTATCAATATATCTTAGAAGGCAGAAAGCCTGTCTTGCTGCATTTGTGTCTATCTGAAATCCCCTCACTGACAGCCATTTATAACCGATCAGAGACCTGTGATTTTTCTCCTGGTTGCACCCGGCTGACTGCTGTTTGATAGCTTTTCTGCCTAACCCTTTCAAAATCTGTTTATGTGCAAAATCATCAAATATAGTTGCCTTCTGAATGAATTACACTTTTGACTTTGTTTTGGTCAGTTTGCAAATGCTTTTCTGGAACTATAATCTTCTCTGTGTAATTTATGTCGGAAAAGATTATATCTTATTTTGCATGCTAGGATTTCCTTAAAATTATTTATTATTCATGTTACATCTTAAACTGGTGCTGGTCTATGCAGATTTTAAATGTGTTTGTCATATACCATTAGTCACTGTGTGAAATCTCTCAGTAATAGTTAGCCCTTGAATTTTCTGCAGCTAAGGAGAATTTAACACTGATTGATGGCAGATCACTTAGTTGGTTGGCAGACTTTCCAATTTAAAGTGGGGAAATTGCTCTTTTCTTTTTGTTCATTCCTTCTGCTGCTTGTGTTGAGCAGTAAGACACATGTGCCAGACTGCACATGAGAAACAACGATGGATTGGCAATACGGCATGTCTTTTTTACAACTTTGATTTTATCGGTTTCTCACACTATACAGGGAATGTCAAATATCTTGGGTGACATTATTCCATTATTGTAGGCAGCTTATTTATGTTCCCTGTCTCTTCCAGCTCCCCATATGCACTGCAGAGTCTATCACCTTTTGTATGATAACCTTGCCCTGAACCAGGAAGGAAGACAAGTTTGTGTTTTGCTCAAAAGTTCCTGGTATTTCGCTTTTGAATTGCCCACCATATCTAAAATCAATTCTACCTTTTCCTGTTCCATGCATGATGAGGAAAAACTGCTCTGTGTCATGTCCTGAATGGTTCATTCCTTAGAAAACATAGGTCACAAGTAACACAAAATTTACCTTGAGTGACTTCAACAAATGGTTGATTCTTCTCACATAACAAGAAAAGTAAAAGTAGATGGTTTCTGTTACTGGTTCAGATGCTGTTAGGTACATCCAGCAATACGGACTTTTCTTGTTGTCATGCCATGCTAAGAACACTGGTGCTGTTCTTTATGGATATAGCTCGGCTATTTTGCCTAGGGACCATACTTGAAAAGTGGGGGAGGGGCAGTTAAAGGCAAAGCTGATTTTTTAAAGATTTGTTTTTATTTATGTGCTTCTGTATGTGTCTGCCTGTGTATGCCATGTGTGTGCAGGTCCCCTCAGGAGCATCAGATCTCCTAGAACTGCAGTACAGGTCATTGTGAGCTACCCAAATGTGGGTGTTGGAAACTGAACTTGTATCTTCTGGTAGAATATCAGGCATTCTTAACCACTGACAGCTGAGCAATCTCTCCAGCCCCAGCAAAGCCTTCCCTTCCCTCATCTCCTCTTCCCTCCCCTCCACTCTCCTCCCCTCTCCTTTTCCCTCTTTCTTTTTGAGAAAGGGACTCCTTTATCACATCCTATTTAGTCAAGGATGACCTTGAATTTCTAGTACCCCTGCCTCTATTTCCCACGTACAGGCGTGAGCTACCATGCCCATTTTATGAGGTCTTAAGGATCTCACCTAAGGCCTCTTGTTTACCATTTGAACTATATCACAAGCCCCCAAACTATGTTTCTTAAGAGGTTTGTCTATATCTTCAGGAGGGGGAGAGAAAACTCCCCTGATAACTTCCCTCAATGCTTCATTGCCTGTGAAAACTGTATGTGTTCAAGAATGAGGTTTCCATGATTTATCTTGTAGGAGACCCATACTTCCCAAAATGATTCTCCTCCTCATGTCTCCTCTGTTCTAGGATGTCATCTATTAAGCATCTCCTATCTAACATGCTGTACAACTGAGCTTTCATTTTTTTAAATAAACCCAATAAATGCCATTGGTTTGGGTCAGTACATGGACGTATATAAGGTGTTCGGTTTTGCTTCAGAATTTAAAACTTGTTGATACCAGGAAAATCTAATCGATGAAAAATGGTTCTTCATGACAAATGTATGCATGTCTAGCCTAGGCGTTATCTTGAACTTTAGCATGTCTCTCTAAATATACTTTGCATGATAGTTTAAAAAGACCACTTCCTGTTCTGTTTTAACAATCCGTTTGTGAGTACATACATAATGTGCATGCTCATGTTTGAGTGTGGATACCCATGTGTAATGGAGCACATATGGAAGAGGACAACCTCTGGTATGAATTCTCACTTTCCCGTCTGCCTTGTTTGAGCCAGGGTCACTTGTTTGCTACTGTGTACAATAGTAGGCTAGCTGGCCTGCCAGCTTCCAGGGCTGCTCCTGTCCCAAACTCCCACCTTGCCATAGGAGTGTTGAGATTTCAGTCAAGTCTTACTGTGTCCAGCTTTTTTGTGGGTTCTAGGGATTCAAATTCAGGTCCTCGTGCTGGCTCATAAGTACTTACCCACTGAGCCATCTCTCCAGCCCTGCTTCCTGTCCTCAACATAGACTAACTAATAGTATTGTGATTCAGATTTGAAGAAATGTTGAAAATGAACTACTTTCTATATTACAGGCACTTGTGCTGAATTATACACTGTGCTATCTAGCTTCCATGCAAAACATATGAGATGGATATTAGCCCTATCATGTGAGTGAAGAAGCTAAGGCATACATAGCACTCTTCAGTGGCTCAAAGCACTCACTACCTGCAAAATCTATTCCTTAACTCTCTGCTGTTTGGCTGCAATCCCTTTTCTTTCACAGAACCAGATGGCTCAAAAGAATGACTATCACTGAGTTGCATTTGTGTCTTAAGTAGGGTGAGCAATGGATTTAGGGATCCACCTGTACATCTGTATCCTTTTCCTTTCTTGAGGCTCTTTACCCACAGTACAAATCTTTAGGCTCAAAGTATTCAGGATATTGGAACATTTTTTGCAAACAGAAAAGCCAGAAGCACTTTTGCAAACTCCAAAGCTCAAGCTTTATAAAGGATGCTACCTGTACACTACAGGTCAATATTCCTATTACAAAATTATAAACTATTAATATTGCTGTCATTTGAGTCTATACACTTTTCTCCACCTCTAATCCTTTCAAATCCCTCCTTTGCAGCTCTAGTTTACTACCAGGGATCCAAGATGAGCTTCAACTGCCCTAGCATTAAAGGATTCACAATCATTGCTGTCCCTTCCTAGTGAGGACTTGGCACCTACCTGAGAGTCTAGTGACTGCCCTGGGCTCCCTTTACCGGCCGCTGTGACATGAAGGAGGTCTCTGGTTAGGTAAGGCTCCCATCCTTCTTTACTTTTAAATACGTGAGACTATATAACTATTGTATGAATGGAATTTAATGAACTCCTTTTACTCTAGATCTTATCAGAGAACTCTACAAGTGAACTTTTCATTGTTTGAATGTGTCTTGAATGAAACCCATAAAATATGTTTTTATTTAATTTAGTCATCTAATAAATATTTAATGAGCACTATGTATGTGTTTACTATTTGAGTTGGTGTTAAGGATGAGTTAGCAAATTTAACAGATGAAAATTATTATCTTTGTGGCCATATGTCTCTCATTCAAGTTAAATGTCTCACTGAAAAAATTGCGTCATGTGAATGTATTAAATGTCCCTTGTCTCTTAAATATTTTTGCTCTTTTACCTCCCTCCCTCACAATTCCTCTTTGTAGTAGTTTGCTGGAACTAACTCATATAAACCTGAGAAAGCTAATTGTAAGATTTTTCAGGAAATTTGTAAACCAGTTGTTAAGCATGGCCATGATTTTAAATTAATTGTATATACTGAGAATTCATAATATATTAAAAAGCAGACTAAATACAGAAGTCCCTTCCCAATTATTTTTACTGTATTTTACTATAGCCTGTGCTCTAGGTTTTACTTATGCACCCCGTATGAGAAAGGTGGATGTGTTATATAATGATGTGCTACTGTTTCTCAGCTCACATTCAGTGACAGCACATTAAAATCCAACACTGTGCAGATGCACCCCATGGAAGCGAGCAAATGCTGTAATCGTGGCCTTTTGAGCCAGTTGTTAAACATTTACCAGTACACCATTGGCTCCTCCTACTGTGACCCTTTGCTTTATTAACTTTTGCAGTTTTTATTTTTGATATAGCATTCATTAGTCCTTTCACTCTGCATTTGCTCAGCATGCATTGACAGGTACTGAATATGAAACCGAGGACTCAGAAATGAGGACAGCATTGTCACTGACCTCAAGTCATAGACTCTTTGCCACATAAATGCACAAATAATTGTGCTATGAGGTAATGGGTATGAAAACCAGTAGCAAGTACTAGATAAAGGCATTAAAACAATGGGGATAATTAATACTGCAAGATTCAGAGGGTTTGTACTTGAAAGAGGAGGAAGTGTTTTCTAAGTGTAAGTGTTAAGAAGGACATTCCATACAAAGGAAATTTTTACAAACGATCCAAAGCCTGAATAACTGAGTATGTATGCACATTCTAATCACCAAAGACAAACGTGCTGAGGAACAGAGGAAGATGAGATTGCAGAATTCATCTATTACCCTACCCGAAAAGATTATCATTTTAACATCTCTGCATCCTGAGTGCTAACACAATACTTGGAGCATACATATTTGCTGAAAGAGTGCTAAACAATTTGTAATTGGCTTTCATTGGAACAGAAAGCCACTGCTCTGAAAGATATTTTGACTGTGTGTCTTATGTGGCTATTTCATCTGTAAAATGAGGATATATTTCTTGATGGCAGAGACTGTGCTTAAAATGTTTGCTAAACACATTTTCTTTAACTTCTCTGGTGTACAGAAAAATTTAACTTTCCCTCAACTTCATTTCCTGTGGCAGTAATTTTAAGCAACTACTGTGCTATGTTTTGGATGTGGTTTGAATGTGTCCACTAAGGCTTCCTGTGCCCAAAGTGAGGAAGCTTGGTCCCCAGTGTGGCAATGATGTACTGGAACTTTAGGGGAAGAGCCTAGTGGAACATGATGCTTTGTTCTAGAGAGGGTTAATATAAAAGAGCAAGTCTGGCCCTTCCTTGTTTGCTCTGACTTTGTGTCTGGCCATTTGATCTGTTGCACATGACACCATTCACCATTAATGTAGTCAAGGGAGGCTTCAGTGGAACTAAGCTGATATCAGTACCATGCTCCTGAACCTCCAATCTATGATGAAAATGAATCCCTTTTCTTACAAGTTATCTAGACTCAGGTATTTTTGTCTTAGCAATGGAACCAGATTAATAGTCATACCTCTGTTACTAAGACTGGAAGAATGGCCTCAAGGCATTGCATTTCTGTGTACATGAAGAGCTTGAGAGGCTTGTCTTAATATCTCCATTTAAAAGAAATATTGTATATCTCACTGAAGGAAAGAGCCCGAATCAGCACAGAATTCATACAAAAATGTACTAAGTAGCCTTGAAGAGGCCACACGGCAGTAGTTGAGCTTCCAAGAGACAAGGTATTATAGCCGAAAGAGGAACAGAGAAGCTAAAGCGAGTTGGACAGCAATAAGAGTCCCGAAAAGTAGAGTGACTAAAGCAGTGAGTTAGTATGACTAGATAAACTCCAGCAAGGGCAGAGGGAGTTTTAAATCTTGGCCCGTAAGCATCAATAATTGTCAGGGTATCCATCCTATATAACTAGATAAAAGAGACTCTCAAAAACTTTGTGCTCTGAACCATATTCACTGTGCATTCATCTGAGGATTATGTGGCTAAGGAGGTGGTCTGTCTTCCAGTAAGTAAACAGCCAACTTAACCAGAATTTAATTAAACTCATACTGAATGTCAGATATTTTGTAGAAAGACATAGTTCTCTCTGTGGTTAAAGATATTCCAACGGACAGTTACATTTCTCACTGTGCATGAATGAACTGACCTTCTGAATTTATTCATTAGTGGCAAGCTTGATGGTTCTGGGCTGCCTCCCCAACCTCCCACACCTCCATCTACATTACTACTTTCAGTTAACTAAAGTGTTGTTAAGCCTGCAGGACCAGCTGGGCCTTGGAGCTCCAGTAAGGAACGCAATTCCAGAGAAGTTTTTAGAAGATGGTAGCTGCCCTCTCTTGGAGACCCTCCTCTGTGTCAAAGAGAACTTTCCAGGGGAAGGTTTTTAGCATTTTTATGAACTGGAGATTGGATAAATCAGTGTGATAAAGTAAATTGAAAAATCTGTTGACTTCAAGATAGTTCCCAACAGTCTCAAAATCAATCTATAATATCTTATCTGGACTGTTATCTTGATTCTTCTTTGCCGTTTGCTTCCCTTTTTTTTTCTTTTTATCAAAGTAGGTTCTGAAAGAATTTCAGTCACTACTCACTACAGCATTTCCACCTTGTCAGTCACCCCTGTAGTTACTTATTAGAACTTCCTGTCTAGTCGTACCTCATCTACTCTTATTATTCTTATTTCTGCTTGATATTTTTCATCAGAGAGGTGAAATGTCTCTCTTCCACATGACAACCTTGACTGAGCTTTCTCTCCAACCCTACTTTATTTTCCTCATAACAGTTATGTAACACAATGCCAGATATTGGAAGTTATTTGTATTCTGTTTCTCTCAGAAAGTCGGCTCTCTGAGGACAGGACCTTAGTTTCTTTTCTATTTCCAATTTGATTGTGTGTTGTTACATATGAGAACTCTTTTTGTTTCACTAAAGTCTCTTTAAATTTACATGGACCCAAAAAAGTTTCTAAATTGCTTATTTTTTGTATCCAAATTAGTATAAGAAAATGTGTTTTTCCTTCTCAGAAAGGGGCTGAAGTCCAGTGATGTCAGAACAGTAAGGCGTAATGTCGTTCAGCTTGACCCTGTGTTCCTTTAGAAGTCTTAAGCACTGTGCTTTACAATAGTCTTGCTTATGTTGGATGTGTCATTTGGGTTTCTGTTGTCGTCATCCTCTATGTTTGTGGTTTTGTTTAGTTGTTTAGGTTTTGCTTTTGGAATTCCTTTTTTCTCTTTTGAAATGAAAGGTTACTGGGATATTACTGGTATTCTTTTTTGGTTGTCTCCTGCTCCTTTTAAATATTTATTTGTATCATTATCATTATTATTTTGTGCGTGTGTGTGTGTGTGTGTGTGTGTGTGTGTGTGCCGTCATGCATGTGGAGAACAAAGGACAACTTTGTGGAGTTGATTCTCTCCTTTTATCTTTTTTTTTTTTTGCTTATTTACTTTTACTTTATGAGTGTTCTGCATGCATGTATATAAGTGTATCATATGCCTGAAGTGACATGGAGGTCAGAAGACGACTTCAGATTTTCTGAAACTGAAGTAAGGGACAGTTGTTAGCCACCATGTGAGTGAGTTCTGGGAACTGAACCTGAGTCCTCTGCAAGAGTATCCAGTGCTCTTAACTGCTGAGCCATCTCTCCGGACCCTCTTTTCAACTTTTATGTGAGTTCCAGGGATGGAACTCAGATCATCATGCTTGCTGAGCTATCCTATTATCAGGATTTTTAAACTAAACAAGACCAACCACTTTCACTTGACAGTCAACATTTGTCCTTAGAATGAAGGAAAGTATATACTATATATATATATATACATATATATATATCCTATATCTTCTATGCAGCAGGATTGATTGTCTTACCTTTTTTCTTATTTGTATTTGTTGTGTGATTTTCCAACCTGAGATGCACGTATGATATCATGAAAAGTATGTGAAGTGAGTTGATAGCAAGCTTGAGATGTGAAATGTGTCCTTATGTGAAACAGCGTTCTTACCTCCCTAAGTAGAAAATTATTTCCCAGCTTCAGCGAATTCCTGCCAGGTGTTTATTATGGCTTCGAAAGAGTTCCAAGCCTTGAGACAAGGGATGCAAATTGAAGTATTTATATCACTGGTTTGTGGGGTAACCCACAGAGAAATGAAAATGTGTTTGTGAACTCTGAACATAGGTGGGCATTTTCAAAAGCCTCCAGATCTGACAGAATGATTTCCAACTAAGAGTGTGGTATTGTTTATTATAACTTTGAGTGGCAGCCTAATATATTAAATCAGTTGAGAAGATTGTAAAATGCATTAGCATTAGCAATTTAATACCTTCAACAAATTTAACTGTCACTCAGAAGCATATCTGTCCTTGTTGTGAAACAAAGCAAAATAAAACAAATACCCCAAAATGAGACTCCTTTCTTGATGGACAGTACGTTTCAAGGAGACAAAAAGCTTTTTCATGTACAGAACCACGGAGAGGAAAGATGTAGTACATTTACAAAAATGAAATGAAATGGCTCAGAATTAATAGAGGCATTTGGTTATGGCTAGACTACTTGAAGCCTTAAAAAAAAGAAAGGCTTGACAAAAATATGAACTGGCACCACCTACCGACCAGGGAACTTTGCTCATGAAAAAGAAAGCAAGATGTCTCCATTAGAAAAGACTCTTCCTGTATCCAGGTCACCTGTCAGTATTGTATATCTTTCATTAGGATGGACATTTATGAAATGTTCTTAATAACACCGTAAACGTTACTGCCTTGTTGATGATTGGAAAATGTAGAAGGTGAGGCTCCATATAAGATAAAATAATAACAATATTAATAAGTTATCATTATTAAAATCCTGTAAA
The DNA here is from genome assembly GCF_000622305.1 of Nannospalax galili. Taxonomy (NCBI): domain Eukaryota; kingdom Metazoa; phylum Chordata; class Mammalia; order Rodentia; family Spalacidae; genus Nannospalax; species Nannospalax galili. The sequence continues at coordinate 1,476,101 of NW_008339517.1, forward strand.
GATGAATCACCCTAAATGAGTCATATTTGGTAGTCATCAAAATTAGCACTCTATTCTGTATTAAAGCAGTGAAGAGTTTCACACACATTTGTGAGGTAGTGGCTTTTTTAGGTGGAGAAATTGAAGTCCAGAGAGTGAAAGCAACTTGCTTAATAGCTCCCCTGCCCCACAGTTCATGAAAAGCCAAGCCAGGTTTGGCATAAAGTTTATTAATTTTATTAATGGTGAACTTGCTGGTACACTTCCCGGGTAATACCTCTCGTGCATGTCAAGAGTCTATATATGTATGAGAGACATTAATCTTCACCTGCACACTGCAGTCAAGAAAAATGTTGCTCATTATACAGATGAGGTATCTGCGACTTAATATACCCAACCCAAGCAATTCTCACAGAACTACAGTACTTTCTAATCATAGCATCTCTCAACAATAAGATTGGATTCATTTAGCATCAGGATTAGTTCTTTTTATTTATGGTAGAATTTCAAAACTTTAAATACAGAATACCTGGATTCATTTGGCATCAGGATTTGTCCTTTTTTATTTATGGTAGCATTTCAAAACTTTAAACATAGAAAAATGTATAGATAGGTAGATAGACAGATTGAAAGATATATGCTCAGAAGTTTGTCAATGATATACATAGAATGACCTGCCTACTAAATAGTAGATTATGAATAGGAAAAAGAAAAGTTCTTGCTTTCTATGCCCAAAGCCAATGATTGTGGTGTTTCGTTTTATTTTTGTTGTTGTTATTCCTTCTAATTTTTGCCCATTTCCTTGATATTGTCAAATTTAATGTTGCATTTCCTTCACACTGTCTTCCAGGCGGAAGGAAGTTCCAGTATCTTGTACACCAAATAAATATGAGTCACATTATTTTAAATTGAAAAAGCCATATTACTTTCTAGTTGAACCTATGTAAGTGAACTTCTTCTTCCTAATACGTAGTTTGTATATGAGCTTAATATAAATATCACAATATGAAATTAAAATATACACCTAATGAGTTAACACATTCAAACTTCCAAGCACAGTATCTAGTATGTACTGGGCAATCAATACATTTCAGTTTCCTCCTTACCCCATTCTTAAAAGTGCTTTGTAAGCAAAATCCTAGAAACTTTATGAAAATCTCTTCTCTGTAAGAAGGTAGACAAAGCCTGTCTGCTTTTATATTGCAAAAATAATAATTTAAAATAATTTTAAACACAGTAGATGTGATAATAATCCTTATGCAGCAAACCCCCGTATTTTCATATGTTTTGTATTGACTCATTTTCCTATTGCTGGTCACTTTTTCTCTATTTTTTTTCTTTTCCCCCAGTATTAGTGGTAAAACCCAATACTTTGTGCATGATAAGCAAGGACTGTGTCATTCAGTTGCAAACCTAGCTCCTGAGTTTATACAGAAAGAATATAGAAATATTTCTGTATTCATAGAATTATTTCTGAAAAGTGAAATTCTTAAGAAAAAAATAATTGCAGTAACATTGTCACATCAGAAAGACTATTTGCTATCCAGTACAATGAATCTGGAATTTCATATTTCCTGAAATTGAGGATTTATGTATTTGAATTATTATTTATTAAAGTTCATATAATGTAACTATTTGATGTTATTCCTGTAATTTATTCTTTCTTATCCTGCAAGGTCCACTCATTTTTGCTATAGAACTTTGTTATAGAATTGTATCGCTGGTCCTTGTAAGATGTTTTTTTAATAGTTCGTCTACTGACAGCATTTACATTGCTATGTTATTATTTAATATGATTCTCTCCCTCTTTTAACAGCAGCAACATATGAAAGTCTAAATATTCAGCTCCTTTGATTTCTAAAATGTTGACTTTTTATGGCTCAACCCAACATTTCCTGCAGATTGAGTTATCTCAGGACTGGCTTGAGCATGCCTTTGATGGCTTTTCTGCTCACAGTGACAACATTCCAGACTCATCTCTCATATTTTACCTCGACTGATAATCAGTATTTCCTCAAATTCTGATTTTTCTTAATATGAAGTTGCAGTGGGATCATAGTATAGACACAGTGGTTATTTGTTGGTATTTCAGATCAGCCATTACTTCTAGCACTTTTCAATGCAGAATCATAATATATTTTAAATTTTTAAGGTAAAAATGCATGAAGACTTCACATAAGCACTTTGAAATGGAATTCAGGATTTTACTAATTTTTTTCTTTGTATGCACATTGCTATATAAGCATAGTGAAAATTCGAACTAGTACCTTGTTATTTTTTTTACATATTCGCTCATGTAGAACAAAATAAACATTTTTAGTGAAGTTGTAATTGCTGAAAAGGGTTTCAACAGTTCTTTTACTAGATTATTTAATTTGAGATTAAATAATTTAATTTGTGTGGTTTTTTTTTTTTTTTTTTTGCCTTTGAAGTGCTTGTGGTCAAACTTATCCCCTTGTGTGTGCTCAGCAAGTGCTGTACTCCCAAGCTACCTCCCAGCCTAGTTACTTACAGGCTTCTGTAACTGCAGAAAAATCAACCTCAGAGGTATATGCAGAGAAATGTTCATTTTAAAGTTATTTAGAAAAGGAATGATAAATATTTGAGGTGATCATTGCTCAGTGTCTATAGAGGTAATACTTTCTTGTTACCTGGCCAAATGTACAAATTTTTATGTTTTTATATATTAGTAAAAATAAATTCAAGTCATTTTATACTACAACTCCTTTATGGTTCTACTGAAAATTAGGTAAGTAATGACATCTTTATTTCATGCTACTTTTAATTTTTTAGAATTGTTTTTAACTTTATAAAGTAGTCATTATATAAAATGTGTGTACAGTTTTCCGTTCAAAACTCCTAAATGAGACATACACAGATAAGTCTGTCTTCTGTCATGGTTTCCTTCGTCTTTATCCCTAGTTTTCCTTAAAGATTGGTTTTTTGTTTTTTTTTTTTGTTTTTTTTAGTTTTTTCTTCTGTGGATTATTTCCCAAAGAATCATTGCTGAGGAAGGCTCCAACGATCCCCAAAACAACACAGGCTTGTGTCACTGACCTTGTTTACCCACCATAACTTCATGGTAAGACCCTATTGCTGAGGACACCAAACACTTTACTTTCTAAATATTTAAACTTTAAACTATAGACCTGAGTTGATCTCTATCTTTGTCAAAGAAACTTTTTTTTTCAAAAATATTTTATTGAGCTTTGTACATTTCATACAACAATTCTTAATCAAATTTAGATCTCCTCCCTTATCCATGTCCCCCACCCCCATCCTACCACTGGACCTCATGTTTTCCACCACATATGTTAAGTATCTAGTAGTCAAGCATTTTTTCCCAGATGCCCTTTGGTGCAAATTTATCCATTAGAGTCTAGTTTGCCTATCTAGATATCGTATATAAGGCCTACTCTCCCTTCTCACTCAGCAGTAATCAGTCTCCAGTAGTTGCCAGACTGGGGTTGGCCTGCCACCCATTTCCCTGGCTCCACTCAAAGAAGCTTCTTTTTGCAGTGGACATCAGTCAAGGGAGGGATGCATAATTAGTCAAGGTTCTGAGAATAAGAGACAGAATGCTGAGTCCTAACTTGATATAAAGCATCCTGCATGTGTTAGTGATTACACTACTATACATGCTCCCCCTAGCTTGAATGTGTCTTAGAATTTCCATTGTCTAGTCACAAAGGCGTTTCTTTCTCCAGGTATACAGAAGTCTCAATGCCAGTCTCCATAGATGTGCTGCAACTAATATTCTTTTTGATATTTCTATTTAATGTCTTGCCACTATATTTTTAAATAGATTCCTAGAAATATAATTTTTTCTTCTTTTTTTTTTTTCTAGGAATTGCCAAATGTCCTCCCCCCAAGAGTTTCCACACTTTGCGTTCTTACCAGTGTGGCATGAGAGTCTGGTTCCCCACAGATTTGCTGCCGCAATCTATTGTCAAGCTGCTGGAATTTGGCCAATTTAATAGGTGAGAAAAGCCATTCTAGCAAAGTGTTAATTTGCATCTTTCTTTTCATGAGTAAAGTTGAGCATCATTTCAAGCAGTCAAGAGGTGTATATGTTTCTTTCCTTTGAGTTACGGCTTTTCTGTGAAGCATTGTTGGTATTTTCTTTCCCTGCTTTGAAACGTTCTTTCTATAGTTGGAACACCAGTCCCCTGGGATGTAAGCGACACATCTTTCCTTGTTATCAATTGTCTTTTTAAATTTCCATACCTTATTCGATTTTAATTAAGTTTAGTATTCATCTGTTTTTCAAAGCTAGTGTCTTCTCTCTGCTCTGGTGAAATCCATCTTTGTAATCTTGTGTGTTTTTTGAAGGGTTGAGTTGAAATCCTTGCAACACATTACGAGTAAGAGTAGTGCTTGGATTTCTATCTATATTCAAAAGGAGTGGGTTGAGATTTTTCTAAATTCTTTTACTTCAGTCCCTTGACGTTTCTACAGACTCAATTACAAAGTGTTAATGACATCTATTTTTTGTATCACCACACACGCAAAGTGATGTCATTGGCATTCTATAGCTTAAATGTTTGATGCTGATTATTTGAACTTCCCCCCAAACGTGCTACTGCTAATGCAGTAGTTTTACTACAAAGAAAAGTATGATGGCATGTGGAGGATTGCGCTCTGTGAGGTGTACGTACTGCTGAAAAATGCTAACAGATAGCTGTGTGTGGTGCTCCTGTGAGGAAATAGTCTTGAGACTTTCATCTAATCCAGAGCTAAGAAGAGCCTCCATGTTTTCTTCTCCCTTGCTGGGTGCATTTCTTAATTATATTTGTAATGTCACACTCTCAGGGCACCAAATTTCACAAATCGTTTTCCTTTTGCAAACAGTTTTTTTGTAATTGGAATTAAATATGCACAGTATAGTCACAATTAAGTGATCACACTTTCTACAAAATATAGTTGCCTTTCAGTATGAGAAGAAAGTTATTGAAATGACTTTATTATCTTCAAATAAAACACTCATGTAAACAACATAAATTTATCTAACCACTGACTTTATTACCATCTTATCAAGAGAATTTACAATCTAGTTTCAGAGACTGTTAAGTTATATACTTTTGTTTAATTCGTATGTTCTCATACAAATTAAATTTAAAGAGATATTTACTGTCTTCAATTTTCAGGACAAGATATTAGACAATTTTTTATATTGTGATTGAGATGAATACATCTTCCAAGATGGAAACTAGAAAACTGGTTTGGTTTTGAGTCTGATGATAGTACTGAACACTAAAAAGGGAGCTTACAGTCTCAGTGAAAGCACTTCTGTGTTTTGACCACATTTTATGAGACTGCTGAAAAACACCTAACGCTGCTCTCCATGCAGTCACAAACATTCACAAGTAAAAGTCCATTCCACATTCATGGCTTTTAAAGGATAAAGTATGTTTATATACATATTACTATGATAATCATGGCTTGAAATCTAAAGAAATAGAAATAGGACAGCCAATTATATCAACTGGAAATTCAATTTGTTCTGAAATGAGTTACTTATTTGCTTGATCTTGCTTTTTATTTTTTTCATTTATCTAGTTAAGTAAGAGTGATTTCATGTTAGGCTTTTTGTGATTTAATGTTTGAATTCTCAAAAAAGCAGCTGATTTTGATTTTGTTTTCTGTGCATACTACTATCTCCTTTGTATGTTTTTTCTTACTCTACCAATTTGAATTAAAATACTGTGCTTCTTGTTCCTATGTTTGATAACTAGGAATAAACCATAGAAATGTATGATATCTGAGAGTGATAATTCTTTATATTATTATTACTAAGGAAGTCATTAACACATATCGATACCAGCTCATTTCATAAACATTGAAGTAACAGCATTAATGATTATTTACATTCTAATATTGTGCTATGGGGTCTTTTTTGTTTGTTTTTGTGGTACTTGGGATTCAAACAAGGATCTTGCACATCTAGACAAGTGCTCTACCACTGAGCCCCATTCCAAGGTCTAATTTTACCATTTAATTTGAAATAGAGTCTTACCACATTGACTAGGGTGGTCTTGAACTTAGTAGCCCAAACAGGCCTTGAACTTGAGATTTTTACCTCACCTTCCTGAGCAGTTGTTATTATAGACCTGTACTATCAGACCCAGCTGTGTATTTGCTGAACTTGGAATTTTGCCAAGTTTCTGTAAGATTGAACTAATCAACAAGAATTTTCCACGCTTACACTTGTAGAAAATTGACAAGTTGGGAACTGATTTCATGAATCTCACATCCAAATTGTATGACTCAGCCACCACATAAGTGATACTACCTTATTTCTGTGATTAGACGTGAATGCCTCAGCAGACTTGTGTGGAGTACTTGGTTTTCAGCTAGTGCGGTGGTTTGAGAGGCTATGGGTCTCATTGTTGGAGACTGGAGATGGGTCATTGGGTCATGCTTTGAGGGTACAACCTACTCTGAGGCCATACATCAGATCCTGGATCTTACATATTTGTGAAAATGGTCTATATTCTCAGCCTTGGCCAGGATAAATTAAGTTCTATGTGTAGGATACATTTTGCCAAAATTAACTCCTTTAAAGTTCACTTAAATATTTTTATTAATACTAATAGAATTTCATGCAGTGTATTTTGATCATATTCATCCCAACCCTCCCCAGGTTCACTCCTCTTTCCTACCCACCCAACTCTGTGTCCTCTTTGTTCTTAAAAGTCCAATTTGTGCCACCAGAAGTGGACAATCCAAATAAAACTGACTTCCCCTTTCCCAGTGATTCACTAATCGCTCTTCACGTGGGGTGGATTCATGCCCACCTCCCCATTCCCTGCTGGGGTTTTGTTTGGCTTGATCACATCTTGTGCATGATAATACCCTGGGAGTTCATACGTGCGACTTCCTTGTTCTGTTCAGAAATTACTGTTTCTTCTCTGTCACCCAATACCTCTGTTTCTTACAGTCTTTCTGCTCTTCTTCCATGAGTGTCCCGGAGCAGGGGAGGGGTGTGATGTGCATGTCCCATTTAAGGATGAGCGCTCCCACATTGTATTCTCTGTCCATAGCCCTGTTGTGACTATCTGCATTGACATTTTCTGCAAAAATAAGCTTCTCTGATGAAGGTTGAAAACTATATTAATCTATGGGTATAAATGTAAGTCATCAGGAATCAGGTTTTGTTAATTTTTATATTTTTATTGAACTTTTGTAATTTCATACAACAATTCTTAATCAAATTTAGACCCCCCTCCCTCATCCATGCCTCCTGCATTCCCTCACAGGACCTCTCTTAGTTAAACAAGGAATCAGCTTTATACGGAGTCCATTTAGTAGAATCAGAGTAATAGAATCTCCCTTGGGTCTATGACCTATCGAATCATAGGATCTTGGCCTCCAAAACAGTGTCAGGCATGGATTTTTGAAAGGGGCCTTAAATCCAACCAGAAAGTAGTTGGTTACTCCCATAGCGTTCCTGCCACAGTGGGCATGTCTTTCCAGGCTCGCTAGTATTGTAGCTTATAGGATTCACAGCTGGATAAGATTCATAATTCCTTTTCTTTTCTGGTGGCACACACAGGACCTTCCAGCACTATGAAAGCCAGCCAGAAGAGATGAAGTTTTAGGGTCAGTACCAGCTTAAAAATAATTTATAGTAAGTAAAGATGGTAATGTATTCATTCATTATTCTGTAGGAAATGACTTCAAGTCTCAATCAATCACACATAAAAGCTGGGTCGCAATAATGAAAATATTTGCCAGAATTTGCATTTAATTGAGTATTTTGCTGTCAGGATTTGTGACAATCAAAATTCCATGGGACATTATATGAATTTAATGATTAGTGAAAAATATGGAGTTCATTCTGTTTTGTGTACTACTCTGTTTTGCACATGGCTGCCTTGTTATAATTGATTGATTTATTACTGATAATTTATTATTAATGGTCATTCCCAACTCTGATCCAGGAGCTACCTGGCTTCTAAGCATTTTAGCTATTCTTATCATGCTATCTCCATCCTTCTAACTATATCAACATTCCTGTTAAATTTCTTCTGTGGTGATCTAGAAATTTCCTAAGACAGACTATGATGACTAGTGTTAATTGTCAACTTGCATTACCTAAAATCACTTAAGAGATGAGCCTCTGGGCATGCCTGTGGGAGATTATACTGATTGTGTTTATTGTGGCAAGAAGACTCACCCACTGTAGGTGATACCATTCTCTTGACCAAATCCTGAACTGTCAAAGTGATGAAGGGCATACATTGTCCACTGTTTCTCAGTGTGGATGCTCTGTGACCAGCTGCTTCACCACCCTGTAACCCTGACTTCCTATGGTGATGGTCTGTACCCTTGAGCTGTGAGTCAGACTCATATCCTTTCTCTTTCAGTTTCCCGTACTGGCCTCATGCAAGATCAAGCCCAAGTTGGTTTTGTCAGGGCATTGTATCACAGAAACAGACAATAGCTAAGATACAGAGTTTTCACTAATCTGTCATTTGAATTGTCATTTCTTCCCTTTGAAATTTGATCCTGTTAACAACCTGTCTGGAAGCCTTGCATGTCAGAAAATATCAACAATATTCTGTAACCCGGAAAAATTACAGAAGGAATGTCCATTTAGAGAACCAAAATATACTGCTGATCTTTGTAGTTTTGTGGTGTGTGTGTGTGTGTGTGTGTGTGTGTGTGCACGCATGTGTGCATGTTTGTCTGTGTGTGTTACCTTTAACTCGTGAGAACCTTATTTGAGAGGCTTTAAGAGGTAAATGGCACTACTTAACTTATGTTGAAATGTATTGATTTTCCCTGCTTCCTCAAAGGTGACCTCCAGGCAATTGCAGACTCTAAATTATATGAAAGCAAACAGATATTATAGATTTAACAGAGCAGTTTGAAATCTATCAGCCAGCTAATTCCCACCTCCCTTTACAGTTCATTAAATACTCTATTTTTAATTGAAGCCATAATATTTATTTTTTCTTTCTCCTCACTTGCTTGGAATACTGAATTTCTTTAGTAATTTCTCTAGAGACTATCATTGGATTAAATTTTTTCTTTGTGCTGTTTTCAGCGCTCTTGTCTTTTTGTTTAAGTGACTGTAACCTGTTTAAAGTTGGTTTTCTACAAATTTGGATACATATTGTTTTAGGAACATGGAAAAGGTCCCTTAACCTCAAGTGATGTAAACAAATGAAGGTCCTATGTGCTTTGGAAGAAAAGGCTGTCACTGAAATAGCTTATCAGAACTCGACTTATACTTGAAGTGTTGGGATTTGCTTATTCTCACTGCTAAAATGATGGGAATAGGGTGATGTATAAGAAGTCTGTTGTAAAGAAAATAAAAGTCACATATGTAAGCCATAACTAAATACTTCTAAAAAAGAATATATACATTTACTTAATTATAGTTTAAGCAATTAAATTCCCTCTCTAATGATCAGTGATGTAAAAAACTGCTTTGGTACACTTTATGGTCATATTTTCAATTTTGAGAGTGATTTTACCTACAAAGAAGAAATTAGCTTGATTTTTTATACTAAAAATATTTGGTTCATACAGATGATGTATGGCTCATGAAATCTGTTGCAGTCCTGAATGAGTCTAACCCAGTGTTAGGAATCTAAATCATTCCTCAAATGAGCTTTACTTTACTCTTTCTGTGTCATGACTGAGTCTGGATTCTTTGACACTTAATATTCAGTGGGGAATGTTAATGTCATATCTGGTTTCAAAATTCTTAGCTTTGACAACTGCTTCATCAGCAAAACAGCTGTGTACTCATTGTCCTTTTTTATTTATTTTTTTCTTTTTTGGAGGGAACACAAAATGTATTCAGAGATTCAGGGTATTCTTCAAGTGCAGAGTCATGATTTAATTTTCATGAAGTTTATGAGTGTAACAATATTTAGCAGTCCATTCCCTTCAGCAACATTCTCAAGTGTCAGTTTCAATGATAGTCTGTGATAATTACCTAAAATCTTGAATAGGTCCTATGGTAAAGTTAATATGACAAAAACATATATTAAAGAATTAGTACATTTTGAAACTTTGACTCTTAAAACTTCCGTATAGTATTTAAAATATTTTATTGATTCTTTGAGAATTTCATACAATATATTTTTTATTATATTCAGACCCACTTTGACATCTCTACTACCTTCACCCTATGAACCACCCGCCCCCTGAACTTCATATAGTCTGTTATTATTTTTCTATTTTTTAAGGGCTATCAAATCAAATTTATGTTCCCCAAATGCTCTTGTGAGCGGGAGAGGGGTCCATCCCTTGGAGTCTGGTCAACCTACAAGGCAACACGCTCTTAAAGGAAACTGACTCTCCCTCTCCTGGCAGCTATCAGTTGCCAACAGATCCTCACTAGGGCTGGGGCTTCCTGCCTACCTCTTCCATCCATGCTGGGGTTTTGTCTAACCTGGGCTTATCTGGGTCTTGTGATGTAAAATGTTGGTGCACTTAATTGTTTCAAGAGATGTTATAAGGTTGTTTTATTGAATGATTGATGAAAAAAAAAAGGAAACAAAGTGTCATGCATGACTTTATTAAACACTTCGGAATGTAGTTCAGCTGCAAAGCTTTAATACCAGAATGAGCACTAGTGGTTTAAATTTTTGTAGAGTGAGGTGAGAGTCGATCTGTTTTATTACTTTTTTTTTTACAGTTTCACACATGTACACCATACATGATGACCACGCTCACTCTCACCTACTATCTCCCTACTATCCCTGCCCACCCTTTCCCCTCCCCACAAATCTCTCATTCATATTCACGTCTATTCATTTTGTTTTGTGACCAACTGAGTTTAACAAGGGCCAACTTAGCCCTTGGATTTGGACTTATCTGTTGGAGACTGCTGGGGTTTCCAGAGTGTACACAATGAAGATAGTGGCTCCTCCTCTCCCATATTCTATAGATAGCAAATAGTACAGGGGTAAAGGGTGGGTTCCTGTGAGTCTTTCTCCCTTCCTTGACTGTTGATAGGCCTGATCTTGCATGGGCCCAGGGCAGGTAACTACAGTTACTGTGAGTTAATATTTGCAGTGGCTCTCTGAAGTCTAGAAGATGGTATTTCGTGGTTCTTCACCCTATCTCCAGGATGTTACTTATTTCCCATCCCCTTTCTACAGTGTTATCTGAGTTTTTAAGGAGGTCATAGAAGTGACTTGTTTAAGGCTGGGCACTTGTTCTCTGCATCTTGGACAGCTAGGAGTCTCTGCATTCACCATTTAAGGAAAGGCTCTTCTGTTAAAGCTGGGCACTTTATTGTAATTAGATCATCTCTCCTACTCCTTAATGTGAATTTGCACCTGTTGTCTCATTTATGTATTAGTATTAAACACTCAAATGATTTACATAAACCATTATTGAAGAAAATTATGGTGGTTAGTTGCCTGGGGAAGGATGAGTAGAAATATGAGTAAAACATACACAGGAACAAAATACATAAATTCTTGATATAACAATATCTCTTGGCAATTCAGAAATAGTGAACAAATTCCTTATATTTTTCCCTCCTTTCAAGTGTCCCAAAAGTTCAAAATATAAACAGTTTAGTTTTTCTTGGTCTAATAGTGACCATTTCTGTCTTTGAAACAGTGTCACTGATATAATTCTTTGTCACATTAGTTATAATATTTTAAATACCATAATCTTTGGGAAATCATCAACTTAGACATGACAATTCTCTTAGAAATATCTTGTTTTAGTTTCTTTTCATTACTATCATTCTGTCTTTTAAACAGAATTCAGAGAGAAAAGATCTTTGAAAGATTCATTATGTATGTTGAATAAGAGGAGTAATTAATATTTAGTCTTTCATACATAAAATTGTAATTTTACATGCTCTCTTTTAGTCTATAATATTTCAGGATATTGGATGCTAATTATTTTAAGTCTCTTAATTAGGGCTATTTAAATCAAATAGCACTGATGTATCTATGTTTAGCAGCATACATCTCAATGTTTAATACACATAGTTGAAAATTTTGAGTGATGAAAACAGAGGTCTGGTATCAAAATAAATACTCAAAGTGAGGCTTTGAGAAATACTTTTTAAAGATTATAGACTCTGTCAGTCATAAGTGAATTCCATTGATGAGAATAATGAGACATGTTTGTATTAAAATAAAATACTTTGAAATGTTTGTAATTGAAAATAAATATTTAAGGCATTGTTATAATACCACTGCATCTGTCATAAAGATTGCTAAAAACTGAACTGTAGAAGTTCTCAGGAGTCCTAGTCTTTAAGGCTGATTCCGCTATTGAAGGTAGACAAGTCATGGGAACTTACTGGTTGGTATCAGTTTATGTTTGAATATGAGGTTTATAATCCCTAACCAAGGCTTTCATTATATGAGTTGGTGATTCCCACATTAATGTTAAAGAATAGTTACAATAAATTCTCATTAAAATGATCCATTTTGTGAAAAATAAGTCAAATAATGGATCAAATAGATGTGTGATACTAGATCGTCAGTTACATTTGAAAAGTTCAAATTATTTAAATTATTAAAATAGGTTGAAAATGTCCATAAATTCTCCACCATGTGCTACCACCTTTGAAATGGAACTTTTCTGATGATACTTCCATTCTTTTGGTTTTGAGCTGGCCATGTCTCTCGTTTTTAGTCAATAGTCAGAAACAGTGTGTACCAGTTGGGAAATTAGACTCCAGGCAACTGCAAACATGTGGTCCCTCTATTGCAATCCTGATGTATCAACATAGAATGGCTGTAGAACAGAAATGCAAACAATTCCAGCCCAAACACCTACACAGCTCGCTGCAGATGACTCAGTGAGCCCTAGAGAAACCGCACGAACCAACTAGATTTTAGCAAAACTTAAAGCATTAATCAAAAGAAGGAACTGAATTTTTTTTAAAGAAATGGTTTTGGAATATTTTGTTATGTGAGAAAAGTTAACCTATAAAACTATAAGGTCTTAATTTCTATAAGATTAAATGAGCTATCATGGAATACATGCAAAAATTAATTGGAACTTTTGTCTTTATGTTTTCATTTGATCACCATTATAAGAAATGAACTCAGTGAATTCATGGAACAAGAAAGTCCTAAAGTTCTAAAGTAAGAATATGAGCAGAAAGTCACATGTGGAGTAAGAGTGCATCGCGGAAAAAATGAGCAGCTACAGGCTGTGTACAGTCATGCACCAAATAGTTTCATCAGGCCACATATGGAATAGGGTAAGGATACCATATAGCCTAGGTGCCATGTACCATATACCACCTTGGTTTGTATAGAAATGCTCTATGATGTTCACACAGCAACTAAATTCTCTTAAGAATGCAGTTCTCAGAAAATGTCTTCGGCATTAGATGATATTTCAAAATTGGTAAAAGAGTATACTGTAAGTATTCCCAGTACAAAAGAAGGTAAGCAGATTTGGAAATGATATGCTGATTAGCATTATCTAATCATTCTTTGATACCTGTGTGTGTGCAAAATATCACATTCACATATATGTATATATATATATCTCCTCGTTTCAGTCTTTCTGAATATTAAAATTTCTAATAGTTTTCTAAGATGTTTAAATACAGAAATTGCATGTGTGTGTGTGTGTGTGTGTGTGTGTGTTGCATACATGAGTTGCAGGCAGCTCTATCAAAGAATCTTTTCTCACCAAGCAAATTCTTTACTGCTTATATAATCTTGGAGACAGGTTTGTGAATAATATGTTTTGTGACTTCCTGCATCTCTTAAGTTTCATGAGCTTCCCGAGTTATGTGCTTTCATATTCCTTCAGAGAGGAATGTTTCAGCTGATGATCACATGCATATCAGAGGAGATGTTTTTCAACAGAGAATCTGGTAGCTGTGTTATTGAGGATTATCTGGATACAGAGAACCAATAGGAGGCATAGGTATCTGATAATGCAATTATGAAATGAGAAGCCTGGCAGTCTTCCATAAATTAAGGTGAAGAACCAGGAAAACTGTTTGGGTAGTATCCAATTTGACTACAAAGCCTTGACAATAGATGTAGGTGATGGTGATGGGAAGTAGATGCTGTTGTAAATCCCAGACTTAGAAGGCATAAGAAGTAAGATGTCTTAGTGTCTGAGAGCAGGAAAACATGGATGTTTCAGTGTAGGAAGGACAGCATTCACTCTCTGCCTTTTGTTCTGTGCGTCCTTTGATGAATGTGATGATGCTCATGCTCACTTGGGAGACCATATCTTCTCTGCTCAATCTACCAAATCTAATTCTGATGTCTTACGGAAACTCCCTCACATGCACATCAAAAATAATGTTTGATTAGTACTGGTCATCCCTAGCCAAATAGGCATATAAATTAATCATCCCAAGTCTAATCTGTGTCAACATGACTGATATCCATATGTATTTTTTTAATCTCATAACTTAATTTCCAAATAGAGGCTGTAACAAAGCTACAGTTCCACCTCACATAATAAAACTTCTCTGTGGATAGCAAAAAATGCTCTAATCTCTTTCCAAGAGCAGGTCAGATCTTTTAATCATGTTTACTCTTTATAATACCAATACAGCCATTATATATTCCACTGTAAGGGAAAAGAATAGAAAGGAAACAAAGATGTTTGGAACACACACACACACACATACAATGTGACAAATCACATTTTTGTTGCAGCTATATATAATTACCCTCAACATTTCCTTTGAATGCAATAAATACCTTCATTCCTGGTGTATAAGTGATTATAGTTCTCCTAGATTGGGCTCTCTCTTGACCTCAGTCATCAGACATGGTAATATAAGACACACCCTAAGAGAGTTCCTATATTTCAGATGCACTCTTCCTTACCACCCGTGTAGAAAGAAGTCCAACTCCACTTTGAAAAGCAGATCAGTTACACATACTCCAAAAAGTAAAGATGCCTCCTTTGTGTATTAGCCCAGAGAAATGAAAACCCCAAAGTGCCAGCTGAAAATCTTAACGTCCAGTTCAAAGAAATCATTTCTCTTCTGGTAGACGTATTCTCCCCTCTGGAACCACTATCCCTAGACTCACAGAGCACAGTCATAGGAACAGGAGCAAAATCTTTGCTAGTGGATGAACTGGGGTAATAGTAAGTGGTGCTTTCCCATTGTCTACCCCTTTTCTTAGAGCTCTACTTGGATAGATTGGAATATTCAAGTAGTTCTTTTATAATGTGGCATATCTTTTCATAGGTCACACTGCGTACTTTGCTTTTGAGGGTCCTCCGTGATCTGTTGTCTTTGTTATTCACTTCATACTTTTAATAACATGTAAGTAGCTTTTGTTCATAAAGATAAAACCATTATACATTGGCTAATCTAGGACAATAAGATGAATACATGTGTTATTAATAGAAAATATTTTATAATATGATAAGCACGTCTCTGCATTAGGAAATAGTCCTTGGAATCATTTGAGCACAGGAGTGGTGTACCTGAGTCATATGGTAGATCTATTCCTACCTGTGCACTGATTTCCATAGTGGCTACACAAATCTGCACTCCCACAAATGGTGAATAAGGGTTATCCGTTCCCCACATCCTGGCCAACATTAAATGTTGGTTTTCTTAATCTTAACTATTCTGCTTGGGTAAGTTGAAACCTCAGAACAGTTTTGATTTTTCATTTCCCTGATGACTAATGGATTGTGAACACTTTTTAAAGATATTTCTTCCAATTTTTATTTCTTCTTCAGAGAACTCTATGTTTAATTCCATAGTCCACTTTTATTGGGTTGTTTATTTTCCTGGTATTTAGTTTTTGGAGTTCCTTGTGTATTTTTAGACATTACTCCTCTGTCATATGTATAGTTGGCAACGTGTATTTCCCATTCTGTAGGCTATGACTTCAGGTGATTAAGTTTCTGTTGTAGTACAGAAGCTTTTAAATTTCATGAAGTCCCACTTGTTCAGTTGTTGGTCTTATTTCTTGGGTGGCCATAGTTCAATTTGGAAGTTCCTACCTGAGCCTGTACCCTGAAGTGTAGCCCCTAGTCATTCTTCTATCAGTTTCAGAGTTTTGAGTCTAACACCTCAGTGGTGGATCTTTAATCCATTTGGAATTTGTTTGCACACAGAGGGTGAGAAAGACGGATCAGAATTCATTCTTGTACATGTAGGTGCCCAGTTTTTCCAGCATCATTTGATAAAGGTACAGTCTTTCTATAATGTAGGTCCCTTGCATCTTTGTCAAAAAATCAGGCTAGATTGGTATTCTAAAGTCAATTTCATATATCAAAGTGCCTGTTGTTTTGTGCCAGCACCATGTTTTTTCTTACTGCTTTGATTCTGTAGTATAACTTGAAATCAAGGATGGTGATACCTCCATCAGTGTTTCTAGTTTTCAGGATTATTTTAGCTAGCCAGGGTCTTTTGCGCTTTCATATGAATTGCAATATTGTATTTTTCAATTTCTTTGCAGAATTGCTTTGGAAATTTGATGATAGCAATTGCATTGGATTTGCAAGGTGGCCATTTTCACAATACTAATCCTACCAGTCCATGAGCATTGGAAATATTTTCATCTTCTGATACCTTGTTCAGTTTCCTCAGTGTCCTAAAGTTTTCGTTGTACAACTCTTTCATTTCTTTAGTTAGATTTATTCCAAGACACTCTCAATAGCTAGGACATGGAAACAGCCTAGATGCTCATCAACTGATAAAAGGATCATGGAAACATAGAACTTATACACAGCAGAGGTTTGTTCATTAGCAAAGAAAAATAAAGTTACTAAATATTCAGGAAAACGAAGCTGGAAAACATTACACTGAATGAGTAATGTGTGTTTTACATGGAGTACAGTAAAACTCAGGAAAGTAGAAAGGGCCTATTGATGGGGAGGGGAAGAAAGATCTTAAGGAAGAGGGGATACTAGCATACAGGTAATAGGAAGGAGAAAAGGAGAATAATGGGGAAGGAGGTTTAAGTAGAGCTAGGGATAGGAGGGAGGGGCAGAGGAAGAGATTGGAGGAGGGAAGCTTGAAAAAAGCTATATTTATAGTTAATAATATAGTAGGTTTCTACATTTATATATATGCATATATATGTTTCTACATCTTCACACACACACACACACACACACATATATATTATATAAGCATATATATGTTTAGTTGGAGTTACCCTACATAGGAGATTCTGCCCATCTTGGAAGTTATGGTTTGCCAAATAAGAAGCCCAGCACCAGATGTGTGATACCTCCCCTCAAGTCATTGGTCAGAGGTGTCTTGGAGAGCCTCAGCCCCAACGATACAAGCTATTGCCATTTCTTTTGGCTGCCCATCAAAACTTGATAAGACTGTTGATAAACACACCATAGACTTTGGTCACAGGATATGGAGATATCAAGTTAATACTGAATAGGACACTTCTTTGCTGTTGGCTAGCTTTCATAGTATTGTAAGGTGTTATCTATGTTCGGTGCTGGGGGAAAAAGTCATCAGATCTTGCTTTGCTGTGAACCCTGTGACAAGATATGCCCATGGTTCAATAGTGTTATGAATGTCATGAGGGGTAACCAACTGCTTCCTGTTTAGATTTTAAGGTCTTCTCAACAAAGGAAATGCATGTCTACTTTTGTAAATCTGGCCAGGAACCCATGATCAGGGAGCTCATAGGCCCCATCATGAACCTGCTACTAATTTGCTAAGTAGTCATAGTACCAAAAGGCCCTTTAAATTTGTATCTCTCTACCTATGGATTAGTGTGCCTCTTACACATCATCAGAGAAATTTTGTTGTTCAGTGGTGAGCATTTGACACAGAAACTCACAACTGATCAAAGTATAGAGAATTAACTGTTAGTACAGTGCTCAGCCAAAAATGGGGTATCTTTATTAAACTCCATCCCCTAAGGTTCAAGGATCATTGTAGAAGAGTGGTCTGAAGGAATGTTGGCAACCGATTGCTGCTAGATGAAGAAGAGCTGATCTTCCTAAAATAAGGGACTCTAGATAGCCTGATTAGACCTCAGTAGATGGATTTGCAATGGAGAATGGCTGGGGACATTGATGACACAGTGGGCCATAACACAGATGACAGAGTATATGGGCTCCAATGGGGGCCTCGATGGGAAGGTGCCATGGATTAGTTGTTCATTTTCCCAGTTCTATGCTGGGTTTTTTTTTTTTTTTCTGTCTGAGTTTGGACAGGACTTGTATATGCTGACACCATTGCCATAGAATCATATGAGCAGATTCCCAGGGGTCTCTTTTAAATAGTTTGGAAAGTTCTCTTATTAAATGGCCCTCAGTATGCAGTATGATGCTGACACCATTGCCATAGAATCATATGAGCAGATTCCCAGGGGTCTCTTTTAAATAGTTTGGAAAGTTCTCTTATTAAATGGCCCTCAGTATGTTTTGCTAAAAACATTGGAATGCTAATGATCAAGAAACAGAGCATTTTCTTATGTATTGTAGATCTTTTCTCAAAGTAACTTTTTTATACTAATATTCCTTTATCTGTTTCTTAAAGAATACAAGAAAACATGAAGTATGCTATTTCTTTACACTTAAAGGAAGTTTAAAATTAAAGTTAATGTAACCTGACATGACAAATTATTTCTCAATTTCCCAAATTTGAAAATAGTTTTTATGGTTATTAGTCTTTCTAAAATCAATGATGTACACAGCTTTCAGCTTAGGAATATACAAGCACCACATGTGTATGTAAGTTTGCCCATTAAAAAAGAAGAAGAAGAAGACTGGTCTGAAAGATCATAAGAGTCAAAAGTTGCAAACGACCAAAGTAAAACAGCCTTCTGGACATGACAGGCTTGCCACACTCATGATTCATAGGAGCTGTGGTTGCCTACACAAGACCTGCACAAGATCAAGATGGTCAACATTCCAGCATGGAATGGGAAAGGATTCATGAATCTTCACCCCTAACTGAGGAGCTGTATACAGTTGATGGAATCTAAGGAAGATAGTTTTTCCATTAGGATATGGCCCTTGGTAGGTTGACTCTAGAAGAGTGGATGGACCCATGAGTGTGTGGACAGCATAAATTAGATTCAATGTCTTATTAAATTAAATAAAAAATAAGTCATGATGTTGGAGGGGTGGGAAGGTGGAGGTGGATCTGGAAGGAATCAAGGGAAGAAGATGGGTTGAATATGATCAAAATATATTGAATAAAATTCTCAAATAATTAATAAAATTATTAGGAGAAAATAATTTTTTGTCTTTTTGAGACAGGGTGCCCTTGTAGCCCCAGCAGGCCTGGAACTCACCATTTAGACCAGACTGGTCTCAATTTCCCAGAGATCTGCCTGTCTCTGCCTCCTGAGTGCTAGGGTTAAAGGTGTGCACCACCATGTCCAGCCAGAGAAGGAAGAGATAATATTAAAAAAATATAAATGTTAATAGGTAACAAAATATTCAAGTCAAAATTTTAGAAGTTTGTTTCATGGCTGAGTTGAAAATCATGTCTCATTAAATGTGGCAGTCACCTCCCGGGCAGTCAAGTGGATAGCAAAGGGCAATGGAAGAATTGCAGTAAGATTCTCGGGTTAAAATGATGAGAAGGAAAATGTAAAGAGAACTGTGAAGCAGTGACCATTGAGGTGGTTCAACAATGTGAGCAGCTGTGCTAATATGGACCAGGGGACTTGGGGAATTAGAAAGGATTAAAGACAAAAGTGAAGGGGTCAAGTGGTCCAGGAGACTTCCAAAATGACACAGGCTATTGCCAAAACTCTAGGTTATCTCCCAGAACTAGAAGATATGATCCTACTGCTGAAGACAAGATGTACTTTAGATAGAGGACTTGGAGCAATGAAGCAGGAACTTGGCTGGAAGCCTTCCACCTGAAGTTTAGTTCACATAATGCTAGATGATATTATGCAAACTTCTAACGGAGAAAATTAACAGTGCAACCCATCCCTAAAGTCTAAAATTGACCAACAAAGAAAACTACCTCTTGGTGCAGTAGTGGCACTGGTATCTGGGGAGTAATCAACAGCTATCTAGGACTTAAAGCCCACTCAATGGGTGTGAACTCATGGGTAACATGGTAAACTCAGCCAAATGTACATGACTGGAGAGGACACAGAAAATCCTATGTCTATTATATCTCTAGACAAATGAAATTTTTTGCCATACGCTAAATATGGATCCTTACATTTTATAGACAAGCATACCATACACCACTCTTCAAAGAAACTTCTTTCTGTAACAGATGGTGGCTACTGCATAATTCCACAACTGCTCAGACACAGAGTATATATATCTGAGAGATGCTCAGCCCTAGTTGACATGTCTACAGTTGAGCCTCTAGATTTAAGGCTCATGGAACACAGCAGAACAAGGAGGAGAGAGGAAACTAATATATCCCTCAACTCTTACCAGTGGAACTTCCTTATACAACAGAGTGTGGTGCATGCAGAAGGCCACAACTGGCCAAGTTTTAAAGAACAAGAGACTGCAGAATATGTGTGTCCTTGGATAGGACTTGTATATTAAAACTCTCCCACCCACAGCTCAGGGACCATTGTGGAAGACAGGGTAGAAAGATTGTAAGAGTCAAGGCTGGTTAATGAACACACAGAAGCAGAGGCTTTCAGGTCACTGGAAGCTTGCATATGTGAACTCGTGGAAATGGTGGCATCAAGTACAGGATCCGTGCTAACTCAATCAGACAAGGGCCCAGAGTGGAGTGGGAAGAATGGGTGGCGGGCAGGCTCTAGATTAAGAACTGTTGGAGACTGATTACTACTGGGTAAGGGAGAGTATGACTTACGATCTCTAGATAGGATGACTAGACTCCAGTGGATGAATTTGCACTGAAGGACATCTGGGTATAAATGCTTGACTGGAAAGGATTTAACATACATGGTAGAATACAAGAGGTCTGGTGGTGGGATGCGGGGGCATGGATAGGGGAGGGGAGTCTAAATTTGATTAAGAACTGTTGTATGAAATGTACAAAAGGTAAATAAGAACAGTAAAGATGGAGAATGTAGAATGCTCTAGCCTGGGTTTGCTTATAAAACCCAGGATACTTTATCTGGCATGCTGGATAGAAAACAGCTGCTAAGGAAATGTGTAGTCTGGTCCGTTTTAAAAGTGTAAGCTGTCAATGTCTTTGTAGGCTAATGGAAAAAAATTGTACATAGTCTGCCAGCACGCTGTGGTACACTGGGGAGTGCATGAGATCTCTGAAAGACTTAATTGTAAGTCTCAGCACACTATATAGTGTTAGCCTAATGAACAAAATCTTCACTAGTAAAAATCATAACTAGGAAGAATACACAAACATTAGTTATTCTTAATTATGTCCTAAAAAGAAAAACCACTTTGTAATCCATATTTCAACTTTGCATTTTCTCCTGTCTAAAAACATGGTCTTTGTTCAACGGCATTATAAAAGGTATATTCATAATTTAATCTAAAGTCCTTTTGTGTGTTGTTGAATACTTTCAGGTTCTGGCTATAACACATCATTACCTTGGAGATTTTTATCATCAAAAGTGGAGTGAATCTAAGGGGAAGAGAAAAGAAAAGAAAAAGAACACAAAACGCTGGTGTCTTTTTGATACCAATGATCAAAGGCTGTGTTTTGACACTTTTGAAAATACGAATTGTTATTGCTCATCTTCCCATAGTTGATGTTTGCTCTACAAGATACCTGCTGTTCTTGGACATAACACAAACATTTTATAGACTATTTGAACATTATTAATAAAAGTGACCCATTCAGCCTGAAAACATCTATCTGGTTGTGATTCTCCCCCTTCCATTTCTCAAAAATCTGTGACTTTGATTTTTAGTTTTAAATGATTACATCTATATTTTTTGCTAGTATCTTAACAGTAAATCACATTTTGATTTTTCTTTTCATATACTTAAGCTTTAAAACATGTACCTTATAAATTTCATCAGAATCACCAAAGTTTTCACCAAAATCTTATAGCCACTTACTTCTGGTCAGCTCACTCATTTCTCGAGGCTCATCCACTGCCCACTATTCTTGAAAAATGCCAGCTTATTATTAGAAATTTTATACCTTCAGACTGTCTTCTCCTGAAGTCCGAAGGTCAACTAATGAAGATTCTGAAAAGTCTGCTTCAGGGTTCTGAGGGAAGGGGAGTCAGTTTTCCCCATGGGACTAGCTCTCTGTTATCTAATGTCAACTGGGCAGCCCCTAACACAGGTACATAGGAGTACCACTAAAAGGACTGAATACATTATATGTTTTCAGTTTCTCCCTAGGGACTAGCTCTCATGTTATCTAATGTCAACTGGGCATCCCTTAACACGGGTACATATGAGTACCACTAAATGGACTGAATACAATATATATACATATGCCTGTATGTATATGTAACTAATAATCAAAGAAGGGGACATGTAAATGGATGAGAGTGGGGGGCACAGAAAGAGTTGGTAAGAGACTGGGAGGGATGTAAATAATGCAAATTCAATACTCATATGTGAAATTCTCAGAAAACTAAATTAAAAAGAAGGCTACAGTACCACACAATGGGAGTTCCCTCCCATTGAGTGGATAAAAAGTCCAATTAGGTAGCTGTTGAGTGCCCCTAAGATAAAAGTGCCACTGCTGCACCAATGTTGTATGCTGTGCCAGCCACTGATGTGGTTATTGGTCTTGAAGCTGGTATTGGACCATCGATTGAATGTTTTCCCTTGGCACCTTCATACTACTCTCCAAAGCTATAATAGCTAGCTTTCAGGGGAAGTAGCTTTAGGACAGTTCCAGTTCCATTGTTCCAAACCTGTGTCCTTCAGGTTCTTGGAGGCAATCAAGGGCTGTAGCAATAGCCTGTGTAACTTTGGGAATCCCTCGGACCACCCTGGCTGATAACTCAAAGGAAGGTTTCTCCTGTCTGGCACTGTTTCTTGTTACGTAGTCTTTTGCTATACACATGGATTCATGTAGGGATATTGTATGTGTAATTTTTCATTAGGTTGTTGGACTGATAAGATTCCCTCTGATTTTTAAAAACTAGCTAAGCATTATTTATTTATCCTCTCTCACCCTATCTAACGCTTCTGCCATGGTTTCCTCATTTAAAGTGTCCCCATTTTTCCCATTTCTCCCTTGATAATACCAGTCTCCTATGATCCCACCTCTTTTGAGCTCCTTCATCCCCTTTAATATCAAGGTTCCTTGTATAACCCTTAATCCCCGCTCCCATTTAAGTAGCCCCATTTTTATCCATTTCTCCCTTAGTGATACCTGTTTCCTACTGTGCTTTTCTCTCAGGTTCTTTCTTTCCCTTTACCTCCCTTTACCTCATTATTCTGGTTCCTGCAGCAACATCTGGATACATACTGACATATAAGCATTTGATTCTAGGATCCACATTATGAGGGATAACATACATTGTTTGTTTTTCTGAGTCTGTGTTACTTCACTTAGTATAACAGTTTCTAGTTCCATCCATTTACCTGCAAATTTCATGATTTCATCCTTCTTTACCATTGAGTAGAACTCCATTGTGTAAATGTACCACATTTTCATTATCCAATCATCAGTTGAAGGACACTCAGGTTGCGTCCATCTCTTAGCTATTGTGAAAAGAGCAGCAACAAACATCAATATATGTGTGTCCCTGGAAAAGAATGAGTACTTTGGGCACATGCCAAAGTGTGGTATAACAGGGTCAAATGGTAGGTTCATTTTTAGTTTTTAAAGAGATTTTCACACTGCTTTCCATAGGGGTTACACAAGTTTGCCATCCCACTAGCAGCAGATGAGTGTTCCCCTTTCTCCACATCCTCTCCAGCAATTGGTATCATTTGTTCTCTTGATCTTAGCCAGTCTGATGGGGTAAGATGAAATCTTAAAGTGGTTTTAATTTGCATTTCCCTAATTAACTAAGGAAGTTGAACACCTTTTAAGATGTTTCTTAGCCACCATTATTTCTTCTTTTGAGAACTCTCTGTTCAGATCCTTAGCCCATCTTTTAATTTGGTTACTTGCTAACCAAATACACGTAGCTGAAGTGGTCATAGATCTTAGAGAAAATCACAAGACTGCCACATCCCTAGAGTGACACATCTCTGATGCAACCTTTACACCTAAGGCTCGTGAAATATAGAACAGGGGTAAAGAAGAGAACAATAATCAATCTCTCAGTTCTTGTTAATGAAGCTCCCTCATGCAACAGAGGGCCGGGAGCACAAAAGATCACAAATGGCCAAAGAGTAAAGATTAAGATTCTGCATAATACTGGTCCTCGGACAGGACTCCTATATTAAATTTTACTCACCCAGGGCTCAGGGACCATTGAGCAAGAGGAACCAGAAAGATTGTAAGAGTCAGGGAGGAGGTGCATGGACATATGAAAACATAGTCCTACAAGCTCCTGGGAACCTGCTCATTTGATTCTATGGCAATGGTGTCAGCATACACAAGTCCCATGCAAACTCAAACAGACAAAAACCCAGCATAGAACTGGGGAA
The DNA here is from genome assembly GCF_000622305.1 of Nannospalax galili. Classification (NCBI taxonomy): domain Eukaryota; kingdom Metazoa; phylum Chordata; class Mammalia; order Rodentia; family Spalacidae; genus Nannospalax; species Nannospalax galili. Next base: position 1,500,491 of record NW_008339517.1, read on the forward strand.
GTGAACAGCAGATCCCAATCTTATCTGAAGAAACATTGGCACCTGATTACTAGGTGAGGAAGAGCTGATCTTCCTAAAACAAAGGATTCTAGATAGGCTGACTAGACCTCAGTGGATGGACTTGCACTGGGGAATGTTTGGGGACATTGACTTGACAATAGTGGGCCTTAACATGGATGACAGAGTATATGGGTTCCAGTGTGTGTGTGTGGGGGGGCGGCTATAGGAGGGTGCCGGTGGGGACAAGAGTATAAAGATGATTAAGATTGTTTGAGATGTTCTGTATGAAATACATAAAAATTCAATAAAAACATTTTTTTTTTAAAAAAAAGACTACTTCATTTGTTTCTTCTACTTTCTGTTGTGAAATTTTGCCCTGCTCAAGGTGTGGTAGACAAGCTCCTCCATGAACTGTAACATTTCAGTCTTCCTCACACCCAGTAGGGATAATGTAAGCAATTCATTTTTAAGATAATTACATATTGGTATGAATTAGGAACTCAGAGAATAAGTAAAATTACCATAGTACTACTATTCTGGGGAATAGATCACACATAACTCCATGCAAGCAAAAAGTATTTACAAAGTTATGTTTGAGAAAGGATGGACAAGGCGGCGGAGAAGGAATCCTTTTGATTCAGCCATGACCTCATTTTCAGAGAATCCACTAGTGTGTTCCTCAAGAGTAATGTCACCGTGTGTAAATCATATCATTTCTTCCATGGATTTACCTAGCTTTGTTACTGTTGGGAGACTCTGTGGTGTGTTTGCATGTGCTATGTCACCCTCATTACTCTACTATCAATGATGGCAATTAAGGATAAATCTTACCCTTTAAAAGTCTTTGAAATGAAAAGTTCCAAATTTAAAAAAAAAACCTGTCATTTAAAAAGAAAACCGTACAGCTTCCTCAGGGTCTCAAAATAGTAATGAAAAGCAGAGATAATGCTTGAATCTTTAGACACAAACACAGTGAGATGTGTAAGGAATTACTAAGCTGCATCCTTTGCAGTTACTTCTATATCAGGTTTTTAGATATAAAAGCAAAAGCTGTTTAGCTTATATACATACTAGCTAAGCAATTTTTCATATATTATTCTTTTTTCCCATGGTATTAATGATCAACTAATACAGTTAGAAGGCAAATCTAAGGATGAATTCTTTTTATAGTTGTATCCCTTAACATGAATGAGCATAGTTTGAGCTATTTGACTAGATATAACATTTTATTTTTTTAAAGGATTCTGGATAATGCATTTACAGTCTTTCCTAGCAAGCCTGAATGTAGTTCTGATTTTATTTTTCAAAATGATCTTCTTCTCCTTTTATTGGAAAATGTCACTTCATCAATCCTTTAGCAATAAACTCCTGCTGTGGCTTGACCTCTCTCTGTAACTTTTGTGACTTTACAATTCATCCTTTAAGTAGAACTGTCATTTTGGTATGATCCTGGTTTAATCCTGTTAAACTCCTGTGAGCATCCCATTTTATATATGTTGAGCACTTAGTTGAAATGTAAGACACTTTTACAATCCATTTTTCATTTTTGAAAGCTAATGCTAGAGAGTAGATTCTCCATTCAGTCTTTCTAAAACTGGGCTTTCTAAGTAGACTGACAGGGCTAAAACTATATCATCATTCCTTTAACTCATTTTACCTGCCATTTGCTTATCTGTTCCCATTTCACATAGTCTAAGCCTGTCAGAAAGTCACTTATATTTCCTAGAGGACAACAATTTCACCCCAACTTCCAATGTATGCTTAAGAGATCCCCTTTGAGTTGAAGGCAAATACAACATCATATTTGGAACTCAAACACATGGCTTTCATTCTGTCCCCATCACTGACCAGAAAAGTGACCTGGAAAACACATCATCTCCCTTTATTAACCATCAATATCAGGGGCTGGAGAGATCACTCAGCAGTTAAGAACACTGGCTATTCTTGCAGAAGACCGGGCTTCTCTAGCACCCACATGGCTGCTACCAACTGTCTGTAACTCCAGTTCCAGGAGATCCGACAGCGTCTTCTGTCCTCCACAGGCATTGCACAACACGGGTGCACTTACCTACATGCAGACAATACATACATACACATAAAATAAAAATAATAAATAAAATATTAAAAAAAACATTAATATTGTCTATTAAAAAACCTGGCAGACCAGTCCTTGTCTGAGCCAAACTGGGCCCAAATACTGAGGGTTTTAGGATCAGTTCCTTGGTCCAAATAAAGCAACAGTATTTTCTCATTTGCTTCTTTTTCTTGTCTTTGGTCAGGTGCTACTAGCCCAGTGTTTTTATTGATTGATATTGATTGATTGATTGATTGATTGATTGATTGATTGGTCTTTTTGAGACAGGGATTCCCTGTAGCCTTGGAAACTCACTATGTAGACCAGGCTGACCTCAGTCTCTAAAAAAAAACATTAATATTGTCTATTTCAAAACACTTGTAGAACCACAGTGGAACTTGTGAGAAAAATAATGTAAGAGATATAGGCACCATTTATTTATTCACTATACTAAGCGTGTCTGACAAAGGTTAGAGAGCTAAAGTGAATCGAACACATGGCACATGTCCTGCATTGATCTTAGAATTTCACAGTTATTAAAAATGCTGCTATTGAAGTTGCTTCAAAGAAATAATATGACTTAGAGTTTGCTTGTGTGTTGTGTAAATTAATGTTGATATAAGGAATGCATTTGTCTTAGTTACTTTTCTTCTTGCTGTGACAAAATAATGAACAGAAAACAAGGAAGGAAAGGTTTATTTTGCTTTGTGGTTTGAGGGAAAACAGTTCTGCACGATCAGAAAGAACAGTGGTGGCAAGAGTGTGAGGCAGCTGGCTACACCAAATCCCAAGAAAAAGAAGGAGAGAGATAAAAACTGATGACCAGTGGCCTTTCTTCCTTTTCTATTTTCTTGAGCCCATGGGATGGTGCCACCACATTCAGGGAGTGACTTATATCCTCAGTTAAACCTCTGGAAATGCCCTTACAGACAAACCCAAAAACGTACCTTGCTAATTCTCTAATTTTTTCTTCATTCAATCAAGCTGACAATGAAAAATAACCATAGAAGCAGTCAGGCCTTCAACCTCTAAGAGTTTCAGTGTCCTCATGCAAAAATGGGGATAATAGTTTCACATTTCCTCTGAGGATTAAGGAGATCATATAAAGATCTTAGCAGATCTTATAAACAGCGTTTCAATATAACTCAATTAGCAGGAGTTGTATCATATAGTGATTGCTGTTTTAGAGGTAGCAGATAGACATTGGATAATTCATGTACCCCAAATGTTTGTAACATTTCTATCATTACATGCATATAAAATCTAAATTTCTTTTCAATTTTTTGTTAGTGATGTGATGAGATGCTCAGAAAACTCACAAAGTCCATTTAACTTGCAGTAGAGCTAAACGGTTTTATTTTCAGGATTATACAGCCCTTTCACCTTAAAGTGTCATCCCTGCGCTTTCAGGGATTTATCATTTAAGGTTTCAAGTCTTCCTGAGGAAATGAAAGTGAATCGATTTTGATGGTACCCAAAGTGATAGCACAAAGATTCCAATATACACCTTAATATACTGAGTTTCTGGTGTAGTGTGTGTCCACAAGGGAACAAATCTTCATCACTTAGAAAAGAGATGCCTCTGGCCTCAGCAGCAGAAACAAAGACCTCTCATGAACTTTTAATCAGTTTTCTCGCTATGAAATTAGAGAACAAGAAATGTTTTTGGTCATTTGCTTTCTTTTCTTTAATTCATTTTTAAACTGTGTATTAGTATTTTGCCTGCTGGTATATACATTCACCCACGTCATGCAATACCCATGGAGGTCAGAAGGGGGCCTCAGATCCCTAGAACCGGAGTTACAGATGGTTGTTAGCTGCCATGTGGGTGCTGGGAACTGAACTTGGGTCCTCTGCAAGAGCTCTTAACCACTGGGTAATCTCTCCAGCCACATTTTCTTTTTCTTTCCTTCCTTCCT
>NW_008339517.1:1504584-1584810 GCF_000622305.1 Nannospalax galili
TCTTTCTCTCTCTTTCTTTCTTTCTTTCTTTCTTTCTTTCTTTCTTTCTTTCTTTCTTCCTTCCTTCTTTCTTTCCTTCCTTCCTTCTTTCTCTTTCTCTCTCTTTCTTTCTTTCTTTCTTTCTTTCTTTCTTTTTTCTTATTTGATTCATTGATTTATTTTTGTGTGGCTTTTGGCTACTCTAACATTCCCCGTTACAAAGAGGTAACCTTTCCAAATATGTGTGGGAATAAGGTTTTCTTTCCTGTCAATCACGATCCCTGTGCTTTAATACTAGTGCATGTTATTTCTACTTTGCTGCTTTGTTTTCGCACTCTCAGTGTGTTCTTTATTTCAAGGGATTTATTTTCCCATTAAGGTTCTGTTCAAGACAGGATGATTGATTTGTTTTATTGAATCTCACTTAAATATCTGGTTTAACTAATTAATAATAATCTCTAAAATTTGCTGGGATTGCCTAGGATGAATGATATCAGAAGCGTATTTGTAATTGGTGTTTTGTATCAACTGGGAATTTCAACAGTTGTTCCAGGGAATCTTGGTCCTTTACAACTATCAATCTGGTCAGGGAAAAGGGAAGGATTTTATCATGCAAACCATTATTTATCAAAATGATAGAAATTCCACTTTGAGAAAATGAAATCATTTAAAGTCATGCATAAACAAACTTTTTTAAAAAATATGTATTTTAGACTGAGGATGTAGCACAATAGACAAGTGCTTCTTTAGCATAACCAAAGCCCTGAGTTTGATCCTTAGCCCAGCAAAAAATAAAAGCAAAAACACACAAAAAAGGAGTTAACTAAATGTGTATTAACAAATACAGATACTCTGTCTAATCTTGTCACAAACATTGCTTAGTTGATTGTCAAAATATTAGATTTAGAAAAATGATTGAATATAAAGATGTATCGGATTTGGAAATTTGGTGGAAGAAATGTATAGAATATGGAATTCCGTAAACCATTGGTAAAAACAAAAATTACTGGAGGGGTTGTCTTCAAAGTTCCAGGAGAGAGTAAGCTTAGCAAGTTTCTCATGGAATATTCTTGGAAAACATGTGTGGTTGGAGGTCCAGATGTGTATGTGTCCGGAAGTACACAAATATCATCTTGAGGGTGTGTGTTAGAAGTGATCATTAGCGTCCTCTTTTTTACCACTGTTCTGTGTTCCATGTACCTTAGGTGTAAAGGTTGCATTGCAGATGTCTCACTTAGGCCTGGACAATTCAGAGACAATGTCTGTGTGTGACCAGTTGTGGTACTTGGTAATAGTCTCCAAGTGGTGCAAAATAAGCTTCTTTGGTGAGTGGTGACTGGGATATTTGTATGTAAATGTAAGGATACATATTTTTCACATAGTAAGGAATTACATTAGTCTAGGGATGTGACTGTCCGGGGTTTTCTCTAAGATTATGTGACCACTCGGGCCATGTGTATTTGGTTATGTTTACAGTACCACTCTTGAGCTTCCTCCCACTGAGTTGGCTTTTTGTCCAATTAGGTGGCTGTTAATTGTCCCCCAAGATAAAAATGCAACTACTGCACCAGTTCATATGCTGTGCCAGCCATTGATGTGATTATTTGACCTTGAAGCAGGTGTTGGACCATTGACTGATGTTTTCCCTTGGCACCTTCATTTTGCTCTTCAAAGCTATAAGAGCTAGCCTTCCAGGGAAGTGGTTTCAGGTCAGTTTGAGGGCTGTGGCAATGGCCTGTGTAATTTTGTGAGTCTCTTGGACCACCCTGGCCAACAACTCATGGAAGGTTTTTCCTGTCTGGCCTATTTCTTGTTATATAGCATTTAGCTATACACATGGACTAATGTAGAGATACTGTATGTGTAATTTGTCATTAAGTTGTTGGATTAATGTGATTTCTTCTGGTTTTTTAAAACTAGCTAAGCATTATTTATCCCTCCTCTCTCCCTCCCTGTCTAACCCTTCTGCCATGGTCTCCTATATTAAACTTCACCTACACAGGGCTCAGGGACCATCTTGGAAGATGGTCCAGAAAGATTGTAAGAACCAGGGAGGAGCTGCATGGCCATATGGAAACAGAGTCCTACAAACTCCTGGGACCCTTTTCATATGATTCTATGGCACTGGTGTTAGGATACACAAGTCCCATGCAAACTCAGGCAGACAAAAACCCAGCATAGAGCTAGGGAGATGAACAGCAGACCCCAATATTATCTTAAGAAATATGGGCAACTGATTACAGCTAGGTGAGGGAGAGCTTATCTTCCTAAAACAAGAGACTCTAGATAAGCTGACTAGACCTCAGTGGATGGACTTGCACTGGGGTACACTTGGGGACACTCTATTGACACAGTGGGCCTTAACACGGATGACAGAGTATATTGGTTCCTGTGGTGCAGGCTATGGGAAGGTGCTGGTGGGGATGGGGGTTTGAAGATGATAAAGATTGTTTGAGATATTTTGTATTCAATAGAAACAAAACAAAAAGAGGACTAATTGGCATGAAAGAAAAGTAAAGATTAATCTTATTGAGGTGTCAACAATACCTAGCAAGCATGCAAACAATTTAATAGCCATGGAATTATGGAGAATAAGCTAAATTAAAGCAAGTTTCTTTCCCAATTTTCTTGATTCTGGTATGAGCTCTACCAATTCCAGTGCGAATAACCAGAGGTGGTGAAATGTAAGGTATCCCCAAACAAAATTTGCCAACAGAATCCTTTTCTTGGAAAATTCCCTTAAAGCTCAGGGAAACAAAGAATATGGGGCAATATTTGGTGACTTTCCAACTTCTTTCAGAAGAGTGGTATTTGAGGAAAACACAGGTAGTTGTATGCTTAAACTTCTAAATGACAGAAGGTATTTTTCAAATCTCTATGTACATTTCTAGTATGAGGACATTGACAATCTCAAGAAAATATGTCCAGTAATCAAATTTAAATTTACTTTATTTTTATTATTATTGGTGGTGGTGGTGGTAGTGGTGTGTGTGTGTGTGTGTGTGTGTGTGTGTGTGTGTGTGTGTGTGCAAACTGTGATGCCTTTTATGCACATTCTGATCTATATTTACCATGCTGTGTATTAGTTCCATCTCTGGATATGATCTGTTTAGAACACCCATAGAAATTAAAAGGATCACATGGAGTTTGACATTTTGCAAAATGAAAGAATAATGGATTTATTATATTGTATGGTTCCCCCCCCTTTTAATAAAAGTATCATGGTATTCATGCAGAGGTCGGAGGACAACTTGAGGGAGTGGGTTCTCTCCTTCCACTGTGGATATCCCAAAGACTAGGCTCAAGTTAGCAGACTTGGAAACACCTGCCCTTACCTGCTGAGCCATCTCACAGGACTTTAGTCAGATTTACAACATTAAGAAGGATAAAATGAATGGCCATCCTAATTGTGAATGCAGCAGAATTACTTAGAAAATATAAAACAAACATTGAAAATCAGGAAAATTTTTATCTTTTTACAATTTTCAAACACTTATTTTATGAATTTAGAATGGGATAGCTCCTTGGAAATGACCCACAAGCTCCTGACATTGGAGTAAAATAATATAATGTTCCTCAAACCTGGTCTGTTGGGATAAGCCAAGAGTGCCTGGAATGTAGAGCATGGCAGCCAGGCCGGATACCTCCTTGTGAGGATGCCAGGAAGCTGGACTGCTCCATTCTAGATATACTGTCTCTCACCCAAAAACCCCCAAGCAAAACTATTAAGCCTCTAATCCTTTAATCCTAACTGGGTCCCTTATAGATTATACTACCAGAGGACAGGACAAAGGTCACGTAGCCTCAGTAGCCCCCTCCCTCCCCCTACCTGTGGCCTGCCAGACAACCCAACCCGACCTCTTTGCCTGCGAAACTTTCCTATATAAACTTCTGCTTTGGCCATAATAAATGAGCTGTCCACTGACACAGCCTACTGGGTGTTTTCCTCCCATGGTACTCACCACTTCCCGAGGCCTCCCTCCCCCTACTGGTCTCTCTCCTCACCCCGACTTCCAGTGATGGGGCTGGTGCACAACAGCCTCTTGGTAACATCAGGGTTCAGGCCGGGGGGGGCGGTGGGTGGCAACAGCAGCTGGCACCCAATGTGAGGCTCTAGACAGGCTCTCCAGGAGATGCAGGAGAAGGGTGAGTACTCCCCAACAGAGGGTCATCAGCTGCTAAGCTTTGGCCATCCCACTCTCTGAGGACTGACATTCTCTCCTTTCCTCCTTTTTACTTTTGGTTTGTGCCTTTGTGAGGGACTGTTCAAGACAAAAGGGCAACTGAAGCTTTCTGATCAGGGCCACTCTCTGATGTTAGCTGAAGGCTCCTAGTTTTCTGAACAGACCCTGACTGCCCACCCAGGTGTCAGCAAAGACCTCCTATCTATGCGTCTCTTCACTACAAAACCCGGTAACAAAATGACCAGTTAAAAACCATTAGGGTGGTTGCCAGTTCTCTGGAATTTGTGGTCAGGCTTGCACTCTGGACTAGTTAGGAATCCCCCATAATCTCCGGGTCTTGTGAACATTCCCCTAGGACTTGGTGTTTCACCCCCCCTTTCCTTTTCTATCATGGGCAACACCCCTGGAAACTTGAGGGATCCCCAAATCAGGGGCCTCTGGGCTCTTCTTAAAAGTAAAGTGGTTAAACTCTGTCAGAGAGAGGCTGCCTCCATTTGGGATGAAGTCCTACAACTCACCCCTTGGATGGCTCCAGGGACCCATATGACTCAGAAGCCTGGACCAGGGCAGCCTACTTGGCCAGACAGAGGGAGATTGAAGACAGATCCTCCCCTCCATTTCCTCCCCATCATTGCAGCCATCAGGCAGTGAGTAGGTCCTCCCCAGCCCTCAATATCAGAGAAGGCTCCCCCTTGTCCCAACCCTTCCCCTGAGGACTCAGATGAGGAATACCTGGAAGATTGTCCCATGACTGATCTGGTATCCCTGGAACAGGCTATAGAAAGTATCAGAAAAGATTTAGCTAACTTTAAAATGGGACCCTCACACCTCTACCCCCCTCTGCCTTCTCCTCCCTACGCACATGAGAAAGCTGGGGACCAAAACCCCAAACTTCCCCCTAGGGAGAAACCGCAGCCTACTCTTACAGCCCCACCAAAACCGCCCCTTTGGCTACCCAACAGCTCTGCAATATCAGGGACACTAAAACCTAGAATATCAGGCCTTGCCAGTTAACCTGGTCCCTACCTTTCACAAGCCCCTACAATGGTACCCATACTCAGCAGGAGACCTTAAGGAACTCCAACAAGCTGTATGCAAGGATGGCGTACATGCCTCCTGGACAAAAAATTTCCTTCTTGGCTTCAATGCCACCTTGAATACAGCCCAAGACTGATAAGACATCTGCAGGGTGTCTCTGCCTGGTCCCCTCTTCTTACAATGGGAGGCCCTTTCCATGGCGAGTGTATCCAACAACATTGCAGTAATGCTGACCAAGTTGATATCAATTAAAACTGTGATGCCCTCTTTGCTTAGGGTGACTGGGCCACAGGAGTCCAGCAAGTGGGATTCCCACCAGGGTATTATGCTCAGGTGCACCTTTGTGCCTTGCAGGCCTGGGAGCTTATTACCCCTCCTTCTGGCCCTACCTCTGAATCATCCCTCATGTTCCTCTGGCAAAAACCCAAAGAATCCCTTGCTGACTTTATACTCAGGTCCAAAACTATCATAGAAAAAATTCTGACCCTATGACAAGAGACATCCTACTCTGCAATATCATTTGGGATGGGATGACCTCTGAATGTAAACAGGCCTGTCAAGGCTTGAAGGAGGAACATTACGATAAATGGATGGTGGCCACCCAAGATATAGGCATGGCCACTCATAAGGCCACATCCATAGCTTGGGTTTTCTCAGCTGCCTTAAAACAAAAAGGTAAATTCTTTAAATGTGGGGATAGGGGACACTGGACAAATGAATGCCCTCGAGATAACCCCTAAACTAAAACAAATGAAGCCCCTAAAACAGTCTGTTCTCACTGCAGAAAGGGATTCCATTGGAAACACGATTGCTGTTCCAAATATGATAAAGAAGGAAAGCCACTCCTGTCTTTAAACTTCTCTTGGGGCAGCCCTCAGCCCCACCAGTTACAGAGCAGCCTCCTAAGATCAGAACCTTATGGACCTCCACCATACTAGAAAAAGCACACCCCCAAATAGTTATCAAATTAGGGGGAAAGCCCTTTAAATGTCTCATCAACACAGGGGCCGCTAAGACTATCATTAGGAGACAGGAAGGCCCCTCAACCTGGTCCTTATTACCCAGCCCCAAGTTAGTGGGGGTGGGGGTGGCGCCTCCCAGGCATTCATCACTAAAGAAACCCTCACATGTGAGGACCCTGGTGGAAACAAAGGCCACACCCGCCCTTTGGTTGCTGATATGGCTACTAACCTACTAGGAAGAGACCTCCTCAGAGCCCTTGATGTAGTTATCACCACCAGGGATGAGGGTTCTTCAGTGGACCCCAGCAACCTGTCTGACTAATGCCCCTTTTGCCCATTCACTGATCACCCCCAATTCTAATGGCCATTGCTAATTATCAAACTCTCTTCCTAGAATGGAACTCTGATGATCCCGTCTGGGTTGAACAGTGGCCACTATCTAGGGAGAGATTACTAATCATTGAAAAACTTGTTAAAGAACAATTACAATTAGGACATATCCAGCCTTCCCGCAGCCCATAGAACACCCCCATCTTCACCATAAGAAAAAGCTCAGGGGGGATGGCACTTATTACAAAACCTAAGGGCCATCAATAAAACCACACAGATTTGGGGCTCCCCTCAACACCAACTCCCCCTGGTCTCAGCCATTCCCGCAAATACCCCCTTGTTATCCATCGATACCAAGGACTGTTTCTTCTCCATTCCATTACACCCAAGAGATTATAAGAGATTTGCTTTCTCCATCCCTGCAATCAATAATTCTGGACCTGCAAAAAGATATGAATGGACTGTTCTCCCCCAAGGTATGGCTAACAGCCCCACTATTTGCAAAGAAGTGGTTGTGTTTGTCTAAAACCCCATATTAAAAAGGGACTCGATGTGTACCATTACATGGACGACATCCTTGCCTGGTATGAACCCCTGCTACCCTTACCAGACCTCAGGGATCAATTAATATCCCCCCATGAGGCCTCTGGCTTTTAAATCACTCCTACAAAGATTGATCTAATGCCACCCTTAAAATTTCTAGGCACTGAAATTTCCCTAAGAACCATCTGGCCACTAAAACCTATCCTTTCCTTCCCCTCCCAACTTACCAGGGGTTCTTTACAGAGTTATCTAGGGAACCTCAACTGGCTCAGGCCTTGGCTCCCACTCTCTACAGATGCCCTTCAACCCCTCTTCAACCTCCTAAAATGGGACAAACATACTTCATCCAAATGCTCACTCACATTGGAAGCCAACAGGGCATTAGCGGCCATCAACAAATCCCTTCAAGAGATGACTCTGCACCACTATAGGCCCTCCTTCCAGGTCCACCTCCTGATTTTCAATTCCTCCCCAACCCTCGTTGGGGCTCTCCATCAACCTCAAGGGGTCCTTGAACGGCTTCACACCCCTATTGGCAATATCCCTTGCTTGTTAACCGAAATGGATGCTTTGGCTAACACGAGGCAATGACCTCCCAGTAGCATCTATGTTCCGGCCAAGGGGGAGGGGGGCAACAGCACTGTTCTTCCTCTTTTTTGGCCCATTTCGATGAATTACTTTTTAATCTCCAAGTTCATACAACTTTTAAGTGGTATTTACTTTTATATATTCATTCTTTTCTACTGTTAGTAGATTTGTGACAGCACATCATGTGTTGGTAAAAACTCTCAGCGAATTATTACAGGATGAATGGATGAACAGGCAACTCTAAGTGTTACTGTAAGATTTAGCTTTTTCATCTTCCTCCAGAAAACCCTTTTCATCAGTCCTGAATACTGCTTAGGTGCTCACTACATGTGTATGGTTTCCTAATATCCTCCATTTTGAAAAATTACAGGACTTTTCACAAAGTAGTTTACTGTTGCCATAGAAATCCCTTAAGTTCCTTGTTCCAAACTTGTTCCAGGGGCACTGAGTGGCACATAGGCAGTGTCCAATAAGTTTTTGATGAATAAGAATTGGAACTTAATCTGTTGTGTTTAGTGTAATTACCAGCTTGATGGAATCTAGAATCACTGGGAGATCAGACTCTGGCCATGCATGTGGGAGATTATCTTTATTTCATTAATTGAAGTAAGAATACTCTCCCACTGTGGGTGGCATCATTTCCTGGTTAGGGGATAAGATGTGGGAAGTGAGCGAGTGTAAGTATCCTTTTCTTTCTGCTTCCTGTAGTAGATGTGATGTGACTAACTGCTTCAAATTCCTGTTACCTTGACTTCCTTACCATTATAGACTGTACCTTGACCTGTGATCTAAGATAAACTCTTTCTCCCTTAAATTATACCTTTATGAAGACAGCAGGATAATAAACCAAGGCATCTGTAAATACTGTAGAGAAAACAAATCTTCATCCAGAAGCCACTGCCTTTCAACATGGTTTCCATTGTACTAGATATATAAGTAAGATGAACTAAGTCTAATAGTCTATGAATGTTACTTGGGATACTTATGCAAACCATAACAACATGAGTACTTCAGAAAAGTGTGAAGTAATTATCTTTTGCTTATTAGAGCCAAAGTTTTAACAGGATTGTGCCAGTGTTTTGTCTTTGTTGTATATGACCTTTCTCTATGAATCTCTCTTGCGTTATAGTACTTAATCTCTTTTTAGAAACACACCGAATATGTATTATATTTATTACTCATCAGAACTGAAGCTGAGTGTGGCAGGTAAGGATCAGGTGCTCATGAAAGATGAAGCTTGGGAAGCACAGAAACTAGCAAGTTTAGTTGTGTGATCAGAACAAGAGACATAACAAAACCTTAACAGAAAGAACAAAATGTACATGAGACACCAAGACCCCACGGTTTTGGTGGAATAATCTGTTACTGATGTAAGTTTGAGGCAAAGATGGAGAAGGTCTCTGCTTCTCTGGGGTCCAGTGTTCTCCAGAGAAATGTCTGGGTGATGTGAACTTGGGAAAGTTGAGTGAAAACAACCTGGCCTGATCTGCAAAGGACAGCAGAATGTCACAGCCGACTGGGAAGTGGCGGCATTTGGCATGTTTCTTTCAAATTCTTCAGTAAGTTGATATTATGAAAAATGTTTTAGTCAAATAAACATTTTAGGAATTACACACTACCAGAGTTCATTGACTTTCCTTTACTCACTGTATATTCCCAGATTTTTTGGGGGGGGGAGGTGTTATTGAGTGCTTGATGTTTGCATCCATTATGTCAGGTGCCAGGGCCATTGATGTAGATATGAATAAAATGATCTGGTCCCCACACTTATTAAACAAACAACCACGTGGTTTAACAAAAGAAGAAAATTTTTTTAATTCTTGGGTAACTCTCTTCCTCTTCTGACAGACTATAAATCCCATGACAATGAAGATTTTATTTGATTTGTTCTTCACTTTAGTCAAAATACCTGGAATGTTGTGGATGCCCTAAAAATATTTGATAAATAACTTGGAAATGCATACACATTCATTTAAACCCATTTGAATATGAAAAAGGTTCTGGATATAAGGTTTTCACTCAAACACATCCCACTCAATGTGTAACAGGGCAGAAACAAAGAAAGAAACAGCACCTCACATGACTAACTGATTCACTCTAGAGCGGAGCTAACTTGAGTTTAGGACTCAAATGATCACTGGACTGACACTATGGAGCCTCGAGAGACTTTATTTACATTATACCTACAGATGCTGCTGTTTTAAAGGCTAAATCTCTCAAACTAGGTAGGAAATATAAACCATATACTAATATCCTTAATGTCCATAAAGCAGTTTCCGTGTTATGGCAAGTCACATCCCAAGGAAGTGGGAGCCCTCTTTTATTTTGAATCATGAGAAAATGACAGAGATGTTCTCCATAGCTTTGGAAGAACCTCCAGGCTCCACATTTTACAGAAGATCAGAAAGTGCTGTTAGAAAGCCTTACCTCACCAAAAATTAGATGGCATTTGAGTCAGTTCCTCAGAGTTGTGTATGAATTACAGAATATCTGCTTGTCTTCAGTCCTCTGGAAGCAGAAAAGAAGGATATTTTCCCTTTCTTTTTTCTTCCTTTTTTCCTTTCCTCAAACAAATTCAATCTTAACCCAAGATACAATGGTTTAGCAATTATTACTAATATTTTATAAATTCTGGGGTCAATTCCTTCTTCTTTTCTCCATGAAATCAAATAAAGTAATCAGGTGCCCAAATGTTAGGTAGAGCTCATTTTAATATATCCCTGATCTAGACTGGCTTACACAATAGGGGCTGAGCAGTCCAAAAGTGGCCATCTGCATGCTGGAGAAGGTAAGTACTGGGTTGCTACTCAGCTCATAAAGTTATTATATGCCTCCATATTCTCAATCAGACATTTAAGCTGGGAAATTCCTGGAGCGTGTGTAGTATTCAGTCTGTGTCGAAAGACCAAAGAAACTTCAGTGGAGTGCAGAGCAGCAGCAGAAAGTTACAGCAACTCAGGAAGCAACAATGAACTGTCCGTGGGCAGTTCAGTGTTTTCATTGGACATCTTCATATCTGCCACCTGCAGGAAGGTACCACCCACCCGTTCTCAGGACAGGTCTTCCTCCTTCAGTGAATACTTTCTAGAAATACCCTTACAAACAGTGTCGAGGTGTGTCTCCTACATGACTACAGGTCTATCATATTGACAGTCAAGAGTATCAGTCACAATCTCTAAGTGTCCTAAGAACTATAGCATCTGCTTGGAAGCTTTTCAATCTAACCTTGATGGGTTGTCTCCATCAAGGACAGAGCCAAAAGAATCTTCTGGAAATTTCATACTCAACTCTGGAGAACCTTTGGGACCCAAGATTAATTTTCCCTATGAGTGTCCTACAGCACAACATATAGTGCTTGTAAGAGTGTCCATCCAAATATTGATCAGAAATAGTACTTGAAATTCTCTCATTTGGACAGTCTGTGGACTGTGTTCCTGTAACTTTGTATAATAATTCCAACAGATTCACATGGGGTAAAGTTTAGGTCTTTTCATACAATCCCATTTAAAAAATTTGTTTAATTGAAAGCATGACTGTCATAAGGCATTTACTCATTTATTTTAATTTCTTTTGATTTATTTGTTTTTATTTTGTATATGAGTGTTTTACCTGTATGTAAGTGTATTCAGGTTTTGCATTGCCCACAGCCATAAGCGTGTGTAAGATACCCTGGAACTTGAGTTAAGGATGGTTGTAAGCTGTCATGTGGGTACTAGGAGCTGAACCCAGGTCCTCTGCAAGAACAGACAGTGTTCTTAACCACTAAGCCATCTCTCCAGCCCCTTTGGCATTTTATTTTAATGCATATATACATATTCATATCTATGTATTCCCTTTGTCAACCTCTTCAGTTAGCTGAATCATCTTTTCTTGGACAATGATTAAATTTATGAAGCCTTTCTTATTTCAAGGCAGTCTTACATACAT
Source organism: Nannospalax galili (assembly GCF_000622305.1). Taxonomy (NCBI): domain Eukaryota; kingdom Metazoa; phylum Chordata; class Mammalia; order Rodentia; family Spalacidae; genus Nannospalax; species Nannospalax galili. Next base: position 1,516,136 of record NW_008339517.1, read on the forward strand.
GTAATTTTAATTTCAGTTTACTGAAAGATGGGCCAAGTGCTTTAAGGGACTTAAAATGGAACTTGCGTTTACAATTTTTACAAATATCTCTGCACCTGTCATCAGAATTAGTCCCTCTACCTTGTTTCAAAATTGTTATTCTTGGGACTGGAGAGATGGCTAAGTGGTTAAGAGTATTTATTGCACTCACAGAGAACCTGGGTTCAGCTCCTAGCATCCATATGGTGCTCACAAGTCTGTAACTACAGTTTCAGGAGATCTGATGCCCTCTTCTGGCCTCTGCAGGCACCAGGCACATACACAGTGCATAAATATGCATGCAGGCAAAACACTCATGCACATAAAATAAAAATAAATAAATCTTTTTATAAAATGTTATTGTTTTTAAAGCATCCAGTGTGTTTTAGAAAACAACTATTTTCTAACCGTACTCAATGTTCAATGCCTAATGGAATTGTTGATTAAACTTTATAATAAGAATAGCAAGCTTATTGTCATAATTATTTTTGTAGAAGAGAAGAGACACCTGGGTCTTGTGAAGAACTGAACTTATAGATCAGAAGTGTACTGTTCACGGTTCCAGGCAGCATTCGTCAGCCACCATTCCTCAGGGTACTATGGGAGAAAAACGTGTGTTTTAGAAGGAGGTGGAGAGCTTGTGATGCATCCAGCCAGATAAAAGAAGTTAAATTACCCAAGACCACAAGTTAGTTGATGGAGAAGCCAAGATGAGAAAAGCCTGTCAGACTTCGGAGCACATTTTCTAACCATCTTACTGTGCTGTGACTGGTGAGAGCTTTATTTCACATTTCCAGCAGAATTTCCACACAGGCTGTATTCTGTGAACCCCTCACAGTTTTGACTCTTTTCTGCAGTTGCCTTGAGAACTGACTCTGTTACAGATAAAAATTTAGTTGCCTTTTTCTATTTGTAAAATTCATCTTCTCCCTATTGTTAAGTGCTCAGAGAGCCATGGCCTTCTGTAACTTGAGGACGATCACAAAAATTGCGCAGTTCTGTTGGTGTTGCCAAAATTGACTTCTATGAATTCACATATGAATCATGACCCTTACCTATGAAACACATCTGAGAGCAAGCAACCCAGAAGCCCTCCATACACGAACATCACAGAGCCCATGCAAGCCTCCTTCTCCAAGTGCAGCTTCTTATCTTGCACATCTGCTCCACACTAATCCTCACTCCCATCTCCACTGCTGTCCCCTTCTGTGATCCCCTATTGTGAGGAATTTAAACTGAAGTATGTGAAAATGCAATTTGATTTATGTTTTACTTTTATTAGTGCAATCACAGCAACTTATTCTTTCTGAGCTACTCTTTTTAAAATATAAACCATGAAAAATGATACTGTTTGATGGTGTCTATGAAGAGGACAATGCATACATATTTATATAACATATACAAATACACATAATAGTGTCTGATGTGGTGCTTCATGCAAAATGCATGAAAAATATATGAAGTCAATGTATCCAGTTTTAGCATTTTATTGAAAGTTTTCCTCCTCCTCCATCTCCTCCTCTTTTCCCTTTTCTCCTCCTCTTCCTCCTCTTTCTCCTCGTCTTCCTCATCCTCTTCTCCTCCTGCTTCTCCTTTTTCTCTTTCTTTACCTCTTCTATTGCCTTCTGGTGGTGGTGGATAGGATATGTAGTCTTCATGGGGAGCAGTGTCATATTTCGCTGCATGTATACAACACGTACTGATCAAGTCAGGGTACTTAGCATTTACATCTCTCTTTATTACTTTTTGTTTGGCATCTTCAAGCTTTTACCTTCTGGTTATTCATAAAATATATAATGATTTATTGACTATAGTTCCCTTACTCTTCTGTAAAATACTAAAACCTATTACTTCTACCTCTATGCCTTATACCAATTTTGTGAGAACTGTGAAATGGAACAGTCATCAGTCACAGTACAGTATAGAGGTATGAAAATGCCCTCTGACAGCCACAGCCTGTGTTTCAAGCTGGCTTCCCACCAACCTACTTATGGACTTGGACAATTTAAGTTCTCTTAACTGGGGAGATGGACCTCAGTTCTCTATCTCCTTCTAAAATGTAGTTTGCTTCCCACCGTACCTAGGATGGTGCTTTCTGAGGCTTGAAGAATTTGAGTAGTCTTATCTTTATTTGGAGGATTAATATAATGATGTAATAGTAGATCTGTTGTTAATTTTGTGTATTCTACCTTGAATTTATTTTTATACAAGCTATATTTCTCCCAGATTCCCTAAATGATGGATAATTTGCAAATTTGCTGGAAATTGTATTATAAATCATCTTCCAGTTTACATCTAATAATGTGTCCTGTATTCAAATAAGACACAGGTTTTTCTTCAAGCTGAGGACAGCATTTTGGGTTAGAATTCACTGGTGTTAGAATTACGTCCCTTCTGGTGTCAACACAGTAAGATTTCTCTATTGATCAAGCATCATTCCAGAGAGTATGCGGTTTCCTGAGGACAGACGCTCTGTTATACGAACTGTCACTTTCTTGCTTTCCTGGAGCCAAGAGTAACCCAGCTGATAATTAAACTGGGATGAATTAAGGTAAATTGAATCTGCCTGCACATCTGCTCCAGGTCTGCAAATGGGACCAGAAGGCCGAGCCGACTCAGCTCACTTGACAAGGATCTTCTTCCACTTCTATAACAATCCCAGTGAGTACCAACACCTCGGCTGATGGAATCCTAAGAAAAAGAGAACCAGCAAGCATCCTTTACCTGTCTTGAAACCAGAGCCAAGAATACAACATAAGAATTCTACAGTTACAGTATGCCCAGGTGGCTTCCAATGTTAAATTATTCTAGAAAATAGACTATACACACTTATAAAATTAAGTCATTAGAATATGATTATCTCAACCACCTCTTCTGACTCTGTAACATAACTTGAAGAATTGTCTAAATGTTATTTCTTATGACTATGGAAAATATCCATTAACATAATAGTGTCATTTATATAATGAATCCCCAAACCCATCATTGAAGAATACTGTGTTTTCTATTTTTATTCCTTTTACTTCTTAGTAAATCTGAAATTATTTTCCACATTCATTTTACTTACATGTGTAATATCACCCTCATACATCACTTGTACTTGGGATTGATTATTTATTTGAGCTACATGTCAAGAATTACAATTTTAATGATGAAGTTGTATATCAAATTTTATTACATATGTATCACCAAGTTAATTTACTTAATTTGTTAACAGATGCACACAGAATTCTTTCTTTCCCTTCTTTGTCTCATCTCTCTCTCCTTTAATCTCTCCCTCCCTTTCCCCTCCCTCCCTCCCTCCCTCCCTCCCTTCCTTCCTTCCTTCCTTCCTTCCTTCCTTCCTTCCTTCCTTCCTTCATTTTTTCCATCTCTCTTACCTCAGGATTTCATCATCTATAGTGCTGAGATTCCTTGGGTGTGTTTTGGAAAGAGAAGATGATTCTTGTTGAGTGAATTGGGTCAGCTTGGCCTGGTGGTCCTGTTTGCAGACCTGGAGTTGATGTGCAGGCAGATTCAATTTGTCATCATTAAATGATTTGAATTATGAGGTCAGGAAGTTTATATAATAATTAGTAATGAATAAGATGAAATATGAGTCATAAGAATATTTATCTTGAATTTATATACATATATATATATATATAATATAATCAATTGGTTCAATCAGCTATTTAGTCCAGCAATCAAATGATAGTGACAAAAGCCTATGCCAGGCTTTTCTTTGATCAGTGTGAAAGAAATAAGCATCCCATTAAGGGATTTTCTTACATGTCAGTCTCTTCTTTTTGTTGGAATCACAGGGCATTAAAAAGTACCTATGTTCAACAAAGAGTTATTATGCTGGGACAGAAGCATGGGCAGTGTTAGAAGTAAGAAATATAAATGATGTAACAGATTGTACTGATTGGGAAAAAATCTTGAAGCCCACCCCAGACTTCACAATATGCAATCCATAGTGCATTCTTAGCCATATTTGTTCCTCTAAAATGATACTCATGGTTACATAGAATTAGAAGATTCTGACTCTCTGTCTACCTCTTGGGCAAATGAAATGTATATTGGCCTTTAAGAAGTTCTGAGACTCCTTCTATCCCCTCTTCCACAATAATCCCTGAACCTTGGGAAGCAGAAGTTTGATATAGATGTTCCATTCAGGAATAAGTTCAACAGCCTCTTGTTCACTGCATGTTGGCCAGTTATGGGTTATTGTTAATCACCATCTGATGTATAAGGAAGCTTCTCTGGTCAGAGTTGAGAGGTGCATTAACCTACGGGTATAACAAGAAGTCATTAGGGGTTGGTTTAACACTGTATGTATTTAGGAGACAAAGAGTATTAGGTTCTTCCTATGCTTTGTGACCTGTCTAGCCTCATGTTCCTAGATCTGATATCAGTGTTAGATATGGGCTCCATTCTACGAAGTAGACCTTAAATTCAATTGGAGAATGGTTGGTTACAAGCAATAGTTCATACTACTATTGCACCAGAAGGCATATCTTGCCAGGCCAGTTATTGTTAAAGTTCACAGTATTCACATCTGGGTAAGGTTGATGTAAATAGAGTTTTCCAGACAATTGATCAGTTATTCACATGAACTCACAGCAATGAAGACAATATGAAAAAGTTCCATGTAAGCTCAAACCAGACAAAATCACAGCATGGGTACAGGGAAGTGAGTAAGAAAGCCAACCCTACCTGAAGAAGTATCTGCAATTGATAGCTACTGGGAGAGGGAGAGTCAGTCCCTTACAAGGATGCAGCCTACCCTTTCAAGTAGGTTAGCCAGGCTCCAATGGATGAATCACACTAAAGCACATTTGGTGACACAAATTAGATTCTAGAGGATAAATGAGCCATAGGGCACATGAATTTGGGTGAGGAGTAGTAAGGGGAGGTGCAGATAGAGAAGGGGATTTAAATATGATCAAATATATATTGCACGAAGGTTGAAAAAAATCAGTGAAAAATGTTAAAAAAAAATGGTGCTGGCAAAACTGGATCTCTACCTGTAGAAGAATGAAACTAAACCCTGTCTTTCACCTTGCACAAAAGGCAACTCCAAATGGATCAAAGATTTCAATGTGAAGCCTGAATCTCTGAAACTGCTAGAAGAAAAGATTGGCAATAACCAACAAGATATAGGGGTAGGAAAGGATTTTCTAAACCGGACATCAATTGCTCAGGAAACAAGGTCAAGAATCTACACAAGGTCATTAAACTAAAAAGCTTCTGTACATCAAAAGAAGCAGAGAACAAATAATCAAGAAAGTAACCCAGTTAAAAGATGGGCTGAGGAGCTGAACAGAGAGTTCTCAAAAGAAGAAATAAAGATGGCTAAGAAGCATCTTAAAAGGTGTTCAACATCATTAGTAATTAGGGAAATGCAAATTAAAACCACTTTAAGATTTCCTCTTAACCCAGTCAGACTGACTAAGAGCAAGAAAACAAACAATGACAAGTGCTGGCAAGGATGTGGGGAAGGTGGAACACTTATTCACTGTTGGTGGTAGTACAAACAGGCACAGCCACTACAGAAATCAGTGTGGAGATACCTCAAAAGGCTAGAAATAGAGCTACCACATGATCTAGCTATAGTATTCTTGGGCGTATAACCAAAGAACTGTATATCCTTCTACAGAGAGACCTGTTCATCCTTGTTCGTTGCTGCTCTATTCACAGTAGCCATGAGAGGGAAACGATCTTCATGTCCAACAACTGATGAATGGATGATTGACGTGTGATTCATTTATACAACGGAATATTATTCAGCTGTTAAGAAAAACAAAAGCACAGGTAAATGAATAAAACTAGAAACTAAGTGAAGTAACACAGGCTCAGAAAAAAAAATTGACATATGTTCTCCCTCACATGTGGATCCTAGCGCCAAATTCTTATAAGTGAGTATGTATCCAGACATAACTACAGGAACCAGGATAATGAAAAGGGACCAGGGAGGTAAAGGAAAAGAAAGAATCTGAAAGAGAAGAACAATAGGAAACAGGTGTTAATAAGGCAGATATGGATAAAAATTGGGTTATTTTAAGGGGAGGGGGAAGGGATGGTTATACAAGGAACCTAGGGGATAAAGGGAAAGAAAGAGCTCGAGAGGTGGAACCATAGGAGAAGGGTATTATTAAGGGAGAAATAGGAAAAATGGGGGCACATTAAATGGGGAAACCATTGGTGGAAGGGTTAGACAATGCAAGAGAGAAATAATGCCTAGCTATTTTTCAAAAAACCAGAAGGAACCATATTAATCAAACAACCTACTGACAAATTATGCATACAGCTAGCTCAAGGAATATAATACATCTCTAGGCAAAGTTTATCTGAGAACATTTAGTCTTTGCCTAAGCTTTATCTACATAGCACATGGTAATTAAAAGTATCAGAGTGGTGGAACTAACTTTCTTGGATGTCTAACATCCATATTTTGAGGCCTATACTAATTTGGTCAGAGGGACATAAAGGACAGTTTTTGCTCCTTGCCCTCCTAGGACAACTAAGCTCCGGGGGATTATGAGCATCTCTCAAAATGTCCTGTAACTGTGATATGTTACCTGTCCTCTTCATCAAGGGGGTCATGGAGATGCCACTAAATGGACTTGAACCAGTGTCCAGTCTACTAGGAGGAGGGTCCACATAGAGGAAACATTTCCTCCATACTTCCAAGTGAAGCCAGCCTTGGTCGAGTAGGACCTTTGACCTATCTTCACATAGGTGGAATTGGTAAAAATAAAGGAACCAGAGGATCCTCCCAAGCCTATGTGAACCCTGAGGAAGAGATCCTCAAAGGACCTTGTTTTATCTGGGCCAACTGCATGGTCTTAAACACCATGCAGAGGTGTTTAAGGAAAGAATAACCAAAGATTAAAGGGATCAACATAATTCTTTAAGAGGTCATGTGTATAGCTAAAAGATACATAACAAGAAACAATGCCAGACAGGAGATACTTTCCTTTGAGCTGTTGGCCAGAGTGGCCCAAGAGACTCCCAGGAATTAACCCAGCACAGAACTGGGAAAATGAACAGCAGACCTTAATCTTATCTGAAGGAACATTGGCAACTGATTATTGCTAAATGAGAAAGAGCTGATCTTCCTAAAACAAGGAACTCTAGATAGACTGACTAGATTTAACGGATAGACAAGCACTGGGGAGTGGTTGGGGGTGCTGACAACACAGTTGACAGTAACAGGATTACATAGAATATGGGCTCCAGCATGGGGGGCTATAGGAGTGTGCCATTTGGGATTGGGTATATAGATGCATAAGATTGTTTGGGATATTCTGTATGGAATACACACAAAAAATCAACATTTTTAAAAAATGAGTTATATTTGAGGAGGAAGCATAAAAATTTGCTTCATGTTAATTAGTAGAGGTGAAGCACATTACAATTAAAATCTACCTGATGATTTTTTATCGTTGCTCAGGTGCCAAGGATCTCAGAAAGTAACCAACTGTGACTAGTAATAATCAAATACATTAGAGACATCTGTGTAAACCTCTAAGTGTTAGTAGCATCAAAAATGAGTTTTTCTGTATGAAACTATGTTTTAAAATGAAATGGAGATTTTTTTCAAAGGTTAAAACCTCATTCAATTTTATGTCTTACAGGGTTTATACTGAGTTCAATATTGTTTAACTGTATTAATTCAACTGCGAACCTAAAAATTTTTAGCAAATTTTGAAAGAGATGCATCTTTGCTCTGGAAATTGTTATTGAATATGTTAATGCTGTAATGAAATGCTTCTTCTAATCATGTGGTTATTAAATAATTTATAAAAGAAGTTCTGAGAAGTCTTTTACTAAGAAATTTGCTTATCATAGTTTAAATCAACATTTCTTATTCCTGTTTGTCAAAGGGGACATTTTTAAAATATTTTCTTTATTATTTTTATTTTGTGTGTATGAGTGTATTGCCTGCATGAATGTGAGCGTACCAGTGTTGAGCAATGCCTACGGAGGACAGAAGAGACTGTCGGATCCCCTGGAACTGGAGTTACGGACAGTTGTTAGCTGCCATGTGGGTGCTGGGATTCGAGCCTGGGTGTTCTGCAAGAACAATCAGTGTTCTTAACCGCTGAGCCATCTCTCCAGGCCCAAATGGGATATTTTTAAGAATTTCATATATGAGTATTCTATTTGCATCATTTGCATCCTTTTCAGACAGCTTCAGTCCCTCCCATGCCCCCTGACTCCATCTCAATTTCTTGTCCTTTTCTTTGATTATTATTGTTACACATGCCTATATTCATTTGTAAATATACAAATATAAGATAGATGATACATAATAGATAGATGATAGGTAATTAACCAAGTCCATTTAGTGGGGCTCCTGTATACTTCTGTTTAGGGTTGCCTACTTGGAATTAGCTAACCTCTCAGGGAGCTAGTCCTTGGAGAAACCAGAATCAACCTTGCACAGCATGCACTGATTTCCAAAAGCTCTTTGACCTGAGGTGGGACCCCATGAAATTTTCTCATCCACCTTGGCATATCAAATTGCTTTGTCATTATTGCAGATCATGTTAGACCAGTATACTGTGGAGATCTTATTGATGCAACTTCCCTATCATGTTCACAATGCTTTAAGTAGCAGCAGACGTCTTGTCCCTCTGACTCTTTCAGTTTTCTCACCCAGTCTTCCACAGTGTTCCTGGAGCCTTAGGTATAGAGGTTGCATAGCAGATGTATAGCTTAGGTCTGTGTTTGACCAGCTGTGGAGCTTTCTAATAGTTTCTGTCTGTTGCAATGTAAGCTTCTTTGATGAATGACAAGAAGTACATTTGTCTGTAAATACAAGGATACCTATCTAGAATATAACAAGAAATGACATCGGTCTGGGGAAATGACAAAAGTAAGTTCTTTTCTTGAGTCTATTACCTCTCCAACCATGTGTCCTTGGCTGTTTTTAGAGTAACATGCATTAATTCCCTCCCATTGAGTAGGCATTAAGACCAATTAGACAGCAGCTGATTATCCCCAAGATAAAAGTGCCAATACTGCACTAATAAAAATTAATTGCTGGGCCAGTCATTGTTGTGGTTTGTAGGCTGTGTAGGATCATTGATTAATTTTATCCCTTGACAGTTTGCATAGTACCTTCTGACACTGAGCCCTAGTCTTAAGGAATGAGCTTTCTAGGTCAGTTCCAACTCCACTGTTCCAAGTCCTATGTCCAAAATATGTCCTGTCTTTAGCAATAGGGTCTTACCTTCAAGTTCTGGAAGGCAATCAAGGACCGTGATAATACCCTGTATTATTTTGGGAGTCACTTGAGATCCAAAACTGGAAGGGAGGTTTCCCTTTCACAGCACTGTGATTTTTGTTTTATAGCCCTCAGCTATACAGATGCACTCACATTTATATTATATGTGTATTTTTTCAGTAGACTGTAATTACAGATTACTTTTCCCTTTGGCTTTCCACACTGTTTAAGCATGATTTGCATTTATTTCCTGTCCATCCCTGAATGTCTCTCCTGTTTTAAAGTACCACTCCTTTCCCTCACTTCTTACTTGAGAACCCGTCTCCTACTATCCCCCTCTCTCAGTTCCTTCTTTTCCTCTCTCCCCATAGTTCCTTTTCATTTTCCTGGCTTCTGTGATTACATCAGGATATATACTCACATCTAAGGATTTGGAGCGATGTTCCACAAATGAGAGCGCACATGTGCCGCTTGTTTTAGTCTTGGTTACTTCACTTAGTAGAACACCTTCTAGTCTCACCCATTTACCTGCAAATGTCATTTTTCTTTCCCATTAAAAAGAACTCCATTGTGTAAATGTAAATAATTACCTTACCCGTTCATCAGTTTAGGTTGTTTTCATTTCCTAGTTGTTGTGAAAGGAGCAGCAATAAACAGGACTGAGTAGGTATCCCTGTAATAGGGTACTGACTGGATCCTTTGGTTATATTCCAAGAAATGGTATAGCTGGATCGTATGGTAAATCTAGTGTTAGTTTTTTTATGAGTTCTTCACTCTGATTTCCACAGTGACTGCACCAGTTTGCAACTCTACAGAGGAGAATAAGAATTTCCCTTTCTCCACACGCTTATCAGGTTTTATTGTCATTTGTTCTCTTGATCATCCCCATTCTGACTAGCGTTAGATGAAATCTTATAGTGGTTTTAATTTGCATCTCCCTTATTACTAAGGACATTGACCACTAAAAATATTCCCTAGTCTTTTTAATTTCTTCTTTTGAGAACCCTGTTCAGATCAAGAACTACAAGTACTATCTAAATTATTCAAAAAGATAGAAACAGAGCGAGAATTCCCAAATTCCTCCTAAGAATCCAGTACTAATTTAATACTAAAACCAGGTACAGATACAACAGAAAAATAAAACTACAGACCAATAGCCCGAATGAACATAGATGCAAATAATCTCAATAAAATACTTGAAAATCACATTCAGGTGCATATCAAAATACCATCCACCCTGATCAAGAACGATTTATTTCAGAGATTCAGAGATGGTTAAATATATGTAAATCAATAAAAGTAATAAACCATATTAATGGACTTAAAGGCAAAAAGTCACATAATCATTTCTATAGATGTAGAAAAGGCTTTTGGCCAAATCCAACATGATTTCATGATAAAACTCTTAAAGGGAATTGGCCTGGAGGAAACATACCTCCAACATAATTAAGGCTATATATAACAAACCCACTGTCAACATCATACTAAACAGAGAAAAACCCAAAGAATCTCCTTTACAATCAAGAATGACACAAAGTCATTCCTACTCCTTTTCAATATTGGGTTTGAAAGCCCGGCTAGAACAATAAGACAAGAGAAGGGAATTAAAATGATATCAATTGGAAAAGAAGTCAAATTATTCCTATTTGAAGATATATGTTATACATGAGATCCCCAAAATACCATAAAACTTCTAGAAATGTTCACAACTTTCCACAAAGAGGCAGGATACAAAATAACTTTTAAGAAATGAATAACTTTCTATATGCCAACATTACTCAGTTGGAGAAAGAGATCATGGAAACACTCCCATTCACAATAGCCTCAAAAACAAAACAAAAAACAAAGCCTAAGAATAAAAATACGAGATTTTAAATATCTCTACAATGAAAACTTTAAATCTTTGAAGAAAGAGATTGAGGCAGATACTAGAAAATGAAAAGACCTCCCATGCTCAAGGACTGATAGAATTAATATTGTAAAAATGAGCATCCTACCAAAACCAATTTACAGATTCAATGTGATCCTTACCAAAATCCTCATGACATTCTTCACAGAAAAAAACTCTTAAAATTCATATGACACCACAAAAGACCCCAGACAACTAAAGAAAACTTGATCATGAAAAGCAATGTTGGAGAGATTATTATCATACTAGACTTCAAACTATATTACAGCACTTTAATAACAAAAACAACATGATATTGTCATAAAAATGGATATGTAGATCAATGGAACAAATTAGAAGACACAACCATGAGTGTTCACAGTTTCAGCCACCTGATATTTAACAAAGATGCCAAAAATCTGTACTGGAAGGAAGATCATATCCTTATAAATGGTGCTGAGAAAACTGGATCTCTACAGGTAGAGGAAAGAAATTAGGCCTATCTATCACCTTGAACAACAATGAACTCTAAATGAATCAAAGACCTCAATGTGAAACTTGAAATGCTGAAACTGTTAGAAGAAAACATGGGACGTACCATATAACATAGAGTTGCAGGAAAGGATTTATTAAATCATACATCATTTGCTCAGGAATTAGGACCAACAATTGACAAATGGGACCTCATTAAACAAAAGCTTCTGTATAGCAAAGGGAATAACTAGTTGAGTGAAGAGGAAGCCCATAGAATAGGAGAGAATCTTTGCCAGCTACATATCTGACAGATAATTAATTTCCAGAATATACACTATAGGGAAAAATATCAAGGAAACATATTACCTAATTTAAAAATGGGAAATTCTATGTATATCTTGTAATAATATCTCTCGTTAGGGAGAAGTGAATTTCAGGCAATGATGAACCTGTCTTTGTCTATATTTTACTGCTATAATATAATATATGAATTAGCAATGTATATTAAAAAAGAAACATTTCTTGTAGGTACAAAAGCTGGGAAATCTAAGATCCATGTGCTGGGTCTTGCCTGAACTTCTCTTGGGTCACAACATGAACATCTCATGAGAGGGAAGCAGGAAAGCACAAGGTCTAGTCGCTGCTCTCCTTCATATAAAGTCACTCTGTTCCCCATGAGGGCAGCCTGCATTATCTTATTTAACCCATAGGAGACAAACCTCTGAGAATGTCTATGAGGCATTAATCTATATTAGATTAGCTCTGGGTACTCCTGTGAGGGGTTAACTCAAGGTGGAAGATCCATCTTAACTGTGGGTGGCAACATTCCATGGGCCGGGTTCCTAGACTGAATTAAAAAGAAAAAGCAAGCTAACCATGAGCATTCATTTCTCTCTGCTTCCTGACTATGGGTGCAGTGTGCCTAGCTGCTTCTGTAAGCTTGTGCTGCACTGTTAGACTGCACTCTTGAACTGTAAGCAAAATAAATACTCCTTTAATATGCTTTTGCCAGGTGTGTTCCTGAAGCAATAAGCAAAGTAACCAATAAATGACCTTATCTCAGCTGTGAGGCCACAGAACAGAGAGGCAAAGAATATATCTAATTTTGCACTAATCAGTACAAAATCTAGAATTCCAGTAAAAAAAAATTCCTCAATGTCAGTTCCTCAAGACATTACAGATGGAAATGTACCAGAAGTAAAATAAACTGCAGAAACATGGGAGTTTCAGAGTAGTGTGAGGAGTTTTATCTATTTGGTCAGGAACCAGCCTCTATTGGGATATTAGAGCTGGTAGAGGTATTTTTCACCCTGACCAGATATCCAGATGCCTCCAGACATTATGTCAGTTCCAAATACTGTCTAGGGCAGGCATCTTCCTTCTCCCTCTTTTATCAAGTCACATTCATTACTCATCAAATGCTGGTCAGAAAAAAATTGGCTAAGAGCTTCTACTATTGAAAAGACAAAATATCTCCAGACTGTTTCTAAAACTGATGTTTTCAAGTGCCAAGTACATTTTTTGAATGAGATCACTTTGAAAAGATATTATAAACTGAAGATTTGAGCTTCAAATTGTGATCAAAATTTCCAAGGTGACATACAATGAAAAAATACACTTTCAACTTTAACTATGAGTAAATATTTGCTTTGACTTAGACTCTAACAAAACATTAAGCAAAATTGAAAGAGACAAGAGTGATTTTTACCTGTTACAAAAGGTAGTACCTGTTGGAGATGCTTTCGATGTGAGGTCAGGATTGCTGGTCAGGACACAAAGGTAAGAGTGTGGACTGTTAACCCTTCCCATTGCACATCACATGCCCATGCTCCCTAACCAGCACTTGTGACTCAAGGCAAATGTGTGAGGATCTGTTTTTTTATTTCACAGTTTAATAGTCTGGGATACCACCTCCACCACTTCAATCCCCAAATTAGTATACTACAGTTTTCATGTATCATCTTCAGACTAAGAACATTAATATTCATAATTTTCTCTGTTTTTTTTCAGATACTGTATTACTAAGCATTTGTAGGTATTATATGTCTTTGATTTCCACAGGAGCCCAACTATTGGAAAATAAGTTTACCTCAGTAAATGATTTTGGAATGATTTTTCTTCAGTTGGAATGAAAAGAAAACTAAAATCAGATGCTAAGAAACTAGCAGCAGCAGATACAGAACTCAAATCCTAGTCTAAGCTGCTTTTAGTTGGCTCTAAAACCCTTTGACTCATTGGAGTCTGGTTGAACGATGGCTTCCCACTTCCCAGACTCTTTCTACCTTAGTTTTCTCTAGTTTATTATTAGGTCATTCCTCCTCAGTTCTTGGGTCTCATTGCTATTCATCAAATATTCCAAGCAGACTTTTGCCTTAAGGACTCCGCACTTGTTTTTCTTGAAGTGCTGTGTCCCCATCAATCTGTGTGATCACCCTTCTGCCTAAATGAGCATCTATCTGATCAAACACTGCTGTTCCATCCCTACCTTTCCGTCTTCAGAAGTCCCTCTTCTCCCTTCCACTTGTCATTTGTCAATGTTCATTCATGTAGTCATCTAATATCCTTCAATTTGACTTGCTTATTTCCTCATTCAGTCTTTTCTACATGGTTGTATAAACTCACTGAGAGCAGGCACTTGGCTATTTTATTCACTCTTACCTGCTCTGTACTTAGAGCTGTACTCAACAAATTGTCCTTCGTAAAGGTTTGTTGACTGTATGCATTCCTCACATCGTTATTCTAATCTGTTCATTTATTTTTTATACTTTCACAAATGTTAAAATGAAAATTTTACCTTCATCATTTCATTATTACGATAAACAAATCCATCTCTAATATTTTACTGAGCCATAGTCAGCTGCAACACACCATGTGAGGTATTCATTTGGAGTCTACTGAAGTTGAATGATTAGGACTTATTTCTCAAGAAGGTATTTACCAGAAGTATGGTGATCAAAACTACCGGATCTGCCACGCTGGATTTGCATAAGAATCAACGTAAGAGAACCCCTGGTTAATCCTTGTGGTCATTTCCTCACTTGACATTATTCAGTGAATAACTGCCCACATGTGTAGCTCAGGCACTAGAGGTAAAACTGCATAGATTAGAGGTTTGTAGGCTCCTCCAGTCAGTACCTGCTGCCTGGAAGAACAGTCATCTTTGCACCATCCTCTAAGAATGTCTTGGTGCCATTTTTTCTAGTTGAAAATCTTTTGCTGTCTTTCCACCTGACATCTTTCCTAAAGCTCTCCCTTTCTTCCCATACAAATTCAGCTAGACGCATACATTTTGCATACTGAGCTCATATTCTCTTTTAAATTTTTTGATATATTTTTAAATTTATGTGTATTTCATACATAACATCTTGATCATCTTTATAGCCCCTTCCTCATCAGCACCTTCCCATAGCTCCCTCCCCCAACTGGATTTCATGCATTCTGTCATTGATGTTAAGGCCTAGCCAGTCAAAGTTACTCTTGCCACACGTCCCTCAGTGTAAGTTCATCCACTGAGGTCTACCCAACCTTGTATTCTTTGTTTTCCCACCCTTACTCCAGGCAGTCACATCCATTTTCCCATCTTTTCTTTCTTGCCCAGTGTCCAGGAGACTGATGTCAAGTGCTCCCCTGACTTCTCCTAATTTTAATAGCATCCAGATGAGAAGCAGCCAGAGAAAACATTAAGATTAGAGAGAACTGCAGAAGGGGTCATCCTTTCCTGCTGCCTGTTTTAAGCTTTTTTTTTTTTTTTTTCTGATATGACCCTTTACTATGCATGTATTTCCTCCACAGTTATAATTCACACTGAACTAGTAACCATTTCCTCTCTTTGCTCTTGCTTTAGGGATAGTAAAACTACATGAACTGTACAAAAATATGTCAGACTGACAGGATATGACTAACAGGTTTCTCTCATTAAGCAACCATGAGCAGCTACTACAAAGCAAGTAAGAAGAACATATTTCATTCCTTCCCATCTCTTTTAGGCCTATAATTACAAATGTATTAGAATGGGCATGAGCAAGCATAGAATGTTTATATTAACTAAGTTATTTTAAAGCAAGGATTTTAAGTGAAATTGAATGATATTTAAAGAGTGTACATACTTGGAAAACAAAAACTTAGTCATTCCATTTCCAAGGGTTATGTCTAGAACCAAGCACAAAAGCATCACAGCAGCCCCATACGCATGTAACACATCAGCTTAAGACAAGTTAAATAAAAGGAATGTCTAGTGCATTTTATGCTTCATATCTTCAGTGACTAGATTTATTTGGAAAAATCAAGGAAGAAAAGTATTTCTTTGTTATAATAATATACTGTATGTATTTGAGAGCCTTATGCATTGCCCCTGCTATGACTTGTTGGGTATTTGACACATATTTGTTCCCTTTAGTCTTAGGTTAAATCACTTTTCTTCCTCCTCAAAGAAACTAGTTCTCTATTCTCCATTCCTCTATTCCTGTGACCACTCGTCATCGTTTGCAATTTAGAATATCGAAAGAGTGTATTAGTGTCTTTTATTCCTGCTGCCCATTTCTCTACTTCATTGGAGTCCTCTGGGTTCCAACAGAAATACACTTTTTTAGTGTTGCTCAAGCTCAGGGGATCCTGGACACTGGTACTTGCAGGATAAACTCTAGACTCGCAGGAAGACTACTCACCATTCTGCACAACCTGTATAGACCTCATTCTCATCTTCTCTCATGGTTAAATACTCTGATTATTTAAAAGTGGCTATACAGTTTGTTTATGACCTCCTCTTTTTAAATATTGTTATCTACTTTGAATCTCTCAAAATATTATTCATTTTAAGACCTAACTTGAAAGAAGTACCTTTCTTTTTTGTGACTCCTTTTACAATCAGAAATAATAACATCTATGTCTTTTTTCTTAGTAGATTTATAGTCAAGGGCTATATGGATTTGTTTTTGTTTTTTATCTTCACAACATTTACAATGTCACTTTATGTACTTTTAGTGTTCAGGTAAAACTAACTGTGTCTTCTTTATTTTTGCTGCATAACAAACATGATAACACCCCGCAGCTTAAAGCACTTTATTCATAGTGCTTGATTCTGAGGTCAGAAATTCAGCAGGGCACAGGGTGAGTTCACCCAGGATTCACAGAGTCTGAGCCCACAGCTGGGGAGATGAAAGGGTTGTGGATTCTCATTCAGTCATATGCCTGGATTTTATTTGTGATGACTTAAAGACAAGGACTGTCAGCCAAAGCATCTCCATGTCATTCGTTTGCCTGTAACACAGTGACTTCAGAGAAGTCTGACTTACTGTAGTTCAGGACTCTATATGCAAATGTTCCTACCAACAGGGAAAATGTCCCAGTGGCATTTATGACCCTGCTCAAAAGTTACTGAGCATCACCTCTGCTCATGCTGTGGAGGGACAATTTCTACCCTGCCAAGGTTCAAGGAGGGGGTGCCTTGGCCTTGCCTCTCCTAAGAGATAGGAGGAGTGTGCATAAATTTTGGAGCCAGGTTTTGAAAATTCACACTAGTATTTTATGTGGAGCTATTTGTCAGATGTAAATTGACTCTTTGTGAGCTGATCATGGAGAAACACCTATGTTTCTAATTCTAAAAATCAGACATTTTTTTCTTTGTAAGTTGCTCTCATGTCTGCAGTGCAGTAAAAATAGATAGAATAGCATGCATATTGGTGCAAAAGAGTCCTGGGTTCAAGTACTAGGTACGCAGTTTTTCAGCGTTTGCCACCATGAAAAATATTCAACACATCTAAGTCTCTGAAGATGACTCAGTTATAGAATGGAGATCATTGTATGTTAAGGAATGGAAATGATTTTTAAAATATTTTATTATTTTTATTTTATGTGTATGAGTGTATTGCCTCCATGTATGTGAGTGCATACATGTCATGCAATGCCGTGGAGGTCAAAAGAGGGCTTCGGATTACCCTGGAACTGGAGTTAAGGACGGTTCATAGCCACCATGTGGGTGCTGGGAATCGAACCTGGGTTCTCTGTGAGAACAGTCAGTACTCTTAACCACTGAGCCATCTCCCCAGCCCCAGGAAATGATATTTTATAAGATAACATACAATGATAAAATATCAAAAACACCAGGCTGTGAACAAATATCAACCTCCTTTTTTTCATTCTCCCACTAAATTAATAGTTCAGTTATCTTGACAAAAATATATCTGGGATTAGTGTCTTCCACTAAAGAGATGCTTGAATTTGCAAGAATAGACAAGGAATTTATGAAGGGTATGAAGCAGATGTAGCAAAACTTGATTGTGTGACAATAATTTCGTATGGCTAGAAAACAGACTTTGGGCAGGAAAAGAGAAAATAGTCCAGAAGAAGTAGGCAGGGAGGGTTTAATGTAAGATTTATATTTCCTTTTATTTTTTCTTTTTCCTATCTTCATTCCAAATGACACCGGTTTCAGTTCTATTTAAGGGTAATAACATGTCAGGGGCTCCTCAGTGGCCACAGTGCCCTGTAGCTGAGTTTTCTCTTTGTTCCCCTATCAGATCCTCAACTTCAAGAACTCAGTGGGAAGAGTGGCTGCAGGGTGCAATGAATGTTAATCTCAGATCAGCATGAATATCAGGGAAGGGATGTGCCATCTAGAGACACCCAGGAGGAAAATGACTCTAATTAATGTGATGGCTTATGATTATTTATGTCATTATTTTTGTTTTTTAAATTTCTTTTAAGGAGATAGATAGCTTCATTTGAAGTTAACCAGAATCAAATACATTTAACCAGTAAAGGGAGAATTGAGTAATGGTTTGGAAGATGCTTTTCAAGTGGTGCTAAAACAGTCTTGAATTATTCAGGATTGGATGTATCATGGAGCACCCAGAGAAATCCCGGGTTAACTCCACAGGAGAGAGTTGCCTCCTAATGGCAATTGTCAACATCATCAACAGAGTCACATTGTTAACTCATTATGCACATGCATATAATTATACCAAACCTGTGGAATATTCAGAAGTATTTTCAGGCAAACTTTATCCATGGAAGTATGTTGGTGCTGTGCATAAATATGGAATGATGCACTATGCACTAAAATTAAGCTACTGATAGTATAATAATTATGCTGCCAGGTATGTGTGTGTTTCTGTGTATTCGTGTGTGTGTGTGTGTGTGTGTGTGTGTGTGTGTGTGTGTTAAATCCTTACAATAACTCTGAGAGGTAAGAACTATTGCTGTTCCTATTTTTACAAATAAAGAAATTAAGATATAGAGATTAAGTAAATTGCTCATTGTCATATAAATCATTGGTGGCAATCAGCAATCAGCATCAGCAATATGGTTACAAATGTATACATCTCTGCGTAATCATTTACATGGTCCCCAATTAATGATGGCTCAGCTTAGAAAGTTTTGACTTTTCAATAAACTATACCTCAATAAACATGCTTTTTGAATTGTGACCTTTACTTGCACTAGTGATAGGTGACACTCTCTTGCAATGGTGGGGAGAGTCAGTAAGTCACAGTTCCTCATTAGTTATGTGATTATGAGGGGAGACAAGCAATACTGTACAGTGTGCTATCCTGCCAGTGAGCTTAGATAGGATGACTAGACCCCAGTGGATGAACTTGCACTGATGGACATCTGGGGACACTAACTTGAATTGATAGGCCTTAACATAAATGACAGAATGCATGAAATCCAGTGGTGGTGGTAGGGCTATGGGAGGGTGCTGATGGGGAAGGGGTATAAAGATGATTAAGATGTTCTGTATGAAATACACAAAAATTCAATGAAAATATACAAAAAAGAAGCATTTGACAAATTTCATAACTTATTAGATACTTGATTATAAAATAGATTCTGAATTAAATTATTATATTCAACTGTAGGTTAATGTGTTGATGGCCGTGTTTATGATAGGCTGGGCTGAACTGTGATGCAGCATTTATGCTACATCCTCACATGCATATATATGCATATATAATACACATGCATATATATATGTGGGGGGGTATATGTGTATAATTTTGACTGCTGCATGGATCATGAATGCATAGTAATTTTAGAAGATATAAACACAGACAAAGGTATATTTATAAATACGAGCTTGGCTATCAATATATTCCTTCTGTTTCTATGAACTTAGTGTCTTGTAGTAACTTAAAATAGACATTTAAAAGAGATCACTAGACAAGATGATTTTAAATTATTTTTTATTGTTTGTAAAACAATATATCCTATGAGTCAGGCAATGAACTATTTCAAGTTTAAAGCAAACAGAAAATTAGCAAAACATTTAACAAATATTCAGTCTTTGGAATTGAAATGAATTTCCATCGTTTTACATTTATCTTCCTCCCCTTCCACATTATTAGTCATTTAAAATGCAGAGAAGAAACCAGGTGTGGTAGTGCACATCTTTAATTTCAGCACTCAAGAGTCAGGCAGGTGGATCTCTGTGAGATCAAGGCCATGCTGGTCTACATAGTGAGTTCCAGGCCAGCTGTGACTACAGGGAGGCCCTGTCTCAAAAACATACACACACACACACACAGGTCCCGGCCGGGGGGGGACAGGGGGCCCCCGTTTAAAAAAAAAAAAAAAAAAAAAAAAAAAAAAGCAAAACCAAACAAACAAAAAACAAAACAAAACAAAAACTAGGAGATCTTGAAGCAACTTTCTTTGATTTTTCAAGATTTTCTCTATCATAAGTCAGTTCAGCACTGACTTTTAAAAGGAAGTTTCCTTATAGCCACACATTCTTGGCATTCTGTCCTCTCACATGGTCATAAAGTGTCCATACCACATTAATGAAGGAAGTGATGCCAAGAATTGTAAAGGGAAGCATGAGGAGAGAGAACAAGCGTGACAATATTCCTTATAATTTATTCAGCTGCTTTGGAACATATTCTTTAAAGACTATTTGTAGTTAAAAAGAATTCCTTAAAAAGAAGGAAGATGATGAGGTTTTGTGTTTCAACTCTTACCTATTCCTGAGTGAGAGCTATTCTTCTTTGTGTGCGTCAAATATAGAAATCCTGATGTTCCTATCACTAGACCAGACTACCAAAGAACACATCCAAGTACTTGTTTTAGGGACTAACAGTAGCTATGGAACTCATGAGTCTTGAGGAGCCCAGATAAGGTCTCCTAACATTTGCAGTGGACCTCTTGTTGCATGATCAGTCATCACAAAGATTATGTAAAGTGTATGTTGACTCTCTTCTTGGAGAATTGTTACTTCATAACTATTAACATTTTACTCATGTTAACTGCTTTTCTAGACATTAGCTCATCCAATTCTTAAAGGAATGATATTTCTCTTCCTGTTTGACAGTCAATGACATGGGCCCTAAATCAAATGTGTTGCCCAAAGACAGAAAATAAATGAAATGACTGAAGTAAGACTATTCAAAGTGAGGATGCCCATGCAACACTGGAAGGGAGATGAGAGATTTTCTCCATGCCAGATTGGACTAAGACTTCAACCAGCATTGCTGGATGGAATTTTGATACTCTCACTGCCATAAGTCAAGGCTGTCTTTCAGAATCAGGTTACTTTTTCAAGAACATTCTCAAAAGCAAAAACAAAAAGATTTCTTAGTGATATTCCATGGGAAAAAAGTATTTAATGAACTTCTGGTGAGAGTTAAGAAAGGACGTCTGATATAAAGGCAATGAGAGAAGTGGAAATTACATTGGGTGGATGAGGAAAGACTTGTTCTGATGTAGCCTATATCATCCATCAGCTGTGTGGCATTGATCACTCATCCTATGGAGCCTCAGTTTTTCTTTCTATAAATGAAGATATTAGAAGTTAATGTGTATTTTGAGACTCCAAACAGAGTCTATATATCCAGGTATAAATTGCAGTATAAATGTGGACAATTATATGTAGTCTAAAATAACTGAGGAATGTGGACAGTTAATTTAAAATCCTTCTCATGCATAGATATTTGTACAGTGACTATAACCTTATCAAAGGCCGCTTTCCTATTCTGTCCTGCTCTTCCTCTCTCTTTTCTTTCCTTCATTACTTTTCTCCTTGATTTAATTTCAACATCTTGCTTGGAAGCAACAAAATAGAACTACAATATTACCTTCTCACCCACCTTTGTCTATCATGACAACTTTTAAAAATAAAATTATTATCACTAAATTAAAGTGTATACTTGAAGGAAACAGTATCTGAATGCTCGGTAATTTTAGGTTTGCAGAAAAAGAATGAGCTGTGTGATTTCTTTAGGTAAGAGCACTTGGAAAAGAATATATAATGGGTTCAGTCAAAGTCAGCCTGGAAATTTGCCTGCAGAGCATTGTCACACAATACATTGCAGAGGTAGTTGATCATCAGACATGCCCATCAGCTTAACCACACAGAGAAGCCAATGACAATTTAGTGGGGAAATCACCAAAACATATATCACATTTATTCTATTCAAAGCCAAATTGTTTCTCAACATTTTTTGCTAGTTAAGTTTCAATTTGTCTGCGAGTTTGTCAAGATGACAGAAACTCATTTGGAATCAATGAAGACAGCTGACATCAAGTACATTAAAAATTAGATTTTGAATTCAAGGAATGAATGCTTCGAATCATGACAGTCAAGCCGGCGGGACAAGACAGATACCCGATTCTATTTTGTTCATATTATTAAGGAAGTATTCCAGCCTTGAAGGGACCTTGTCACTACATAGATTCTGCCTATGTAAATCTATGTAAATAAGAATAAAATGAATATATCTGCTGTCACAGATTTTAAAAATACTATTCAATGCCTCACAACAATAGACGGGATCATATAAGGAATGCATCAAAATTTAAAAAGATCTTAGAGGTCATGTATACTCAATTTCCTTATTGTGCATATGGAGAATGAAAACTGCATTGGTGGATGAAAGTAGGTGTGTTGTAATTACATGAGCTCTTGCATTTAAATCAAGGCGTCTAAGTAAGGGCTCAATCATAGTCTTCACAATGGGCTTCAGAAAGTCACTGCGAAGTTTAGGCTTTATGGTAAAGGACATTCACTTACTGGATGTATGTGTGAGCATGTATGTTTCATTTTTAGTCTTTTCAACATCTATTTTACTTTTTGTTGGCATCCTGTTTTATTCTTTGAGAATTACTCTTTCCTGTTGTGTGGGTTTTCTATTGTTTAATAGCTATGAGGGTCATATGGTGTAAAGCACTCTACCACTGTGTTACATCTTCATCCACTTATTGTACATGTTCTTGATGAGACTTTCAATTCAAATATTCTTTCCTCCTTAGTCAGGCACATACAGTATGGCTTCTTGATAAAAGGTAAGTACAACAGCCTCACACTATAGGGAGACAGACATGATGAACGTGGCACAAAATGGAGTAGGTTGAGACATAACTTATTCTGTATATCCATAATGAAGATATTACCCATTGATCTTGGTTTATCAAACCACCCAAATCCCTGCTCCTGCCCGGATTCCCATGTTTTCCTTCAGTTCTGTTTACTGCCTGATAGCATTCTATTAATGACTATTTTAGGCTAGGTAGTTTCTGGTACTTACATTAAACATTCTCAAGTATATTTTGCATAAAACAAAGATATAATTATACTATATTCACAAGATGGTAAAATGGGTCTTCAAAAAATGTAATGTACATTAAAACTACTTGCTTAGAGAATAATACTTAGATACCAATAAATATCATTTGCTTGTTTCTTTTTGTTGAATTTTTGTGTATTTCATACAGAACAGCTCAATCTTAATCATCTTTATACCCCCATCCCCACTGGCACCCTCCCATACCTCCCCACTGGAGCCCATATACTCTGTCATCCCTGTTAAGGCCCACTGGATTGTCGGTGTCCCCAACTGTTCCCCATGCAAGTCCGTCCACTGAGTCCAGTTAGCCTATCTAGAGTCCCTTGTTTTAGGAAGATCAGCTCTTCACCTAGCAGCAATCAGTGGCCAACATTCCTTCAGATAAGATTGAGATCTGATGTTCGTTTTCCTAGTTCTATGCTGGGTTATTGTCTGCCTGAGTTTGCACTGGCCTTGTGTATGCTGACACCATTGACAGAATCATATGAGTAGGTTCCCAAGAACTTGTAGGACTCTGTTTCCATATGGTCATGTACCTCCTCTTCGGCTCTAACAATCTTTCTGCCCCCTCTTCCGCAATGGTCCCTGAGCCTTGGGTGGAGAAGTTTAATAAAGGGATCCTGTTCAAGAACCAGCATTCAGCAGACTCTTGATCTCTACACTTTGGCTATTTGTGACCTTTTTTTCCTGGCTCACTGCTGCATGAGCAAGCTTCATTATTGAAAACTGAGAGATTCATTAGTGTCCTCTTCATTATCCCCGTTCTATGTTCCACGAGTCTTAGGTGTAGATGTTGCATGTAGATGTATCACTTAGGCCTGGAGAATTTATAGACAATGCCTCTGTGTGACCAGTTGTGGCAGTTGCATTAAAGGTGGAAGAGTGAGAGAGTCATTGATTATTTCTCCACTGTTTCAGAGAGCTGCTGAGGCCATGAAGCATATTGTAAGGAGTCTTTGCAAGAAAAGGGTCCTAGAAAGCCAAGAGGCCCTAAGAGGCCATTTCATAAAGCTATAAAGGTCAAACTTGGTTTATAGTAGAGACCCCAAGATGTTAGAGATGCCAGAACCCTAAGATATCTGCTAAGGAAAGCTGTATACAGGGGATGGGTCCAGCTTTAGGATGCTGTAGTCAGCAAAGCTGGAGGGGTGGAGCCATCAGACCCCATTGGAACTAAACTCTAGACATCAGACCTGGTGCTATATGATTTGCTGTTTGCACTGCTGGCCTTTGTTTAGTCTGGGATCTCCTCACTATGTCCCCTTTTCTTCTTTTTGGAATGATAAAATATATTCTGTTTCACTGTGTATTGGAAGTATGTAATTCAATTTTTAATTTTACAGGTGATTATAGTTAAGAGATTGTCTCAAGTCTCAGAAGAGACTTTAGGTGTTGGACTTTTGGACTGTGTTGAGACTGTTGGAGACTTTGGGGACATTTTAAGTTAGACTAAATGCATTTTGCATTATGATATCGTTCTGAGCCTATGGGACCCAGGGAGTGGAATGTGATGGTTTGAATGAAAATGTCTCCATAGGCTCTAAGTATCTGAATACTTAGTCCTAGTTGGTGGCCTTGTTTGTGGAGGTAGGGGAGTGGCCTTGTTGGAGGAAGCATGTCAGTGCGAGTGGGTTTTAAGAGTTTGTAGCCTTGCCCCATTTCCAGTTTCTCTGTTTCCTGTGCCTGCTTGAAGATGTGAGCACACAGCTTTCTGCTCCAACCATCTCTGATGCCATGTCTCCCCTGCCATAACATATTCTTATCTCTCTAGAACCTTAAGCCCAATAAGCTCTTCCTCATATTAGTTGCCTTGGCCATGGTATTTATCATGCCATGGTATTTATCACAGCAACAGAAAAGTAACTACTGTCCTCATAACATGCCTCTCTAAGAAGGAACCCCCCAGCTTTAGCATCTTTTCTGAACTGGACTTAATCAAGTCAAATCTTGGTTCTTTCTTGTTTGGCAATCCTCAGGTAATCCTTTTCCTGTTACATTTCATTACGGGTTACAGCAGACAGAAAGCTGGCCACACTTTCAGTGCAAGGTTTAGAGTTCTCAGTTTCAGTTTATTTCTTACAAGTCTTATTTCCCATACTACCAAAGGACAGAGCCAGATGGACTGTCTATTTAACTGCTTAGTCCCATAGTAGCCATGGCTGTGCTTTCCATGTTTTCGGTTACCTATGTTCAGCCACAGTTCAAAAATATTAAATGGAAAGCTTTAGAATCAAATGATTCATAAATTTTAAGTTGCATCATTTGGAGCAGCACAATGCAGTCTTGCACTATCCCTCTCTGCTTCATTATCCTTGATTATCAGATTAACTGCTGTGTATCAGTCTAAGAGAAGTGATACAAAAGAGGCACCAGGGTCATAAAGCATGAAAGAGCATCTTCACTCTGGTGCTATGTGGCAATCCTGCAGAGAACACAGGAAAATCCAGAGTGTAGATATGTTTCACTACTGGGTACAGTTTCAGGCATTCATTGGGGGTAGAATTTTAAGACATATCCCTTACAAATAATGGGGGGGGGAGCTGACGGTTTTACATTACAAGGATTCTCATGACCGGGTCAGAGGTCCTTTACTGGGGAGTTCATAAGGCCATTAAGGTGGATGAACTATTTTTGTTTTGATAAACTGACATATTGCCAAACTATGTCCTAAATATTTATGTTTATACCTATAGATTAGTGCTGCCCTCATCCTTACTCAAGAGACGTTTCTTTCTGTAACAAATGATGACGAATGTAGACTTGTGGATATTCAAGGTGCTGAAAATAAGTGACAATTGAATGCTCAGCCCTCAACAGGGCATCCATATCACCCCTTCCACAACTCAGAGAACATCATGGAAGAGTAGGTGGTAAGAATGTGAGAGCAGGATGATGGGCAAGAATGTGAAAAGCTTTACACTGGGCATGACATGGCTGTTGCACTGATGAACTCACAGCATCTGTGGCTGCATACAGAACATTAGCCCCACCACCTCCTAGTCATGGGCCGAAAGGGGGCTTACAGGGTTCTGCACTTCCATGGGGAGCTATTGGTGGTAAATGGCTACTGTGGGAGAGTCAATGTCTTCAGTGGTTAGTCTCTGATGAGTTGCCCTGTGCTCCAGAGGACATGCTATAACCATGTGCATTGAAGTGATTCTGGTTTAACTGGTTGTGTAACAAAGCAAAATAAAATGGCATGACAATGGGAAGGGGGACTTTTTGAGAGGAGGGGGGCATGAGAGTGATAAAAAACACGGGAATATGACCATAATGTATGTAGACATGTGTGAAATTGTCTGAAAATAAATTAACTCTTTAAAAATAATTCTCTTCCTCCAGGTCTGCAGGTCCTTCTCCTTATTTCCTTCGGAGGGCCCAGCAGCGATACATTTTACATTCACATTATTATCAATTTTTAGTTTATGATGATATGTAGCCTGAAAGATAATTGACTTTCACCCGTGTTTGGACCCTCCTCCTGAGCCCTCCTCCCTGCAGCTCTTAATGCTTGTATTTCCACCTGACATCTGTTTAAAGCCATCGTGGCCTCTCTATGCTTCTTTCTCCCAGCCTCTGCATCCTACCCATATTGTTACATATTACAACATCCAAAATCACTTCCACATTTTTGGGTACAGCACTTGCCACAGCACCGTTTCTCAGACATTTCCTATAGTCGTTAGGCTTTTGGTTAAGTGTAGCATTTGCAGATGTTTGTTGCAGGCAATGTTTAGGTATTTAATACTTAGGTACCAAAATTTGTATGTTTCCTCTACTTTTGTTTTACACAACAACCATTTGCTGGCTTGAGCATTAACATACTTTGGCATTTAAAATTAGAGATATTTACTCTTTTCCAGTTCAGGAGGCTCAAAGTCCAAGATTGGTGAAGCTGAAGTCAGGAGGTCTGCAGCATTGCAGTCCCTCTGGAGCCTCTAATGGAAAATCTGCGCCTTGGTTCTGTCAGCTTCTGATCAAGGACAGCTTTCTTTGGATTGTAATGTCTCTCTGACTACATTTCCTTCTCTTGTCAAATCTTTTGTAAGCATATGTGATTGCATTTACGGCCTAATCAGATTGTTCAAGGAAATCAGCCCATTTCAGCATCCTTAATTGAATGAAGTCTTCCAAGTCCCATCCTGCCCCTTTTTGCAGTGCTAAGCATGGAACACAGGGTCTGGCATATGCCGAGCAAATGCTGTATCTTAGAAGTACACCCTTAACTCTGCGAAGTCTTTTTATGACATGTAAATTCAGGAATTCTGGATGCTACTATGCTTTGGTAGACCATTCTTCAGCTCTCATGTTTGGTCTGACTTCCAATGAATGGTTTTGCCTATTCCAATTTCATAGAAAGTTCTTTTTATAACTAGCCTCAGGTTCACTTACAGAGCACCTAAAATTTACCTGAGAGAGAATCTCATGTAGCAGAATGCATATTAAATTTTAAATTTCTTTCAAGGGGCTTAATTTTGGGGGGTTAATGGTAACTCTTAATGTTAAATGAAATGCTGATTCACCACCAATGCACTAGTCTGAGTTAGCATACAGTGAATCTTTCTCTTATGATTTTAAATTTTCTAAAAGTCAATGGATATTTGCTAATATATAGTAAATCACTCAGAAGATCTTCAGTGTAAGGTTTTATACGAAAATGACAATTTAATTTGAAATTGATCAAACCAATATGTACAGTGAAAGCTACAGAGAATATTGCCATTCCATACAATTGCACATTATCATATTCAAATAGTATAAAGGACAAAGGAAAGAACTTCAGTATTTCTCCAATTTGCTTCTGTCTAGATATTGAGTTAAATTCTTGACCTGTTTTAGCTATTGAACTGTTCTTTCACTTTCCTCTGGACTTCTCTTCTAATCTATTATTTGTAAATCTCCTGAGTTTCTTCTCCCATATATTTTTTGTTTTTTTAAATTTATTTAATAACCACATAATTAGTAGAAGCATTTCATTACAACAGCATTGACACAGTCAACAACAGTTTCCAGAGCAAAGCTGCATCTCTTTCAAAACTGGCTGTAAATTTTTAGGTTCACAGTGTTAAATTAATACTGTTATACATTATTGTATTCAGTGTAAATCTTATAAGACATAAAATTGAATGAGGTTTTAATCTTTAAGAAAGATCACCATTTCTTTTCAAAATATACTGTTTCATACAGATAAGCTCATTTTTAATGCAACTAACTCTTAGATGTTTGCACATGTGTCTCCAATGTCTATATATCTGATTATTACTAGTCACAGTTGGTTACTTTCTGAGATCCTTGGCACCTGAGCATGGATATAAAGTCATCAGCTGATTTCAGTGGTAATGTTTTACATATCCACTAATTAACATGAAGCAATTTTTTATGCTTCTTCTTCAAACATAACTCATTTTTTATTTATTGATTTTTTTTTGTATTTCATACAAAAGGTCCCCAAAAATCGTATTCATCTTTATACTTGCACCTCAAATGGCACTATCCCATAGCACCTGACCCTCCACTGGAGCCCACATACTCTGTCATTCCTGTTATTGTCCACTATGTTATCAGTGCCCCAGCTATTACCCAGTGCTTTTCTATCAGCTGAGTCTAGTCAGCCTATCTAGAGTTCCTTGTTTTAGGAAGACTGGCTTTTCCTCATGCAGCAGCAATCAGTTGCCAACATTCCTGTAGATAAGACTGGGTCTGCAATTCATTGCTGGGTTACTGTCTCTCCCATACATTTTTAACATGACCAGAGACCAGAATTGGTCTTTTATTACTGACCTAAAAACAAACAAACAAACCCCCCAAAAACAAAAACAATGCAAATTTATTCTCATTTGTTTCTTGAAGTTAGAGATGCAAACTGTTCTAGTAGGGCTATGCTTCTTGTAGAAGCTCAAGTGGAGAATTCATTCCCTTGCCTTTAAGAGGCTGCATGCTTTCAGTGGCTTTATAGCCCTATCCCCCGTCCAGCAGCATACCATCCCCCAAATCCCTATCTCTCTACTGTGCTACCATACTGTGTCTTATGATTCTCCTAATTTCCTCAAAAGGTCTCTGTAATTATACTCTAGGATAATCTTCCCACTTCCAAACAATTTTTTTTCTGATAGCATATTCGCTCCTTCTGGGGATTAGAATAAAAGCATCATTGGGGGAGCAGCAGCTGTTCGTCCTGCCATACAGAACTTCTTTTTTTTTTGAATTTTTGTGTATTTCATATAGAACATTGTAATCATCTTTATATCTGCCTCCCTATCCACACCCTTCCACAGCCCCCCACTGGATTTCATGCATTCTGTCATTTATGTTAAGGCCTATCAAGTTAAGTTACAGTCCCCAGACATCCCTCAGTGCAAGTTTGTCCACTGGAGTCTAGTCAGTCTATCTAGAGTCTCTCTTAAAGTAGATCAGCTTTCAATCACCAGCTGTAGTTGGCAACCAACAGCTCTTCAGCTAAGATTGAGGCCTGATGCCCATTTCCACAGTTCTATGTTGGGTTTTTATCTGCTTGAATTTGCATAGGTCTTAGACATGCTGTCACCATTGCTGTAAATTCATATGATCAAGGTCCCAGGAGCCTGTAAGGCTCTATTTCCATATGGTCATGAACTTCCTCTGGCTCTTAAGCTCTTTCAGCCCCCCTTTCCACAGTGGTACCTGAGCCCTGAGTGGGTGAAGTTTAATATAGAAGTCCTGTACAAGGACCTACACGCTGTAGACTTATTCTTTATGCTTTGACCATTTGTGGACCTTTGCGTTCACTGCTCTCTGTTGCAGGAGGGAAGCTCATTGATGAGAGTTGAGAGATGCATTAGTAGTCTCTCTACTCTTTGTTCCACTATGTTCCTTTAGCCTTAGGTGTAGGTGTTCCTTGTAGATGTGTTGCTTAGGGTTGGGCAGTTCAGATACTTAATCTCTGTGTGTGACCAGTTGTGGAACTTTTTAATAGTCTCTGTCTATTGCAAAAGAAACTTCTTTGATGGATGGTGGCTGGCATACTTGTCTGTAAATATAAGGATCCATATTTAGCACATAGTAAGAAATAACATTTATCTAGGGTTGTGAAAGCCTTGGGGTTTTCTCTAAGATTTATGACCTCTCCAGCCAGTCAGATTGGTTAAGATCAAGAGAACAAATTATGTCAAATATTTGAGAGGATGTGGGGAAAGAGGAATAGTCACTCCTGCAGGGAATGCAACCTCGTGCAACTACTATGGAAAGCAGTGTGAAGAACTTAATTTAAAAATGAACTTACCATATGACCTGGTTATACCACCCCTTGGAATATACCCAAAGACTCATCCTGCTACAATGATGCTTATACATTCATGTTTGTCGCTGTTTGTTTCACAATAGGTAAGGAACGGAAGCAACCTAAGTGTCCCTCGACTGACAAGTGTGTAATGAAAATGCGGTACATTTACAATGGAGTTCTACTCATCATTAAGAATGACAAAATCATGAAATTTGCAGGTAAATGGATGGAACCAGAAATTGTTAATACTAAGTGAAGTAGCATAGACTCAAAAAACCAATGACATATGTTCTTTCTCATTTGTGGATAGTAACACCAATTCCTTGTATGTGAGTATGTATCCTGATGTAACTGCAAGAGCCAGGAAAATGGAAAGGAACAAGGGAGGTAAAGGGACAAAAGGAGGCCGAGAGAGAATAGTAAGAGACAGGTGTTACCAACAGGGAAATGGGTAAATTGTGAGTAGTTAAATGGGAGGGTAAGAGGGAAAGTTGTACAAGGAACTATGGTGTAAAGGGGAGGAAGGAGCTCAAGAGAAGGGGACCATAGGAGACAGGTATTACCAAAGGTAATATGGGGAAAATGGGGTACTTTAACTGGGGAAGGAAGAGAGAGGAGAGATAAATAAAACCTAGCTGCTGTGAAAAATCAGAGGGAGGGGCTGGAGATATGGCTCAGCAGTTAAGAGCACTGACTGCTCTTGCAGAGGACCTGGGTTCAATTCCCAGCACCCACATGGCGGCTACGAACTGTCCTTAACTCCAGTTCCAGGGGAATCCAAAGCCTTCTTCTGACCTCCATGGCATTGCACAACACAGGTGCACTCATATACATGGAGGCAATACATTCATACACATAAAATAAAAATAATAAAGAAAATATTTAAAAAATCAGAGGGAAATATATTAGTTCTAAAACCTACTGAAAAATTGCACATACCTTAACTCTACATGAGTCCGTGTGTATAACTGAAGGCTGCATAACAAGAAACAGTACCAGATAGGAGAACCCTTCTTTTGAGTTGTTGGCCACGATAGTCCAAGAGATTCCCAAAATTACTCAGGCTATTGCCACAGCCCTTGATTGCCTCTCAAACTTGAAGGTAAG
The DNA here is from genome assembly GCF_000622305.1 of Nannospalax galili. Classification (NCBI taxonomy): domain Eukaryota; kingdom Metazoa; phylum Chordata; class Mammalia; order Rodentia; family Spalacidae; genus Nannospalax; species Nannospalax galili. The sequence goes on from NW_008339517.1 coordinate 1,547,653, forward strand.
ACCCTATTGCTGAAGCTAGGACATACTTCAGATGCAAGACTTGGAGCAATGGAGCTGGAACTGACCCTGAAGCCTCCTCCCTGAAGATAAGTTCTCCTATTTCTAAGCAACTAACCAGCATGTTGCTAAGGGAGAAAATCAATCAACAGTTGGACCCCAGCTTCAAAGCCTAATAACCACAACAATGACCAGCACAACAATGAACTATTGCAGTGCAGTAGAGCCACTTTTATCTAGGGGATAATCAACAGCTATCTAATTGGATTTAGAGCCCACTCAATGGGAGGAAATTCGTGTGTGATACTATTAACATACCCAAATGAGCAAGGAATGGCTGGCAACATTTGGAAAACAGGAATTCTCTTGCCTTGACCAAATTAAAGCAGTTGAGTGATGAATGTAAGTCAGGATCGAGTGAGGTGATAAGCTGACTAGTTTTCAACTAGCAGAGAGAAGATGGTGTGTTTAATTAGAAGTGGAAAAATCATGATTCAGAGAGTTTGGAAAACAGGATCGCAAATTATGTATTCCTTTGGCAATCTGTGATGGTGGCCAACTCACTTTAACTGTGTGGACCATTGTGAGCTTAGTTCATTGACCTATAAAATCTTATACAATACTAACTCTGAAGGATTAACCTTGACATTTACTGATGTTGCTTCTCTTGCTTGAACTTTCACACTAATGGAAATATTAGTTGTAAGTTCTGGAAAAATGATGGGCTAGATGGAACAAAATTGCTATTTCTCAGGAAATGATAAAGAAGTACGATCTTGCTTATAGCTCTAAGAAAATGTCAGCAGAGGGGGAAAAAGTGAATTAAAGAGTGAAGGGCTTTGTAATCTGTGGCTGAAAGATACTGCAGATGTAGCGACTATTCATGTTAAGGAAAAGTCAACTTTTCTAAATCCCATCAGACAGCACTGAACATTCTGCGCAGATTTTCTCCACTTACACGACTATATTTAATGGAAAGTATGCAATTACTGAATCGTGCTGAGTGATTTGGGGCTTACTGAAATGTGTTCTTTGGTGACTATAAAGATTTTTTTTAAAAAGCACTGAGTTAAACTGCAGAGGAAAATGATTGTATGCTGCTCAGGTCCTAGAGTATCAGTGCACAGCACTGGACCATCTAGTCATTGTGCTTCGTGCATTCCTCTATTTAATCAACAGCAGAACTTTGCAGAACAGATATGCCATAAGCTATGCTGACTATTAAAGAAGCTACACTGAATAAATATAAACACTATCATTTACTGCATCTTTGGGTAATATGAGATACATCCACAGCTGGGAATAAACTAAACTGAAATTAAATTAAAGGTATAAGACAATGATTGTCTCATAAAGCATTTGGAAGTATAGACTAAGGAGTCCCCAAAGCTAACTGCTAGAATTTGAACTTCAGATCTCCCATCATGAGCTACATTGGTTTGAGTAAATAATTATGATTTTCCTTGTGTCTTGAACTCCATAGTTTGACATGGGTTCCGTGTAAAATACTCAAAACAAACAGTATCCGCCCAAAACTGATCTATACTTTTACAAATCAGCGTGCCAATTCCATTAGAGGATGAGGGTAGTGTCAGTGATACCCAAAGAGCGAAAGGAGATCCTGAAATGTCTGCCGTGCCTGTTTTTGTTTGAGGTCTAGTTATTTGTAACACGGGCATAATTCCTTTGCAAAAATTCAACAAGGCCTGCATTTATTAAATTTTTGCTTTTCTGAATGAATATTGCTTTTTCAATAAAAAGTAGTTATGATATACAGTGGCTGCATAAAGGTATGATCATAGCTAATATTAGTTATGGTCAAATCATAAACTTTAGAAAGTCCTAGGTGGAGAGGAAATCACTTCTGAATGGAGCAATGGAAAATTCTTTTAGGGATAACATATTTGAGCTAGAGTCTCAGTATTAGGAGTCCTCATACAGAAATAGATGAAGAACTCCTGATGCTTAAAGCATATTTATACCAGATTCAGGAATGTATAAGAAATCAGATCTCAATATTTAATTCCAGGCCCATGGTTTAAAACATGTTCTACTTGAACCATCAAATTTTTGAATTCTTTTACAACATAGAAAGTAAGGTTTAAAGTTTCTGTTTCACATAATTACTATAATGCCAAATAAATAGCATATACAATGGCTTTGTCACAGAAATTAGTGCAGTTCATAGCCAGGTGTGATGGTGCATGCTTGTAATCCCAATACTTGGGAGGCTCAGGCAGAAGACTCCTGAGTTGGAGGCTGGCTTGGGCTATACTGTGAAACCTAGTATGAAAAAAAATGGCAAAAATTTTTAAAAAGTAAAGAAAATAGAAATAAGTATATTGTAAAAAACCAGGACGTATTGTTGTGATTGTGTCCCTAAAATGAGAGGCTGTATATAGCACTACCATATAATAAGTGACTTAATTTTTGTAGTTTATTTTTCTAATTTATTTTCCCGTAGCCTTTTATGGCACCAAGTTTTCAGTTAAATCAATATACTTCAGAACTATTGGAATAAAAAAATGAGATATTTTCCTTTTTTTTTCTATTTTCCTTCTCCTCGCAATCATTAACAGTATTTTTATCTACTTGTACTGTACCCCCTCAACTCTAAGTTAGAGAAGTAATTATAAGAACTGCCAATTCTCTTATCCCTTTAACCTAAAATGTTGTGAAAAAGTATAGACATACCTTAGTAAAAAAAATCTTGCCAAGAACTCAAACTCAAACCAAATTATTTAGTTTGAACATTGATAACAATCTAATTGAAAGGACAATTGGAGCCTAGTGCAGTTAAATCTTTAGGCCACTCTTTTGAAGACAGCATCTACCAAAAGTACTGTACGGTGATCAAAACTACTACATCTGCCATACCTGATTTGTGTAGGAATCAGCATAAGAGAAACTCTGGTTAATCCATATGATCATTCACTCACCACATTTTGATGAATACCTGCCCAAAATATAACTCAGTCATTACAGGTAAAATTACATAGATTACAGTTCTCTCACCAACTCCAGTCAATACCTGTTCCCTGGAAACATCGTGAACTTTGTATCATCCTAAGGCTTTCTCATACCTTGGTGCCACTATTTCTAGTTGAAAGTCTTTTGCTGTCTTTCCACCTGTCCGCTTTCCTTGAGGGTCTCCCTTGCTTCCTACACAAATTCACCTAGAGCTATGCATTTAGCACATTGAATACTCTCACTGTTTATTCTTTCTTTTCCTTTCCTTACTCTAGGCCACTCACATTCAGTACCCAATTTTTTCTTGCTGCACAGTGTCCAAGAGTGTTCCCCAGACTTCTCCTAACCTTGATTTATGGCAGGGTCCTTGTACGAGATTTATGGGAGATGGAGAGAAGGTCTACCTAAGGGCTCACTGTTTCCTGCTCTTGTTCGTTTCCAGCTTTGTGGCCGGCACAGCTCCTTTAATGTCAGAGTCTTTCCTCCATAGCTTCATTTCACACTGTGCTAAAAACTGTTTTCTCCCCTTTTACTTTTTGCCTTAGGGACGTAATGTTGCTATTTTTGTTGGTGTCTGGGTGCCTTGCTAGCCCTGCTCACAGATGTGCATACGGTCCTCTATTTATGGCTTCTTGCGTTTTTTGTTTTTGTTTTTTTCCTGTGGACGTTCTGATTCAAGCACTACTCAGACTACGTAGCTCTGTTACAGCTTTCAAAGTCATATCACAGTGATTTAAATTAAGTGTTGTAAGAAAGGGCCCACTGATAATCAAGAATTTCTATTGTTTGTACAGTGTTTAGCAAGTAGTGGGATTAAATAAATGTTTCCTAAAATACACAATTAAACATCAACTCTATATGTACATATATCCCTTTTCAACAATTTTTTAAAATCTTTTTGAGACAGGGTCTCCCTTTAGGTCCTGGAACTCATTATGTAGACTCTTGAAAAGCTTAAGACACTGAAAGATACTTCAAGATATACTGTAAGTGAAAATTCTATAGAAGCTGTTTACTAGGGTAGATATTATGAGGAAACCAGAGCGATCATTTATGAACGTTTAGAATTTGTTCTGTAGACTACATTGATAATTTTGAGAGAGGTTGAGCTTTGCTGCTCTAGCTCATTCAGCATCCTTTATCCTGTGTTGTCATAAAACATGACAGGTGATCTCATGACATTTTTTCCATGTGATCCAATACCTACCCACTTCTGGCTTCAAACCTGAATGTGCAACCAAAGCTTACCCAAAGCTTACACAGCAATAGCACCATATCTATGTACCACAGTGTCTGGATTAGAAAGAAATAGGCATATCATCTGAATTGGACAGTTAACTATCTGTTTTCATGTGTTGGTATTATGGTCCTCAGAAACCCTTAACCACATTCTTCTCCCCCTCTCTTTTGAGTAAATAGCCCTATTTTACAGAATGCTTTTCTCTCTCAAGATTTGGGTAAGACATTGTAGTGTAGGGCCATAGGAAGGGATTTCCCGGAAGAATACATATGATAGAAAATGAGAGGACAACAAACGTTATTCTCTCTCTTTCTTGTTCTACATCTCAGATTAGTTTTCTTCACTCATTTCGTCCTTGCTGTGTAGCTTAGGCTGACCTGGGACTTAGAGTAATCCTCCTGCTTCAGCCTCCTGAGTACTGGGACTACAGCTATGCTCCACTATGTCTGCTCTATTGTCCATTTGTTCTCACAGCCCCGGTTGAAATTTTTAAAGCAAACAAACAAACAAACCTACAAAAATAGATAAAAGTTCTCCCCCATCAGAATATTTTCTTCAAAATTCATCCTTTAAAATCCAGTCTAAACTCAAACCTTCATTTGATATGTTTGTTAGAACTATCCAGAAAGAAGTCTTTCTGATACTTTACTAAATCTGTAGATCACAGAATCATTTTGAAAAGAGAATGTGAGGGTCTAGGGCTGTGTTTCTTTGGTAGAGTGATGGTCTAGAATATACAAAGCCCTGGATTCGAACCCCCAGTGTCACATAAACCACGCATAATGATCACCACCTGTAATCTCTACATCTTCTAGATGAGAACCAGAAAAGGGAATTTGACCAAGAATACATCAAAGTAACAGGAAAAATGAAAATTAAAGAATAGAAACAGGTTCCCAAGGATATTATTTAAGGACTGGATACAGTCTCTGAGCTTTATTACTGGCTATTTAAACAACATTATGCCCTTTGCTTCTTATAAATGTGTTTTCTACTTTATGAAATGATAGCAATAGAATTCTTTGTGCATACTTTAAGAGTCAGTCTACAGTGTGACTCAGGTGATACAAACCTATTGGCTGTATTCTTGTGGCCCTGAGTGTAATAACATGAAAAGAGCATGCTGAAAAACTGTAATGAACTTGGATTCTACCAAAGGTAAGTTTCTTTCTTTCAGAAAGTAAAGTTAGATGCAAGGAAAGATTTGTAAAAAGTAGAAAAGGTTGATAAAGCTATCTTTGAGGAAGGACAAGTAAAAATCTGTTATTTTTTATTGTTGAGAAAATTAATAATTATATTCAGTGGCTTAATCCAACAGAGATTTGCCTGAAGGTTCTCGTGGTCAGAAGTCCAAAGCCAGTCTCTCTGGGCTAAAGTAAAGACATCAACAGGGCTGTTTCCTCCAGAAGCATCTAGGAGAAGAATTATTTCCTTATGTGTTCAAGATTGCAGAGACTTCCCATATTCTTTGTTCTATGACTCTCTTCCTCTTTTAAGGAACATTTCTGGGGTTCTTCCTTAAAAGATCCTTATAATTACATTGAATAAGCCCAGATAGTCTTGGCCATTTCTGAAATAACTTTGGTCACTGCCATATTTTAAACCCAGATAACTAAACTTATAATTGTTACACTGAGCATGAGGTACAGAGGAATGTCATGTAGTGATGATCAAATTAAGAGTCCTTTAATAATTAACCAGTGATCGAGAGTGAGATCATGCCCAAGAGAACTCTGGATCCTGAGGAGAGTCAGGTAGGGTTTATAAAGCCTAAAACCAAATTTCATCATGCCATGGGCAAAACCAATAACCATAGTTGCATCATAACAGAGGTAAGTCTGAATGTTATATCATGACAGGGACAGGTCAGTTCACAAAAGTTTTCAGTTAGCAAAAAGTTTCTTAGTTTCTTTTAGGAAAAACAAGTTTCTCAGAATTGCAGAAGCAATGTACTTCTTGAAACTGCAGGTATTGCTGGGAGAAAAAATATCTGTCTGGCTGAATGTAAGTTTCCCAGTATGATAGAAACAATGTACTCCCTGAACAGCAGGTGTGGCCTCCGTGGGACCTTTCTGTCTGTCTGCAGTTAGTGAGAACAGGGGAAGTGACTGGGCAGAAACTCAGGATGCACAAAGGTCAGTTAGAATAAAAGGGAGTCAGCTTGGCCATTTCCATAATTCCATGTGCTGTGTCACTCTGTTATGAAATGCAAAATGTCCATGGGTTTTGGATTGCATGAGTGGCTATGTTTGAGAGTCCGGTGTTCTAGTTAATTTAGGAAAAATAATGCTGCTTGGATGGTGCCCTGTACAGCCCAATCCAGTCTAGTCTCACTTTTCAGGGACTAAGAATTTCATATGATTATCCAAATGGATTTTAGCAGAAATGAAGTCATAATGTGTTGTTTTATTTTAACAGATAGAAAGGGTGCAGGTCTGACTCACTCATTTTTGAAGTTAGTAATATGAAGAGTAACTTTTGCTTTCTTATTTGTGTAGGCTGACAAATAGGTACTAAAAATAGTTGTTAACTATGAACATAGCTACATATGTTTTCACCATGTAAAGTAACTTCGTTACAGGTTCAATGGATGAGAACTTTATTGAAAAGAATTAGAAACTTTTCCTCAATTCCCATAGAATTTCTTACATATCCTTTTCATTTAGGATGATTGTGTCCCTTTTTTATAAATACCAGTGAGATAGTAAGAACTTTGAAAACCTGTATCATGAGTAAAATTTTGAAATTGTCTCAAGTGGAAATTTAGTGAGACTAATAGTCCCTTAATACTTCTTGAGCACCAAAATAGTGCCAAGAAGATCATGGAACAAAACAGAACAAAGAGCAACAGCAGAATGCATTACAGCAATGCTCCCTTCTGTAGATGACGAAAGATACACAAAAGCACACAGTGGAAGAACTGTCCCTGCTCACTCCATGGTAAGTGGAATATTAGGATGTGAGATTAAATTTTGTTCAAAAGTTTATGATGCTTAAAAAGTACATATAATTTTAATTCCTACCCTTTATAGTAATGGGTTATATTATGATCAGCAAAGTTAATATCTAAATTAGAATATAATCATTTTCAATTTGTAGTTTTAGTTTAGGAACCTTATGTTTATAATGTAGTAAGAATTTGTGATATGACAGAAATTATAGGCTGGGCTTGGTGGTGCATGCCTTTAATCCCAACACTTGGGAGGCAGAGAAATATGGATCCCTATGAGATAGAAGCCAGCCTGGTCTACATAGTCAGTTCCAGCCAATGGTGGCAAAAGGAAGACTCTGCCTCAAAAAGATACACTCCCCAATAAAAAGAAAAAAAAAGGATATAATTCAAATTTACATACTTTGTATGAAATAATTTTAGGGATTTTTTTACACTTATGAGTCAAACATTGATCTATGTAGACATTAAAGTATTCCACAGTATTCTCATTAACATTAGCCTTTGCTTAAAGAGTTTAGAAATTAGTATTGCAGTTTCTTTAGCTATAGACATGAAAGAGTACTAAAGTTAATCATAGAAAATTTATCATAAACAGCACTATGTGATTTTAGATCACTTTATAATTCTTTGGAAGGACTAGCACCTTGACCTCTTTGACTCTCTGCTGAATGTTTGTACCATTAGTGCTATATACCTCTGTCCTATTTCACACGAAAGACCAAGAACAGCTTCACAGGCAGCACACAGAATTTCATATTATTTTCATGAATAATTTTTTAAAATGTCTTATAATAACCATTTACCATAATCAGTCAATACCCCCTCTTTGTAAAAAAAAATTAGCTTGTTGAACTATAATTCAAAATAAGTCACAATTTAATCTTATTTTAAAAACACTCTAGTTAATTATAATTAATGTTTGACAGTTTGAAAGACATCTGTTATATTAACATAATGGTCTTATTACACATGAAACACTCAACAGAGCTGAATTCTGGGTATTGTGCAAATAAAAGGAGGAAATTGTTGATGAAATATGTAGTTTTCCTCAGTATTTGCTAAATAGCATTTGATTTTTTTCTCATAACACAATTAATGAAATAGATGCAAAATCTCTACTGTTTTAAGCTTGGTCATTCTGTAGACCAATATTTAAACCACAGGTTTTAGACCTATGTTCTATAGCTTGAAAGACATTAGCATAGTTTGTATTCTGATGTATTTTGCACACTGATTGAGGGAAGTCAGATATTTTAGACCATTTCATGATATTGAAAATGGCATGTTAAATAAACAGAGAAATGAATGTAACAAAATCTCATTAGCCTATGTCAGGGCTGCTGATAAACATCCTGTAGGAAACACCTTCCCCACCTTCCAATCAGAAATATCAATAGTTCCAGCATTGTGAAATCCTTTCTTAAATCATCAATAAAAAAAATCAAAAGGCAGATATGAAGATATCAATATACAGACACAGTCTGGAGTCACTTTTGACATACCTTGTGTACGAGGCAAATTTGAAAATTACAGAGGAATCTCCAATCTATTCATTCCATAAATTTGTGTTTATAAAAAAAGTTAATTTTGAATGTTACTTTGTCACTTGGTTTCTAAAACAAAGGAACCTGTGCTGATTTGTGGGAGACAGGCTTGAGCCTAGCGTGAAAGTCTTATTGACAGCCACACAGCAGGCCCGAGGCAATGGTCGGACCGCTGGAGCCATAAGGAATGCCTTGTGACATTTCCTCCCATTGGCAAATCATGAGACTGATGCCTAGAACTCACCACTCCCTAATCACCACCCTTGGAATCCAAAATTGCAACACTTAGATATTGCACCAGTCAGGGCCACATGGTTTCCAGGTATCCAGGCTCTGTAATCTGAAACCCAGTATCCTAATGAGGCATCCTACCTGCTATTCTGTGATGGGATGTTAAGTCTGTTATGCTAATAGGACGCTAAGACTGTTATGCTAATAAGGTATCCTACTTGCTGTACTGTGATAGGACGCTAAACCTGTTACACCAATGAGGTATCCTACTTGCTGTGCTGTGATTGGACCACTATCCCTATATAAGCTTGTGCCTTCCTGCAATAAAACAGACCTGTGTCACTAAACCTTGTCTCCTGTGTCTGAATTTTGCTCTGCTGACACAGTCTCCTCACCAGCCCTAGGTTCTAGGACCAGGAAGAAGGAGCGAGGACAGTAGGCAGCACAGGACAAGAAGAAGAGCTGCCCCAGCACCAGGTGAGCAGAAGAGTGGCCTCAGCCCAGGGCAGGCAGAAAGAAGAGTGGCCTCAGCCCAGGGTGAGCAGAGGAGCAGCCTTGATGCCTGTGAGAACAAAGGAGCAGCACCACGAGAATGGAGGAGCGGCTGCTGCTGGCAGTGACTGCACTGATTGACTTTTTTTATTTTTTAACCAAGGATTTATTTTACTATGTGTTATTTATCTCTATTGCAAGATTGTAAAGCTAAAGTAAAAGCACTAATTTAGGATATTAGGGAAGTGATTACAAAAGGAGATTTTTCAATGAAAATATGAAAAGGTGGATGATACCATGTGAGTTGAAAGTGGGTTATTTTATTTAAGCTACTTGTTGGGTAACCTTAAGAGAGAATCTCTGTAAAGCAAGATTTTCAGGCTCTATAAATTTAATTTAACTAGAGTTGTTGATAACATTACTAAAGTGCATCCAAACCAATGTCTAAAAGATAGAAAAAAAAAAGAAACAAATGAGCAGCCAAACAAACATGAGAAAAAAAAAAAAAAAAAAAAAAAAATGAGACAAAAGAGAAAAAGAAACAAAAACCCAAAGTAAAATGGTATGAAATTGTATGAAAATTCTTTAAAAATGCAAACGAATATTAAAGGAATAACACAAGGACATCACTTCTCTGCTAGTTTCTGTGTTTCCTAGAATCTTCCTTTTCCCATCTTTGTGCTTAGGCATCTTCTAGACACATATTGTAAACATACGAGACACAAAAGCTATCTAACAGATAAACATAACAAATCACTCTTAATGTGGCATCCAGATAGCCTGTACTATATACCAGTGCTCTTCAGGTTATTTTTACGTGCTTTGATTTGCTGAATCTTTTTGAATTTTCTGTAAGTCCCTTAACTCTGTTATCTCTCTGTTATCACTACCAATGCCTAGGAAGATTTTCTCAATGGTCACCAAACCTGATAACTACTTGCTTGGAATACACCTATGTAAACCTCATGTATTCAATTTTAGTTTACCAAAAAGTCAAATCAGAATCCATATCTTATAAAAAAAGAAAGTCTTATTCTCCTAGTAAAGGAGTTTTTTTCTTTTTAATTTGACATGAAAGAAAGATACTCAATGAATCAATATTTTTTACACATTAAAACTCTACCTCATTGCATGGCACAATGGCAGAATGCTTGCCTAACATCCTCACAGCCTTGGATTTGATTCTCAGTACCACACAATTGGGTGTCTTTTGGTCTTGGCTTGGTTTATGTACTCATTATGTCTCTAGAGTTGACTGACCACTAGAAGTGTCAATGGAGAAAGCTGGCCATGTACTTCTTGTAATTGAACAGGCTAGCCTGATTTATACTGACTTAGTCATATTGAGACACATCAGGGAGAGCCAATTGTTCAAAAGAGTATTTGGGTAAAGGTTAAATCTGATAAATGTTGCAGAGAATGATGTTAGTTTTATGCGGCTCTTTCATTAAGTTTTGATTGTAAATACCCTTTAGTGGTTTTTATTTGTTTATGTAAATTAGTGAAACTGTCAGAAAAGAGTCATTGGATCCTTGACTGGCAGCCAACAGATTCTTCCAGCATGCCTGACAGCTTAAGTGGTGAAATACTAGCCAGGAACCTCCTTTGGCAACCAGCCAAATTTCTCTCGTGCCTGGTTTGGACATTTTATGACAACCTTGAGAATACTCCAACAGGTGCAAAGGATCACTGCAAATAAGTCCAAGCTCCAAGAGATCTGGCTCTAGTCATAACTACTTCAGACAACCTGTACTGGTCTCGGAAGACATCATTGAAGGTAAGCCTCCATCAACTCTAGGTGACTCAAACTTTACCAAAAGCATACTAAAATCCCTTGGTAAAAGTCAACCCCAATGCTTAGTTCTACTCTGTAACTATTCTTTTTCAGCTCAGGGGAGGAGAACTTACCTTGGTAACCCAGAAGATAGTGTGACTGGTCCTTATGTAAACACTGATCAGTGGAACTGGAAGCTATACTATCATTGGCCAATACAGTTCATTTATATGTCACACCTATATCGCTCCTCCATTCTGGCTATAAAACTATTCAGATGACATTTTTAAACAGTGGGAGACATCCTCCTGTGTGATCCCCTGTATCATATATTATGAATAATAAAATATTCTCCAAAATGATCTTTTTCTGCTCTTGATGTTTATGGTAAGTAGAGTGGGATGAGCTGGAGACATGAAGAGGAGACAGCAGGAGGCAGGGAGGGCAACCATAGCAGCCATTGATTTGGCAGTGGCAGCAATGGCATCAGGCATTGTGTCAAAAGGGTGACTGAAGAGAGTGTCTGGGGACAGAGCTGGTGGGGAGCAGAGGCCAGAGGTGTCAGATTTCAGAAAGGATAATGGAAATATACAGAAGGCTGTGAAGAATTGAAAACAAGGGACTGTGGACACAACACTGGTTGAGTTTCAGGAAGCTGCTAAGCTCTAGTGTGTAAGGGTCCCTGATACCTGAGGCTTTAGAGCTGTGACACTGGCTGCTGTTATGGAATGAGGACCATGACACTCAAAACTGGATAAGCTATAACAGTATCTGTTGCTGACTGTTGCAACTTTAGGATGTCACTAAGACCTAAGTATTATACTAGCTTCCATACCAAGCCAATGGCATTCACAACCCAGAGCAATAAGATTCTAGCATAGGTACCTAGAGTTAGCCATCTTTGATCTCCAAAGACCTGGGGCATAAGCTTCTACTTTTCATGGTTTGGAAGTATAAACCTCTGCCAGCCCAGCTCTTGAGCCTTAGAGGCTCAGGTCTTCTAACCCTGAAGAAATGCTCTTTGTCTACTTGCAAGTTCTGAGTAGAGCAAAAGAACCCCAGCCAGCTGTCTTGAAACAATATAATCTTGATATATAATATTGTGTACAAAGGCTAACATACAGTAAAGAATAAAAGTAAGCTTAGAAATAGTGAATGTATTTTTAATTGCATACTTTCTTTATTCTTGATTAAAACATTAAAAAAGAAATCTAGGAAACTGTTCATTCCCCATTATGGCAGCCACTAGTTTGGGCTTTAAGGATTATTTGAAAGATTTATAAAGTGGTGTGCATTTTATAGATGGGTATCCATATGCACTTGAAATTATTTTAAAGGTTATTTATACTTTCCTGATGGATTAAATAGCAATCTACATCAAAGAAAGAAGCACATATCTTTTGTTAGGAGTTAACTGGGGGCAGGCTGTTAGAGAAAAGGTTAGAGGAGAGAAAGAGATAACATTCCCACTTAAGTTCTAGAATGTGTCAAAACAAGGTCATTCACTAAAAAGGGCTATCCATCCGACAAGACCATCCTTCAAACAAGGACACTTGTCTTAGTTATTTCTATCCTAGTCAGAACAATCTGGGCCAAAAGATAAAGTGTAGAAGAGGGTCAAAGGAGAGAAAGACCTGGTGGCCTATAAAAAGGACCAGCCCAAAAGTCATTTCGTGGATTACCAGCTCTGGAGACTCCACCCTTCCTGAGAGAGTGCCTTTAGTTCTTTCCTCTTTACTTCCAATAAACACTTGTTTTCATCTTTTTCTGAATATTTACTTTATCCATCCCTGGGCATTCAACTCTTGTCTGCTTCAGGAAAGAAAGGGATTCCAGGGCAACCAGCCCCTGGCTGTCTTGCATCCTGCAATATTTTGATCAAACTCCACTTCTAGGAACTTGTGTTACTCAAGATCCTCTGAGAAATTGAACTCATAGAAGGTATGTCTATGTGAGACTTTAACAGAATGACTTATAATTGATGGTTCTGGACATCTATATGCTAGAGAGCTTGAGAGTTCAGTAGCCGTTCAATGCACAAGACTGGATGCCTCAGCAATCCCAATCTGAGCTGAATGCCTGGAAGATTTTTGGAGGGCAGTTGGTCTGCAGTCCATGTTGGAAGGCTGAGGGGCTGGGTTCTAATGTCAGTGAAGGACAGCAGCAGCAGCAGCAGCAGCAACAGGGTAAACACCAGCAAGAAGATAAGACACGTAAGCAAGTAACATTGCTGTTTCCACAGACCTCTTTATGTCTTCTTTCCACTACCAGAAGGAGTTACCCATACATGAGGAGGGTGATTTCTCTTCAGTTAGTCTAGTAAATATCCTCACGGACCTGCCTAGAGGCATGTCTCCAAGTTGATTCCAAAGACCTTCAAATTGGCAATCAAAATTAACTATAAAAAAATACTCCACAGAATTATATTTTCAAATTAACAAAAAGATGTTTAGAAGAATACACATCATGTTATTGTTGATCATGTTTGTCTTTTGGTTTTGTGCTAAACTTTATACTTCCCTCACAAATCAGTGAAATCATATAAATATTTGTTTTTCTGGGTCTGGCACATTTCATGTATATAAGCTAAGTTCAACATGTAACAACTACTAGTATTTTATTTTTAAGGCTGGGAAATGCATATATTTCTATATTTATATACATTATGACAAATGAATACATATCTCCATCTGACACGTATGTAGATATCTAAACCCAAATACATGTACAAATATGTTTATATAAATAATAATACATATAAAAGTTATGTATATTGAGGCTAGAGAGATGGCTCAGTGGTCAAGAGCAGTGACTGCTCTTGCAGAGGACCTGGGTTCCGTCCCCATAACCCACAGCAGCTAACAACTATATTTAGCTCCTGTTCCAGGGGATTCAACACCCTCTTCTGGCCTCCATAGCCATTGCATGACATGGATACACTTACCTACATGCAGTTAAATCAATCACATACTTAAAATAAAGTAATAAATGAAATATTTTTTAAAATTTATGTGTGCTATATATAGCTTTTGGAAGTGTACCCAACTATAGAATTGCTGTCATGTTTTGATTTATTTTTAAATTTTAGAATAACCTCCACTGACAGGTATAAGTTTATTTTTCACAGCATTCTTCTTAACACATTAATTTCTATATGTTTTATTTTTACTTATTCATTTGTGTTTTGCTGGGCTGATGTTACAATACAGGGCCTGTGCATGCTAGACTAGTGATTACCACTGAGTTACTCTCAACTGAGATTTTGATTTTGATTTCCTTCATAATTAGTGATCCGAAGAATCTACTGCTTGTGACCATATATATGTTTTCATCTGAGAAATGTCTGTTTGGCTCATCACTTTTTTAGACATTGACACATATCATTTGCACATATAGAACACAGAACAAAAGTTCAGTAAATATACATGAGTACATGTTTCTATTCATTTATAGAAGCTGAAAATTCGCCTACTTAGTGAAGGGGTTGAATGAGTGTTATGTTGACTCTTTGATGTGGAGTGTACAGCTACCTTCTCTTGAAGAGGTATGTTGCTTCTCTTTTCATTTTGCTGACATCTTCCTTATGCACAAATTTTAGTGTGGTGTGGTTGTTTGACGAGATAGGTGTGTTGTTTTCTGTTTTTGTAATTTTTCTTTTTGTTTTTGTTATGACCAGTTGCCAAGGTATGCTTAGTCTGGTTTATACATTATACAATACTTACATGTATTAAAAAAGCACTTGTCATAGATACAATTTTTATGTTTTCATGAGTCAATTAAAATTTTTAGAAAAATCACATAAAATACCTTTTATCCCTTTGCTGAAATTCTTTTTTAAAATATATTTATCTTAATTTTGAGAATTTCACACGTATTATACGTATTATATTTGTATTTTTTCATACTTCCCAGTCCCCCCAACTCCTCCCATGCCCCCTCACTCCCTTTCAATTTCTTAGCCTCTTCTTTGATTACTATTGTTAGATATATACATACATTTACACACGCACACACACGTATGTGATGTACTGATTCCATTTAGTAGTGCTCCCTTGTACCTGTTTTAAGGCTGCTCATTTGGGATTAGATAACCTCTGAGGGAGCTAGTCCCTGGAGAAAACAGATTCTCCCTCACGCAAACAATCCATTGATTGACTGTAGCTCTTCATTGTAGAATTTCAAGGTGGGACCCTTGAATCGTCTTCCATTCTCTTTGCATGTCAATTTGTTTTGTCATTATGCAGACCTTGTTAGACTGCCCTACTGTGGCTATTTCAAAAGTATCATTTTCCTATTAATGTCTAGACTGCATTAACTAACAGCCCGTGTTTTCCCCCTCTGGCTCTTACATTTTTCCCATGCCCTCTTTCAAGATGTTTCCTGAGCCTTAGGTGTAAAGGTTGCATGGTTGATATGTCACTTAGGGCTGGGCACCTCACAGTCACTTTTCTCTGCGTTTGACCAGATGGAGCTTTGTAAAAGTCTCCATTTATTACAAAAATATCTTTGCTGAAATTCTTGATTTGCTCATCCATTTCTCTCAGGAGTTCAGTGAGCACCTTTATTGCAGTTACTTTTAGTTCTCTTTGAGGTAAGCCACAGGTCTGCATTTCATTATGATTGCCATATCAATACTGATCTCATCCTTTTACTTGACTCATAACGTTCCCCTTCTTCACTTTCATTGACTCTTGGTGATTAGTTCTGCATATTAAATGAAACAGCTCTTTCTGTCCATCTGTTACACTGGCCTTGTATGGAAAATGAGCCTCCCTGAACTAGTCTAGCCAGAGAGTCTGGGTACCTCTCAAGTCTTTGCCACATATTTTTTCACATTAGTACCTCAAAAGAAGTAAGATAGAAACCAGTTCCTGAAGACTAGGCAGAAACACTGAGATACCAGATGTATGGTTTGAACCTGTCTGTCAGTGAACAGGGTGAAGTTGAGAGTTGGAGTTCCTCCCTTGCTTGTTCTACATTTAGATAGAAATGCTGGAAATTCCTGTTCACTCATTCAGACAGCATGCTCCTGCCTCTAAATTGTCTATGTCACTGTCCCACCGTCCTGATTTGCTTTTTTTTTCTTTTAGACAGGGTTTCCTGGCCTGGAACTCACTATGTAGACCAGGCTGGCTTCTCAATCCCACAGAGGTATGCTTGCCTCCACCTTTTCAGTGCTGGAATTAAAGCAATTCACTATTACACCAGGCATCTAGTTTGCTTTCTGTTGCTGTGATAAACACCATGGCCAAATCAACTTGGAAAGTGTTTATTTCTGCTTACAGTACAGTCCTTCGAGGGAAGCCAGGGCAGGAAGTCAGGCTGGAACCCAGTGACAGAAGCTGAAACAGAGACCGTGGAGGAACACTGTCTACTGGCTTGCTCCTCTGCTCTGTACCCATCCTACTTAACAACTCAGGACCACCTACTCAAAGGTGGCACCACCCACAGTGTGCTAGGCCTTCTCACATCAATCACCAAGAAAAGGCCTCACAGACATACCCATAGGCCATTCTGATAGAGAGAGTTCCCTAGTTGAGATTCCCTCTTCCCAGGTGTGTCAAGTTGGCAATGGAAGTTACCTAGCACAGTCACACAGCTTAGCACAGAGTCTCTGGTAGATGCCAATAGTGGGGATAAATATGCTTGAATTGACATTTTAAAAAAATCTTAAAATAATCATTTGAAGGGAGTGTGATCAGCCTGAATTTATAAAGCACCTGAGTCTGAGAAGTTATGATGCTGCAGAGATCACAATGAGACATGGAGGAATAATTAAAGATATTTTTAGGTAAGAGAATTTTGAACCAGTAGTGATCCTCACTGGACACTTACAAATCTTGACATTATTAATTGTGAAGAACAGGCAGAGCCAAAGAAAATTACTATCGCCTGGTTTCAATTATACTAAATCACACATAAAAATGTTTATTGACAAAATCATATTTATGCTTCCACACTGTTTCTCTAGGGAGACAAAATTCTATTCTCTTAGATGGGAAAAGAGTCACTCACTCGTGCTCAGAGTTCCAAAGCTACATAGCTAGGCAGAAAACTCAATCCCAACACATTAGACTTAACTGAGGATAGTATATTCCTATTAATAATTCAGCCCAATGTAATTGCTCCTGAGGAGGTGTTGGGGGACCCTGCCATTAAGGTCGTAGTCTACCATGTCTGGACAGCTCTCTGAGCTCGGCTCAAAATGGAGGACTCCCTTTCTCAGCAGGGGCTTCCTACTCTCTGCCTGACCTTATTTGGAAAGTGTCTCCAAGCACAGATGCCTGACCTTATTTGAAACATGACCTTATTTGAAACATGACCTTTGACATAGTTCCCTGCAAATGCTGCCCCTGGTTTTCCCATATAATTAGTCATTGCACTACAGCCAGTCAACCCACCTCCCCTTTCTACATGATAGGGTCCTCCTGCCACATGTAAATAAAGCAGACTATAAACACCTACCAGGTAAAGCTTTGGCTGCCATCCTCACCCTATATATTCCCTCCAGCTCCCCTAAGTAAATGAGCTGTCTCACTGAAGCTGGCTCCCGGAAGTTCTTTGCGTCATACTCACGGCAGTCCTGACCCTGTTCGTTGCTTCTGCTCCCTTTGAGCTTGTGGATCGGTGGCCAATGACCCACAAGGGAAGAGAGACCCATAAGGAGGAAGTCTTCCATCTTGTTCAATGGTCATGCTCTGGATCTGTTCCATAGCCATTTTAGAGACAACATTTTAGAGACAACATTTTTTAAAAAAAGAAAAGTGAGAAAATCATCATAAGGCTTAGATGGGAGGCACAGAGGGAACTTCTGGAGATCAGTATGTTCAAAGTAAAATATGACACTAGTTTTAGCATGAGATTTTTAAAAAGAAAATAAATAGCTACTCTCTTTGAGACCCAGTCAAAAGATTTTAACACTGGTGGTAGGCAAGATGATATTTTTCCTTCACAGATTGCATCACATCCCTGGAAAGAAGAAGAAAATCAAAGACAAAGGAAGATAACATGAAATTTTCACCCTACCTACTGTCAAAGCCAACCACTTCTTCAGAAATGACATGTAAAATCAGAGTCAGCATTGTAACTCAGAAACATGGGAGGCTTCAAGTTGTTCCAGCATGGCAATTTGTTTTGGCCAATACAAGACGACAAGAAAAGTCATTTAAAGACACCAGTGGTCACCAAGGAATTGCAGCTTGGTGCTACAGAGGGAGAAGCAACATTGTCAAGGAGAAGTAAATTTCAACGAATTAGGCCAAAATCATTTGCATATATCAGTAGTGACCTCTGAGTTGCATAGAAAGACTGATGATGAGTAAGACATGAGGCCTACCCTCAGGCCACCTCAGTCTGATGAACATGTGGTTCTAGGGCTTATACTGCAAAGCTCCTGGTTAATACAACTCATTCATGCTCCTTTGTTCGTTCCCACCGTTACACTTCACGAGTAGCAAGCACCACTGTATAACAGCGTTCATACTTTTAGATGTAGTATTTTGTAAAAAGAACTGCACACTTTATTCAACCTGCATGTCAGATCTTGCGGGGCTGTCAAAACCCCAACTGAGAGGAAATGTGAGTGGAGAATGGACTCAGTGGGAAACAGCATCCTGGAATAGAGATAAGGATGTAACAAGGCAGTGTGGATGCCTTATACCACATATTCACCTCTCCAGCTGATAGAGTCTTCATATTTCACAAGCCTCTCTATGAAATGTATAGAATATTTAAGAGATGTGTGAACTGCTACTTACTATACAAAAAGGAAAGAAAACCAGACTTTGCTTTTATGATTTCTATAATAATCTTACTGTATGTGGGAAGTGATAAGCCATGATATCCTTGTGTTAAATCTTTCAAAATAAAGATCTTTATCTGGTTCTGGTAGAAGTAAGTGCTAAGAATATTAATGTTTCTCAATATTAATTCTTTTAAGAATATTTCATAATAGAAAATAACATTTGCCTTTGTCCTGGCACTTGATAAGTCATAATACATCTTAAAGGAATCCTCAGACTATTTTAAAACAAGATGAATTCCTTAAGAAGCTTGGATATCACTTTTATATGCAATATGCTTTATTTGTGTGTGCATTTGTGTTTATGTGTGTGTGGGTGAATTGTGTAAATTTAAATGTGTCTGTGAAATTGTGGAGACTGTTGGACAACCTGAGTGTTTGTTTCTCAGGAATGCTATACTCCTCCTTTGAGCAAACCTCTACAAGGTATTTTTATTTGCCCGAAGTTCAGCAATTAAATTGCTTGGTCAATGAGTCCCAGAGACTGGCATATCTCTGTTCCATCAGTACTGAGTTTAAAAGTATACACTATATTTTCTAGCAGTTTTTTTAATTTTATTTTTTATTGAATTTTTTTCAGTTTTCATTCAATATTGTTTGATGGTATTTATATCACCTCTCCTATCCACACCTCCCTCCCACCACCTCCTGCCCAATTTAATTACATTGAAGGACATTTGAGGACACAGATCAGATTCTGTATTGTCTACAGAATCTGATCTGTGTCCTCAAATGTCCTTCAATGTATGTCCAATCCATTGGGCCCACCACGAGTCCCATCCTTGCAAGACACTGTCTTTCCTCCTCCCATCAATTGCCAAAAGTTCCTCAGGTTGGGTTGGGATTTCTTACCCAATTGCTCATGTCTATTCTGGGATTTTGTCTGGTTCGAGCTTGTGTGGGACTTGTGCATGCTGTCACCATTGTTGTGAGTTCATATGAATAACTGACCAGCTGTCTGGAAGACTCTGTTTCTTTGTGGTCATCCACCCCCTCTGGTGCTTACAATCTTTCTGCCTACTCTTCCACAATGATCCCTGAGGCTTGGAAGGCAGAGGTTTGAAATAGGGTCATAATCAGGGATAAGCACTCTGCAGTCTCCTGTTCTTTGTACATTGCCCAGTTGTCAGTTTCTGTGTTAATTACCATCTGCTCTATAAGGAAACTTCTGGTGAGAGTTGAGAAATGAATTAACCCTATGTGTAGAGGTTACACTGAAGATGTGTCACTTAGAGTTAAGTTCTCACAGACATTTATTCCCTGCATTTGACTAGTTCTGGAACTCTGCAAGTCTCCATCTGTTTCAAAGAGAGGCTTCTCTGATGAGGTGTGAAAGGTATAGCCTGTCTGTGTATATTAGGGTGCATATTTAGAATAAAGCAAGAAATTACATTGGTCTATGGATGTGACAGAGGTAAGTTTTTCTCTAGGATCTATGACCTCTCCAGCCATGTATATTTGGCTATGTTTACAGTACCACACATGAATTCCCTCTCATTGAGCGGACCTTCATGTCCTACATTTTTACGTAGGTTCTGAGGATGGAACTCATGTCCTTGTGCCCTGAAGGCAAATACTTTACTTCTCCAACCCTACAAGCAAAGTAAATGAGTGAAACTTTGTAAGGAAGCTTGAAGATAAAGAAGAATTAAAACAAAATGGAAGAGAGAAAAACAAGTAAGAAAGGTGTAGGTTTCTGTGAGGAAATGAAAACAGGGAACGGACAGTTCACTTGTGCCTTCTGTGCTTGTGAAAGCACATGGCTTATGGCATTTCTGCCACCCTTTCCCCACTGATAGAACTTGAAGTCTGGGGTGAAAGGTGCAGAAGTGGATTAAAGGCAATGTGATGCAGGTAATGTTGCATGCACTAATTCCATATGCTTCATTGCTTACCTGGTTATTCATTTCTTCCTGTCCTCAGGGACCAAATCAATGTGATATCCGATGCCATGTTTTTGTGTGATCATCATTTGTTTGGAAGCAATGTTTAGACATGTTATAGAAAACAACTTATTTAATAGCAACTTGAAGAGAGTAGTTGTGGATGTAAGTAACAAGTAGACTTTCAATCCAAGTTTTTCTACAGTAGATGGAAATGTGGAACCATATGCTCAATGCCTCAGAATATGGTGACACTACATAATGAAGGAGCTAGCAAACACCTATTGGGACACTTTTCTTGTATTAAGTAGCTGTGCCATTAACATGTGAAAGAAGTCATAGAAAATACATGAATAATCACGGTTATGTTCAAATAAAACTTTATTTGTGAAAACCGCTGGCTATCCCTGAAATCATAGTAGACAGTAATATAACATCCACATTTTGCCACCATCATAGTACAATATCACTGTTATCCTTTAGCCTCCCTTAAATCTGTTGATATCTATTTACATGTGCATCTGGCATCTCTAAATAGTTGTCTGTGTCATGTATGTGTGCTTGTTCTTATGCATCTGTGCATGTATGCATGTTTGTGCATGTGTGTATATGTATGCATGTATGCATGAATGTGCCTCTCTGTGTGAATGCCTGTATGTGCCTAGGTGCATATGTGTGTGTAGGTGTTATATGTTTGTCTTTGGGTGGTAGTATTATATTTTTGCTCTTCTTCACTTCAAGTGAAGGTCTAGGCTCTGATAACCCAATCACTTAGATCCTAGTTAGAAGCTGCACTGATGTCAAAATTTACTGAAATCCTCTCCATCATTTATTGATTATTGCTATGTACTTTAATTTTAAAATGAATTCTTAATATATAGAAGTTTTAGACTGACAAAACTACTTTGAAGGCAACAGAGAATCCTCAATAGTCAATTTCCCTCCATTATTAGTGTCTTCCATTAGTGTGATATATGTTATAATGAATGAACCAATGTTGATATATTATCATTACATTTATCCAGTATATTTCTTCATTTTCCCATGTGTCCTTTTGCTGTTGCAATATCCCATACAGGATACCAAGTTATATTAATAGCTCTGATTTCTTTATCTGCTTTATCTTACCTATGACAATTTTTCAGACATTCCTTGTTTTTATGATCTTGACAGTTTTCAAATTACTGGCCAAATGTCCCAGAGATGTCAATGAGATTTTGCCTGATGCTTTCACCAGGGTTATCTCGGGTTTCAGAATAATGACTCAATAGGTAAAACACCATTTTCATCACATATCAAGGGCATATATTTACACCATGACTTATCATGCTTGATCTTAATGGGCACCTGATGAAGTATGTTCCACTGAAAAGTTATTCTTCTCATTTTCCCTATAGTATTCCTCAGAATGCTATTATAATGTGCACTCAACACTGACTGGAGAGTTATATTGTACTTATTGTTCAGTGCAGCAGCAAGACAGATTAAAATTCTTCTGCATGACAGATGTGTCTATCTCCACGTTTAATATTTACGTGTTCAATCATTGATATCAGCATAAACCCACAGGTATTTGTTTTATACTTTGGATTGTTAAACTATGACTGCTTGCACTGGTTATTGTTTATTGTCTGGTTATTGTTTATTGTCAATTTGACACAACTTACAGTCACCTGGGAGGATGGAACCTCAATTGAAGAATTATCTCTGTCAGACTGGCCTGTGGGCATGTCTGTGAGGAATTGTCTTGATTGATGGTTAATGTGGAAGGGCCCAGCCTGTTACAGGTAGTACCATCCCCATGCAGGTGGAACCTGGCTATATAAAAAAGACAGCAATGAGAGATGGGGAGATAGAGATGAGAGGGAAAGGGGGGAGGGAGGGAGGGAGGGAAGGAGGGGGAGAGAGAGCGAGAGAGAGAGAGAAGAGAGCAAGCTAATAAGCAGTATTCCTCCAAATTTATGCTAAAGTTCTTGCCTGACCTCCCTCAGTGATGGACTGTGTGTTACCTGGAAGTGTAAGCTGAAATAAACTCTTTTCTCCCTGTTCATTACAACACAACACAAGCTAGAACACTGCTTTATTATACTCAAACTGTTCCAGCTCGGCTCACAGGGAACTCTTTCATCTTGCCCTTTCTGAAAACCTTTGGCACGTCTCAGTGATACTGTGTGTGTGTGTGTGTGTATGTGTGTGTGTACATGTGTATGTGTTGGGGTACCTCTGTTTATTTTATGATATTATAGGATGTTTATTTTCTAAGTGTCTTCTAGTCTTAGAATGAGTCATTTATCAAAGCAACTGTTACCAATTTTTACCCAGGTTCTGCATTTTAGATGCTCTCTGGGTAGATGTTAGATGCTACTGAGATGCTAATGCTTCTAAAATTTCTCAGCTAACAGAAATTTTTGTTGTGTATGCCATAGTTCATGTTTGTATACACACTGCAAATATTTCTATAGATATGTTAATTCTAATCTACTGCACAAATCATTCTATTATTTAACTGTAATAACTCTCCAACAGAAAGAACCTCATCTCTGCCATCTATAGATGTACAATGGATTTAGAACTGCTCACCCACACACCTATGGGAGTAACTTTATTGACAGGATGTAATGATTAGTCTTTCTTCTTATAGAATCCATTTATTTTCAAAGTGACTTGTATCAGCAACTTGTTCACCTCTCCCATTACCCACTTTGGTCAGGTTGTTACATACATAACTGTATTGACTTTTTGGTCACATTCTACAGAGTATCCTGTGATTCCCTAGGCTTATAAATTTGTTTTTGAAAATTTACATATAGTAAGATTTATTCTTCATACTGCAAGTTTATACATAATTTGACAAACGCTTTATATTTATTATGACCCTAGTATTCAGAATAACTTCACCACTCTTCAGTGGCCCATGTATTCTGCTTTTCTTACCCTCACTGATGGTATTCATGGCAACTATGGACTCTTTATGATCTCTGTATTTCCACCTCTTCCAAACTGTCATTTAATTGGAGTTATATGGAATGTAGCTTTTCCAGACTGTCTGATTTCCTTAGAAATGTACATTTATAATTCATCCATGCCTTTAGTAGCTTATTAATTCATTCACTATAATTATGAATAGTATTGTTCTATTTACTTACTGATTCTCCAGTTTTATAATTTATGATTATGAATAAAAATATTATACACACTTTTATACAAGTTTATATGCAGAAATAGTTTTTGAAAATAGCTGGATATACTCCTACATGTGTGATTGCTAAATCATGTGGAAAATGATTTATTTTTATACAATTCTGCCCAGCAGTTCTCCAAATGATACATCGTGTTCATTCTGCTCCTTTTATTTCACAGCCTCACCAAAGCTCTAGTGTCATTGTTTGTAGTTTTACCCAATTTACACATATATTGGAGATGATTAACTTTAAAAAGTTCTTTAATGACATGATTCTGATCAATGTTCTTTAATTTAATTTGATTTAAATTGCCACTTGCTTATCTTCTTGTCTTCTTTGGTGAGCTGTCTTCAGACATTTGTCCATTTTAAAATGTGTTTTTCATATCATTGAGACAAGTGGTATTTCTCTGTTTTGAATATAAGTCACTTATTGATACATGCTTTATAAATACTTCCTCAATATCTGTGGCATATACTTCTTTCGCTTAGCAACACTTTCTGCAGATACATCTTAACACATGTGTTTAATAATGTCTATGTTTTGAATATCTTTTCTCCTAGATTGTGTTACCAGAATTATATTTAAATCTCACCATAAACCCAATGTGATGTAGTTTTTCTCCTGTGTTTTTATTATAAAGTCACAGCGCTTTGTAATTTTTAAATTAAATCTTACAATCCATTTGAATTATTTTTGTGTAAGATATATTATGTGGCTCTATGTTTGTTATTATTATTACTTTTATTTTGTGTAATATTATTTTAGAGAGTTTGGTGCTGCTGCATTTTTATTACAAGGATGTTCTTTTCCCCTTATTTTGTGATATTGTAAACATCTATATTTTTTAATTCTGGTAGTTTAATTGTAGGAAACTGACTGCTTTTTCATGTAATCCCTCTACCGTCTGTCTTCCTATATTCACTCATTAGATACAGGAGCTTTATTTCATGGTTGATGAATCTGTAAGGTCTGCTATATCAATATATCATCTACAAAAGAAGATAAGTTCTTCTTGTTTTAATTATGCACATTTCTTCCTTTTCTTACCTTAGAATCTTACCTACTACTTCAGTGCTTTGTTGAATAGTTTAGTGACCAGATGTATCTTGCCCTGTTGCTTAGGAAGAAAGCATATAGTTTCTTACCAATGCATACAATGGTACCTGCAGGGATTTCTGAATGTACTTCTACGAAACTGAGACAGTACCCTGTGGTCATAGTTTGCAAGAGGTTTCCTCATGAATGGGCAGATTTTGCCATTAATTTTGTGCTTTGGTTAATATGATCCTGTGATTTTTCTTCTTTAGTCTGCTGCACTGGATTGCATTCATTGCTTTTTTTCAAGATTTATTTATTTTTATTTCATATGTAATGAATTGCTTGCATGTGTGTAAATGCACCTGAGTCGTGTGATACCCATGGAGGTCAGAAGAAGGTGCTGGATTTCCCTGGACCTAGAGTTACAGACTGTTGTTAACTGCCATGTGGGTGCTGAGACTCGAACTTGGGTCCTCTCAAGAAAGCCAGTACTCTTAACTGCTGAGCCATCACTCCAGTTCCTGCATTCATTGCTTTTTAAATGTTGAACCAACCCTGGGTACTTAGAAAGAATCCAGTTGGTTGTGGTGTATTATTCTTATCTGTTGTTGGGTCACTGTGCAAAAGTTTTGTTGAGGATTTTATTTTCTATACTCATGAGAGACACTTTTGTACAGTTTCTTTTTTTCTTTTTGTGTGCTTTATTTTCAAACCCATGTCTGCATATACATAGATAATTTGTTTATGCAATTCACATGATTAAATCTTCCATACACATAAACACTCACATGGTATTGAGCCTGACTTGCCTTCCTGACTTGCTGTCAAAATAACTTAAGTGATACCCAACCTGATTTCATAAACCATGCAATAAATACAAGCAGCCTTTAAGAATGAGGATCAACATGATGGAAGTGACAGGATGTCAAACAGGCAAAAAATTTTTAAAAGCTCAAACATTAACAACAGCAGCAACAGAAACCAGCATTTGAATACATCTGAGTATTTGATTAAGGGATGACTGAGTTCCTGGAAATCTTTTTGTTTGGGCTTTTCTGTTCTTTTAAATTGATATGAAATGTTAAAATTATTAATAGCCACTGTTATCTGGAAAATGGGGCCTGAAGAGCTGATATTGAAAATGCAGTTTTAACACTAGGATTTTTTTTAACAGAGTCATAAAGAAAAATCCTAAAGACTTCAATTATTGATTTTACTTTCTTGGTAGCAAAACATGTCCTTTGTCAACAAATATTTCTTATTCATTCCTACATACAACCACTGGAGGTAGGTAGGAATATTTTCATAGTTCAATTAGTATATTTAGTAGCACAAATAATATTAATATACATGCTTCGTTTTCTCTCTTCCTAGGTCAAACCCAGTATTCCAATATTTGTGATAATTCAATTTTCTTTTCTTTTTATTCCTTCCTTTTTCTTCCACTTCTTATATGTAGGAAGGTTTTGCCTGCATGTGTGTAAGTGCACCTATGCGTGCAAGGCCCTATGATGCCGAAGATATCTGATCCTCTGGAACTGGAGTTAGGGATTTTGGTTGGCCACCAGGTGACCACACTGCTATGAACTCATGAAAGGGTCACTGCAAGAGAAACTAGTGCTCTTAGTTGCTGAGCCAGCTCTCCAACTCCCTCAGTTTCTTTTCTTTCTTTCTTTCTTTCTTTCTTTCTTTCTTTCTTTCTTTCTTTCTTTCTTTCTTTCTTTCTTTCTTTTCTTTCTTTCTTTCTCTTTCTTTCTTTCTTTTTCTTCCTTCCTTCCTTCTTTTTTCTTTCTTTCTTTTTTTGTCTTTTAAAGACAAGGTCTCCCTGTAGCCCCAACTATCCTGGATTCACTATGGAGACCAGGCTGGCCTCGAACTCACAGAGATCTGCCTGCCTCTGCCTCCCGAGTGCTGGGATTAAAGGCGTGTGCCACCACACTGGCTCAAATTTCTTTTCTAATAAATATTTTTATCTCTTCTTTGAGAATTTCATACAGTGTATTTTTATCATATTCACCCCAACTCCTTCCCTTCATCCTTCCAGATCACCCCCATTTCCCTACCCTCTTAACTTTGTGCCGTCTTTTTAAATTTAATGTAATAATCCATGGACTCCAGTTCGTTCTGCCCATAAACTCCTAGATGTGGAGCCACTCACTACACTGTGGTTGACCTAGGAGAAAACTGACTCTTCCTCCCTGAGAAGCCATCAACTGGCAATAGTTCCTCAGGTAAGGATGGGGGCTCATGAACTACCTCCCACTCTATGCTAGAGTGTTGACTGATGTGATGTAAGGCTTCTGCAGGTGACTACAACTGCTATGAGTTCATGAATGTAATGGTCCGGTTATGTCCATAAGACAATGTTTCTTTCAGGTCCTCCCGACATTTGGCTCTTAATCTTGCCACACCCTTTTATCTGATGGTCCCTGAGCCCTGAAGAGGAGGCTGATATAGATGACCCATTTGTGGCTGAGTGTAGAAATGACTCTTGCCTAATCTGTAATTAAAGATGTTTTGATCTCATTTGACACTATTTCTGTTTACTTATAATGTGATAAAAGCTTATAAGCACTGGAATCTTCTTGTGACTCCTTGTGATGTAGCTTTAGTTTTTCATGATCTTTCCTTTCCCTTGACTCAGAACAATATATGAATGTGTGCGTGGTGTGTGTGTGTGTGTGTGTGTGTGTGTGTGTGTATATGTGTGTGTGTGTGTTATAGCAACTGCTGCCAGAAGAGGGATATCTATTGGAAGCAAATTATCCCCTTTGTGTTCCAAACAATAGATGGGATTATACTGAAAACATCTGTTTGTGGTTGTGTGTACTGACATAGGTCACAAGGGGCCAGAGGGGACAATATTCTCTGATAAGGGTCTGTGTTTTCATTCTCATTTCATGCTGGGATATACTGTTTCAATGAAAGAAGAGCAAGGCCTTTGTTCCCAGAGCACAGTTCCCAGAGAATTCTGAAGGAACAGGTGCCCAGAGCACTTTGGGTCTATCCTTGGCTAAAACAGATGCTGAGTCAGGCTGTCATTATTCAAGCATTGTTGAAACGTGGCATTGTGTTGTAACCATCATTGAGGAGCACAGCAGTCACTTATTCTGTGCTTTCTGACCAGTTGTGAGTTTCTTCATTAATCACCATCCCCTGCACAAAGAAACTTCTCTGATGAGATCTGAATGCTGGACTAAACTACAAGTAGAGAAACGGGGATTTGGAGGGCAATTTGATACCATGCCCACTTAGCAGAATAATGGTAGTTGGCTCCTGCCTGGGGCCTGTGAACTCCCCAACCATGAGTTCTTGGCTGGATTTGCAGCACCAGATATGTGTGGAATGGACATTAAATCCATTGGAAAGAGTTTGGTTTCCCCAATAATACTTGTGCCACTCTTGCACCCATGGTCATATCTTGCTATTCCATTTACTACTGAAGTACACAGATTGCATGGCTGAGTAAGACTGTTGGTCACTTTTTTCAACCAGCAGCCTACATTTTTCTTTCCAGTACTATGAGAGTTAGCTGGTGGGGGGAGGAAGCCTACTAGTCAGTACCAACTTGATATCTTCATTGTCCCATGACCAATGATGTGTAGGAAGTTGTAAAGGAAGGGGGAGGAGTTTTAAGTGGGGAGAGACTTGGGAGGGTAGGACAAAGAAGGGTGTTCTAGTTTCTTTTCAATTGCTGTGACAAAACACTATGACCACTACCAACTTGGGTGTATTTGGCTTACATATCCTGGGTCACAGTTCATCAGGAAGCCCAATATAGGAACTCAGGACAGGAACCTGGAGATAAGAGGTGGTGCACAAGCCATGGAGGAATGATGCTTACTGGCTTGCTCCTCTGGCCTGTGCTTAACTTGCTTTCTTAACCAACATAGGTCCACCTACACAGGAGTGTGGCACCACCCACAGTGGGCTGGCCCTCCCACATCACTCAATAATAAAAAAGATGCTCCACAGACATAGCCACAGGCCAGTCCAATGGAGGCAATGCACCAATAAAGGTTCCCTCTACCCAGGTGTGTCAAGTTGACAACTACAGCTATCTAACACAAAGGAGTTTATGGAATAAATAACTCTAAATGTATTTGGAAAAGTCATATAGACAGACGCCTATTCTCTTATAAGCTTCATATATATGTGCATATATATATTCATATAAGAGGCTATTTGGAGTTAGTTTACCATACATAGGGGACTATGCTCATCCCTGAAGCCGTATCTTGCAAAATAAAAAGCCTAGTGCCAAGTATGGAGTACCTTCCCTCAAGCTGTTGGTCAGAGGTGTCTTGGAGGTTCCCAAAACAATATGGGCTGTCACCATTACTCTTGGCTCCCACAAGAACTTGATGATAAGCACCTATTTGTGTAGTCTCTTTATTATGATATTTGGACTACTTATTTCACTCACCTATTATTTTTATAATCTACAATTAAAATTATATAATTTTATTGCACAAAGTGATTTCTGACATAGGTGTACATTGTGAAATGGCTAAATCAAGCAATTAATACTGAAATTGTCTTATAAACACACTTTTTTTGGTAAATCTAAAATATTCTCTCTCAGCAATTTCCACATATATAATACGTGTTACTACCTATATTATACAATAAATTTTTTGGAATTTTTCCTGTTAACTGAAATTTTGTGTTCTTTGATCATATCTTTCTTGCCCATCCTAGACCCAGCCTATGGCAGGCTATTCTTTTGAAATATTTTATTATTTTTATTTTATTTTATGTGTTTGAGTTCATTGCCTGCATGTATGTAAGTGCATGCATGACGTGAAATGCCCATGGAGGTCAGAAGAAGATGTCAGATTCCCTGGAACTGGAGTTAAAGACAGTTGTTAGCTGCCATGTGGGTGTTAGGAATTGAATCTGGTCTTTTTCAAGTGCTCTTAACTGCTGAGCCATCTCTTAACCAGCCCTGGTAGACACTCTTCTAACCTCTGCTTCTATTCTATGTTGTATACATGTAGTACTCTTTTCATCTTGTCATCTGGTGAAACTGTGTCAGCCTCCTGTTTTGACTATGTGAATATCTTCAGTGTAATGTATCACCCATGTGTGTCCCCATTTACATGCATGAATGTGTATATGGAAGGTGAAAGTTGGTGTTAGGGGGTCTTCTACCTTATTTTTGGACACAAAGTTTCTTGTTGAACATAAAAATAATCCACCTGTTTCTTCCCCCCTAACCCAGGGTTGGATTACAGATGTGCACTACATCCAGATTTTATTCTTTTGTATCACAAATCCCTTATATATTACTATGTAAACTTTGACATAACACCAGGAGCTGGGTAAAGGAAAAGGATATATGGCTATAAGGAAAAGAAATAACCTTAAAGAGGGACAGTAGGGAACAGATGTTACCTGAGGGAATTGGGAAAACTGGAAGTATTCAGCATGGAGGACGGGGGAGGGGACATGCAGGGGACCACTGGGTGGGAGAGGGAGGGAAGTCAGGTGAGGAAAATGGCAAGAATTGGGAGGATTTGGGGGAGGGTGGGGATAATGGGGGCACTGTGACTACGGAGGGAGGGAGTAGAGAAGTTGGATGGGCGAAAAAAGAGTGGAGGTGAGTGATTCTTTGGGGGCCTAGGAAACCTAGAGGGAAAAAGTAATGCCCTAGACACCCTATGAGAAACACCCATAGAGTGTCTGAACATTAATGCATATGTATACCCACGAGCTGCTTAGTAGGGAATGCAGTGCCAAATAGAAGAGACCTCCCTTAGAATGACAAACATGCCATACAGCACTCATCAAAGAAGCTTCTTTTTGCAACAGATGGAGGCTACTGTAGAGTTGCACATCTGGTCAGGCACAGAGAACATACGTTTGGCAGATGCCCAGTACTAATTGACACATCTGCAGTCGAATATCTACAGCTAAGGCCCATTGAACATAGCAGAAAAAGGGGTAGAGAGAAGAGTAATGTATCCCTCAACTCCCACTAGTGAGGTTCCCTTGTGCGTGAGAGTGTGATGCACACAGAAGGCCACATCTGGCCAAGTTTTGGAGACTAAGAGACTGTAGAGTGTAGGATGGGGCTCCTATATGGAACCTCATCCACCCACAGCTCAGGGACCATCTTAGCAGAGGAGGCAGAAAGATTATAAGAGCCAGGGCTGGTTCATGATTACAGGGAGGTGGAGGCTTTCAGGCCACTGGAGGCTTGCTTATGTGAGTCTGTGGCAGCAGAAGCATTGACTGTGGGACTCATGTCAGCTCAATTAAACAAGGGCCCAAAGGGGAGGTGAGAAATAGGTGGTGGGCCAGCACTAGATTGAAAACTATATGAGACTGATTGGTGGTGGGTGAGAGGGAATATTACATACAACCACTGGATGGGCTGACTAAACTCCAGTGGACACATTTACACTGAAGGACACTTGGGTATAAGCTCCTGAATGAATAGGACTCAGCATGCATGGCAGAGTTCATAGAGTTTGGTGGCATTGGGGGGGGCGTGGACAGAGGAGGGGTCTGGATGTGATTGGGAAATGTACGAAATTTTAAAAGCTCAATAAAAAATAATAGATAAAACAAACAAACAAAAAAAGATAAGCTTTGTGTCCTGTAATGTGTTCCATCTTGTTGAACATCCCATGTGAGCTTGAGAAGAATGTGTTTCCTGTTCTTAGAAGGAGTATTCACAATGTGGGAATTAAATCAAGTTGATGGATAGAGCTATTCAGGTAAAGTGTGACCTTATTGATTTTCTGACTGCTTCATTTATCAGTTGCTGGTGGGAGATGTTGAATCTCTAACTGTAATAGTTGGATCCGTTATTTTGTAAGTTTTATGTTTTGCCCAGAATATTTTGATGCTCTTTGGTCAGTCAGTGCAGTCAGATTTATGATCATGATGTATTAGGGGAGAGTTGTTAGTAAGCAGCTATGCAATGCCTCTTTTGTAACACTGGTAGTTTCCCACAGTTTAAAATTTGCTATCAGAAATTAAAATATTCAGCTTTCTTTTAGTTAATGTTAGTATGGTATACATTTCTCTATTCCTTTAAATGTATCAGAGTCCTTCTATTTAAAGTGTATGTCTCTTAAAATTGTAATATCTCTTAGTCTATCTTTTAGAACTTTCCCATTTAAAGTGATTATTAATGTGTTGGATTAATATAAAGTATCTTTTAACTGTATTCTATCCACTTCAGTTTTTTTAAAAAAAGATATTGCTTCTTTTTATTTCTTAGATTTTAAGTAAGCATTTTACATGATTCGGGTTTTTTTCTCCTCTTGCTGTGTATGGTATGTTGCTAATGCTTTTGTTGCTGTTCTTATCAACAGCATACATTTTAAGACGCTCATAGCCTGTTATTGTCACTGGTGCTGAGGAAAATATTTTTATTTTTATGTTTCCTGTTGGAGCTAGTCTATTGCAATGAATTCTCAAATTTCTTATGTCTGAGAAAGTCTTCTTTACGTTTTTTAATTCTGAAGTATCATTTAATTCCATGGTGGTGATTCTTTCTTCTTTCAACACTCGGTATCTCACCTTCACTGCCCAGTGGCCTGCATGGTTCTGATGAGAAAGAGGATATGATTCCCAAGCTTTTTTCCTTATAGATACGTTTTCTTTTATCCAATTTATTTCAGTTTTATCTCTTTGTGATTGCTTTTGTGCACTTGAATATAAGAGGTCTGGGTGGATATGAGAGGATGTCACCTTTCTTGGTCTTTTTTTGACCTTCTCTTAGTTAAATGTCATTAATTTTGGAGACTTCATCATTATTCACTATTACTTCAAATGTTTCTTTTGTTCTGTAATTTCTTCATATTCAAATATTTCAATCATGTCTGAATTTTACATTTTAAAAATATTTTATTATTATTTTATTTTATGTGTATGAGTCTATTGCTTGCAATGTAGGTAAGTGCATCCATGTCCTGAAATGCCCACAGAGGACAGAAGAGGGTGCTGGATCCCCTGGAACTGGAGTTATGGACAGCTATTCCTTGCCATGTGGGTGCTGGGAATTGAACGCTGGTCCTCTGCAAGAACGGCCATTGCTGTTTACTGCTGAGCCATCTCTCATGCCCCTGCATTTTACCTCTTATAATTGCTTTACAGTTTTTCTCTCTTTTCTTTTTTCATTAATATTTTTCTTTTTATTTCTGTATAGAATATTGTTATTTATCAATGTTTGCAGTGACAATTCTTTCCTGGGCTGTTTTAGGTTATTGATGAGCCCATTAAGTATATTATTGATGTCTGTTGTGGCATTGTTGAGTTCTAGAATTTCTGTTTGATTTTTTTAATTAGAATTTTCATGTTTATTTATCTACTCTTATATCTACTTTTTCTGTTAGAGCCTTTCGTATACTAAATATGTTTTCTAATAATCCAACATCCATATCATATATGAATCTTTGTCTTTTTATATTGCACCTTTTAGACTTTAAGTGTACTTTATTATTTTTTTTTTTTGGTGAAAGTTATACATGTACCATAAGAGGAACTGAGGTGCATATGTATCAAATATTAGAATTGCTGTCCTCTGACTAAGAATTGGTCTTTTTTAAATGTTGCTGTAGCTATAGAGATCAGAGGTCAACCTCCCTTCGTGTTTTCATTTGTGGCTCTCTTTTTGACTTTGAATGGACCTGAGAACTCTTTCTCAGAGACAGTCTGTTTCTTATAACTCCTTTAGCTGTAATCGTCTGTATGGTGATGACATTTGAAGGAGAGAAGTTTTATTTAATGTTTCGATCAAATTTCACCTTCTGGTGGGTTTTTGTTTCTTGCCTTGTAGCCTTTACCTGTTTTTACTTTTGTAGCATCGTCAACCCCATTTAGGTAATACAGTGGGACTGTGTGTGGCTGGACAGAGAGGAGTGTCCTTTTCTCGTGATTCTATGACAGGGCTGTGATCAATTTTTAAAATTTATTTTAATTTTATGTGTATGAGTGCTATGCCTACATGTATGTAAGTGCACCCATGTCATACAGTGCCTGTGGAAGCCAGAAGAGGACATCAGATCCCCTGGAACTGGAGTTAACGGATGATTGTTAGCCACCATATGGGTGCTTGGATTCAAACCTGCAAGGGCAGCCAGTGCTCTGAACCACTGAGCCATCTCTCCAGCTCCAACGCTATGATAAACTTATTTTTCCAGGGAAAAGTATTGAGAAAATTCTGGTCATACTCACACTCACGATGTTTCCCTTCTCTTTGCCAGAGCCATGCGGGGAACTTTCCTGTATCATCACCAGGAGATTTTGGTGATTTCTCTGGGTTAAGGCTATGAAAGTATAAGAACCCACAAGGCTAGTGCCCTATCAGCTTCTGGAAATTCTACAAATTTAACAGTTTCCGCAGCACCTGCTCTGGGTATGTACATTTGCTCTTTTCTGGATCTGCTTTGCTCCCTGGATTTCAGAGCGATGACATGCTCTGTGAACTCCATTCATAAAGATTCCAGATAAAGACACTGTCTTCCTATTTTTACAGTCTTCTTACTATGAAGGTGGGAGTCACAACTCCCAAGCCCTTTACATGCCAGTGTAGAAGCTGAAAGTCTGCCATATCCTTTTGATAATTTTCCCTTTTGTCATGCTAAATGTCAGTCCTTTTAGATGCTTATTACTATTATTATTATTCATGATTTTCAAGTCCTTTGAGACATGAGAAGGTCAGCCAAGTACACATTTGGTATCTTAATATGGGATGAATTCAACTGGCATATACAGCTCCAGGTGTGCTCCAAATGATACAGAGGAAGATCATCCTCATTATTATAGATAATGAAGTAGCTGTTTTAGTGGCTTTATAGTTTGTGTCCATTTTCCTGAGCATTGAATATAGTAGTGGCATGTCATAGAAACTCAGAGTATCCTGTTAATACACTATAATATAATAATATTATATTAGTAAAAAAATCCATGAGTTGCTCATCAGTTTACATAATGCATGAGTGGAGTTAAAGTAGATTAAGATATTCTTATAGATCTTATGAGAAAATTGATGTCTTAATTTTCAGATCATTTTTATACTTTCTAAAATTATGTCAACTCTCAGTCTTCTGTAGGCTATAATACAAATGCATGATCATTTAAAGTATCTTATGAAATTGTTGGAGGATAACATTTACTTTTTGAAAATACTTAGCTGAGTGCCTTGTACATGGTAAGATGAAATTGAATAGCAATTTGTTTCATCTTCATTTTTATTCGCAAGAAATCTGAAGTTGTGAAAGGGTACTGCCATTGTCCGCATAACATTAGTCAAAGGCTTAGCCATGTGATGGGTGAGAGATAGTTGATTTGTATCACCCTGTGAGGTTCTTTACATAGTATAGTATGAATGTGTTAAGATAATAATTTTAATCTATTTTTTTCTGATTGAAAAGTCCTGAATAAATGTCAACAGCTAAAGGAATTTGACGCTTTTTGATGTAGGTCATGCACCAAATATATAAACTAGGCCATGTTTTCTCTAAACCAACCAGAGCAAGCCCCTCCACATCCCCAGAGCCTAGGGTGCTCACAGGAGGAAAGGACTTTGTCTGAGCCTCAGTCACACAGCAGTGTAGCCTTTAATTAAATGATGCAGCAACATATGGGAATTAGTGAAGAGATTAAGAGAGTAATAAAGCAGAACACAGTAATGTTGATATAAATGGAGAGGAGCTCCATGTTGAAAATGTTTTTCAAAAACCATAATAACCCACGAGGAAATGCAGAATCACACAAAAATCGTCAGAGCACTTGTGGTCAGCAGATATCCAAAGGTCATTTAGCCATTATCAGATTCTGTATTCAAGCTCCTGGAAACATTTTAGAGAGGGTAACTCAGAGCTTTCACAAAGCTCAAGTAAATGCAGTAAGGAAATATTGGGTATCTTTCTAAGCTCTGTTGTACTGAGCTGGAGAAGTGTGTGTGTGTGTGTGGGGGGCTAGAATCTCAACAGCCACATGCTTAGGTATTCTAGTCTTGTTAATTCAAAGAATAAATTTCATAGACCACAGGGGGTGAGTTTTAGTAAGAAGTGTTTTATTATAGGGAGCTTAGGAGTGACAAAGAAGGCAGGGCTCCTGTATAATAGGAAGGGTTCATGGGAATGGGGTACCACTGAGCATCACTGCCCTGGGATTAGTAAGGCTTTGGTGAATGAAAGAAGGGAGGGGAGATGAGCTGGTCAGTTCATTACTCGTTCCAGGTGTTCAGATGCCTTGAGATTTTGGTCACATCATAAGTATGATGTCTAAGGGTGGGGTACTCCTTGACACAAAGAGATAAGGAAAAACCAGACCCCTTTTCTGGCAGCCCCAGCCTCTGGCTGTGGTGGAACCAAAAACATTTTTGTCTTAGAAATTTCTGGCTTCTCTGGCCTTGGGCAAAGACAAGTCTGCTGGTAATCCCAAGGACATTTCCAGATCTTAGCCAAGAAAAAACTGGTTACATTTCTTTTGTGATCTCTTTGCTCAAAGTGCTTACATAATTCCTGTCTCCTGTTCTCATCATATGGAAAGCACAACTCTAAAAGGCAGCTCATCTCATTATCCTACCCATTCACCCAGCTGATTCTTCAATGTTTTGATCAATAACTATCTATTGATACTGACCATGTGTCACTGCTGTCATGAGCATGGCTTAAGGGACATAAGACATGGACTGTGACCTCGTGAAAACCTTCTCAACAATCCAAAAGTTTCTTATAAAAGCCATCATTATGTCCCTAGCAGTTCTTGTTTTCTTTTAAATCCTGTAAGACACCGTTATTTCTCCCTATGTAGCATTTTCTCAAATGGCTGAAGGTAGCTATTGTGTTCTATGATATCTCTCACCTTCATGGCTAAGTCAACTCATTTTCCTATATATCAGATCATGTTTGCATTGGATTCACATCAAAGGCTTTGAGTTCCCCAGATAGTGTTGAAGGAATAAGAGAGAATATATCTAAACATTGTTTCTACTAACTGCCAGACATGGATAGTGCTATACATTAAAAAATGTGTGCTTCTAGTTCCATCCATTTACCTGCAAATTTCATGATTTCATCTTTCTT
>NW_008339517.1:1587023-1604356 GCF_000622305.1 Nannospalax galili
CCCCAATTCTATCCAAAGGAATACTGACAATGGATTGCTGTAGATGAGGAACAGCTGATCCTCCTGGAACAGGGACCTCTGGCTGACTAGATTTATCAGAAGGACAGATGGGGGCAATAGATGGGGGTCCTGACAACACAGTGGACATTGGCAGGGATGACAGAGTATGGAGGCTCTAGAGGGAGAAGAAGGCTGTTTATCTGACGAGTTTATATTCATACTCAGATGCCACGGAACTCAGAAAGTAAGTGACTGTGACCAGTAATAGTCATATATATAGAGATTAGAAATGCATGTGAAAACGTCTCAATGTCAGTTGCCTTAAAATGAATTTTTCTGTATGAAACTGTATTTTAACAACGAAGTGGAGATCTTTTCTAAACATTAAAACCTCATTTAATTTTATGTCTTGTAGAGTTTATAATCAGTAAAAGATTGTACAAGCGTAATAATTCCTCTGTAAACCTAAAAATGTACAGCCAATTTTGAAAGAGATGTACCCTAGCTCAGAAAAATGTTATTGAATAGGTTAATGCTGTTGTAATGAAATGCTTCTTTTAATTAAAATAAACAAATAAAAAAAAATGTGTGCTTGTGTGGTCCGGCCACTTACCACCTGTTTGAGTACCACCAGACCGTGGTGTGTGCTTAAGCATTTATGAAGAATAAAAGGACATCATCCCATCGTTACATCAGTACACAATATGTGTTAACTAGTGTTCAGGTAACACTTTCAGGTCTGCTTTTCATTCTACCATATTGCCCAACCCCTCCCCTTTCTGCTGATTTGTTGTCTTCTAAAACCTATACTTTTACCAAGTTCCACAGGGGACCATAAGCAAGGCCAGCATGACTGGATGCACTAGCTCTTGGTCACCCTTTCAGCATAGTGCCTGAGATTTGATTAATTTATTGGATAAATACATCTATGACGAATTCTAATTAGTAGATTTTTTTCTTGTTTTTACTGGAAAGGGGATAAATGTCATGGAATACACAGGTTATCTGGATGTAGAACTGTAGACCAATCAAAATGTTCTGAAGAATCAAAATCCAGTTTTGTGAGGTTTGTTGAAAAAGACAAAAACAGAGCTATACTGGAATTGAATCTACATTTAAATGAAAAAAAGGAAAAAAAAAACTAGAAACCATTCAATGTTCTTAGAGAAATGGATGAGGCTGAGACCATAACTCAGTGGTATAGCACTTAGCTAGCCTGTGTGAGGCCTTGTGCTCGATTTCCAATCCTGTAAAATGAAAAAAAAGAAGGAAAGGAAAATAAGAGAGGAAGGTAAATTGATCAAGGTTGGATAAAGAACTTTGGTACAGAGGATAAAGAAATAGTAATGTTGTTTTGAGATGGAGTAGTGCAGAAAGGTAATTTTTATTCTGGAGAAGTCATAAATGAGTGTAATGTTCTTCATCTAGTAGATTTTACATAAATTTCACAAGCAATATGTTGTGAAATGTACCTAGAAGGTTCATGTGTTTGAACACTTGTATATTGCTTTATAAGGTGCTGCTTCCTAAACATTTAGAAAGCAGAGCTTCCCTAGAGGCAAAGAACCAGTTGGGAAAAACTTGAGGTTTTATAACTCAGCCCTGCTTCCTAAAATTCTAACAGATTCCTGACTTGTGGCTGCAAGGTGAGCAGCTGCCTCACATTCTTGCCTCCATTCCTGAACCCTGATATAATGAACCATGCCCTCTAAAATTGTGAGCAGAAATGAGCCTTTCCTCCCACATGTTGCTTTTTTAAGGTATTCATCACAGCAATAAGAAAAGTAACTAATACTATATAATATATATAATAAGATATATAGTGAAAATAGCTAACAGCCATTGAATATTTTGTGTCAAGAACACCTTTGAGTTGTTTGACAATTTTCCTTAATAATCTTTACAAAAACCTTGTGGGATTGATTCCTTTATTTCTGTTTTGGATAACCTTGGAAGAGACCCATCAGACAAGAAAACATACAAAGTAACTAATACTGTATAATATATATAATAAGATATATAGTGAAAATAGCTAACAGCCATTGAATATTTTGTGTCAAGAACACCTTTGAGTTGTTTGACAATTTTCCTTAATAATCTTTACAAAAACCTTGTGGGATTGATTCCTTTATTTCTGTTTTGGATAACCTTGGAAGAGACCCATCAGACAAGAAAACATACCCAGGAGTTCATAGCAAGTGCAAAATCAAGCCAAGGTTTGTCACCCGGCAGTCTAATTTCAGCATGAATGTGATTAAGCATTAACACATACAGTGAAAAACACACTCCTGCATAGAGAATACAGTGAAGACTTTGATTAATTATGCTAGTGTTATATACCTTTTGGAGAGTTTTCGAAGTCAAAAGAGAAGACACTGAGGTACAAAGGTAATGAACATTTTAGGTTAGTCATGTATGAAGACCTGGCATATTTGAGAGAGTTCAGTGGTTTGCTACACCTCATTTGTAATGAATGAGGAGTACACTGTAAAAGGATAGACTGGAAATAACTGTGTTGTCCCATCATAGTATCTTTTTTTATGCTGCACAAACAATGAAAACCACATTCTGAGCCACTGCATTTTCATTGTTTCAAACTCAAATACACCAATATTAGCTTTATTCTCTATTCCTCAGCCCTAAACTACTCTATTTAGAACTTGTTGAAGGAGAAGGAGATAAAAATGCAAACTCAAAAAAAAAAAAAAAAAAAAAAAATTTGGAAATTAATGCAAAAACCTCAAAACCCTTTAATTTGTATATTTTTTTATAGCTCTTGGAAAGTTTTAAATTTTCAGAAATTTAAAAAAAAAAAAAAGAATTTGGCAATTCATAGCAACACACTACAGCTCATTTAATGTGTATGATTTTATATGCTCCTTGGAAGTGTTCACATTTCAGAGCATTTAAAACAAATGAGACATTTATTAGTGTAACCTTTATTCTGGAGATGATTTAAGCCATTTCAAAAGTAACTAAAAGAACTGTATTTCCCTTACAGTTGAGTCTTCCCTATGTCCCTACTAGCCCACAAAATGCTTCAGTAATTTTAATGTTCTGTACATCTCCTGAAATACCTACATAAATAATCTATTGTTCAAAAGGTCACAAAGGTAGAGGATCACTTGGAAATGTCAGGAAAGTAAGTGAATGGGTAATGTGGTGCCATACGTTTGGATATGTTCATAACCCCTTATCTTTAGCTACAGGTAAGTATTGGAGGATAAGAGGCGGCTGACCTGTGCATGAAAGTCTTTGGGTACTGGGAAGGATCGGAGTCTGTGTGCTCTAACAGCACTTTCCCCCAGGACAAAAACTATGCACTGTCTAGTGACATGGCATTTTTGCTAACCTTCCTTGTAACTCTTCAAAAAGGATGAAACCTCATTAAAATACCCAGTCTCAAAGACACAGTTCAGTCACCGATCTATCTCATGTTAAAGGCCACCCCACGAATATTGCCCTAAGAGTTCACTTGCAACTTTCAAACATTCCATAAATTTGCTGTTAATAGGAGGGTTGATAAATTCTCTTTCATTTTAACTACTGTTCAGAACTATCATTTTTCTTGATAGCTGTCATTGCCTAGAGAAGGGACTTCTAAGATATTAAATGTCACTGCAGGGTTGAACATTCAAATTAGTTTTGCATATTACCTGGATTACTCTAAAAAAGCTCTCATAGATACATGAAGCATTAATTAGAATTGGACATAACAGAGGCGTAGGTGCATTACAACCTTTTTTTTATTTTGTAGGATGGAGTGTTGGGTGGGAATATGGGGTATGACTGAAGATTCCATATTGAGTGGAATCACAAACTATTCCCAGACATCCTGTGCTCTTTCTAAGACTCCAGAAATGCCAACTTCCTCATTTTGCAAATTAGCCACTTTCCCATAGGAACTGGAGACCAGAAGGCTAAATGTCCTCAATTACAGCCTATAGTTGTAAATAAGTACATTTTCTAACAGTTCCAGGCTCCCCACAGCACCATCTGTCACAATGTGCTACGTCCAGCTATGGAACTGTAAGGACAAGATTTTTTGTGTACTATAGATAGTTCTAACTTCATAAAGTCCTGCTTAACTTGAAACTCAGTCAGGAAGCAGGTACTAATCTTCCTGATTAGGACTTTGACTGACACTACTTGTACTAAACATACATTTCTTGATATAATCAAAATCCCTTGGTCTGTCTTCATTATTCCAAAATACTAACAAATTTTTCTAGTAACTCGTGGTCATGAACCTACTATCCTGACTCAATGAAAAAATAGCAGATTTATTTTGGGCATGGGAATTTCCGATACGCCTATTCTTTGTCACATAGTACACCAGCTACTGTTCAGTGGTGTATGTAGCTGTATTGCCCAAACTGAGGATGGAGGTTGGAGAAATTGTCTAAGACATTAAACAGATAATACAGAGGTCCAAGGTGTTATACGGTAGTATGTGATCAACCTACATTTGTGCTTCTGACTATCTGACCTATGAATGGTAAATCTTTACTTAACTGAAGGAGATTTTTAACTTGGGGCCAGAGGATGTAGCTCAGTGATAGAGTGCTTGCCTAGCATGCCTGAAGCCCTAGGTTTGAATTTTAGTAATTAAAATAAATAAAACAGAAATACCAATATCAAAAGGCAAATGAAGCACTGCTTAAAAATATGTCTAACATCTTTTTTTACTACCTATCTGTAAAATATGAGGAGAAATATTTTCTAGGAAAGAAGTAAACCTTAAGTCATTCTACAAAGGTTTTAAAATGTATATTTAGTTACAAAAATATAATGTGAAATTATGTCTTTCAGGCTTTTGGTAAACTTTTAAATAATCTAAAGTTTTCCATCAACAGGAAGAAATTAAATAGATCATATTTAAGATTCCTATGAATCAATGAAGGCTCATGGAAGAAAACTGATGGGTCATCTTTGGCTAGAAACTTTCAAAGAATTCTCAAACACAGAGATGGTCTTTGGGTCCTCATCAAGATGTACAGATTCGTCCAGCTCTGCAACTTAATGTCTTCCAAGTTTTCACCTTCATTAGTTCACGCCATGCTTGCTGACACCTCTGGACCATGCCACGGCAGCAATCTGATGCTTTATAGCATCACTGTCCCAGAGTGCCTTCCCACAGGAACCTCCATGATCCAACCATGT
Source organism: Nannospalax galili (assembly GCF_000622305.1). NCBI lineage: Eukaryota > Metazoa > Chordata > Mammalia > Rodentia > Spalacidae > Nannospalax > Nannospalax galili. Next base: position 1,592,187 of record NW_008339517.1, read on the forward strand.
CCCACTTTTGACACTCTCAGATTCCTTACCCTGATTTGCTTTTTATGCAAGCAACATCTGTCCATCTGTGTTATTTTATCCTGCCTGCCTCTCTCACTAGAAACCAACTTTAGTATCTTTGTCAAATAGGAGAGACCCTATTTCTCAATATTTTTTAAGTTAATTAATATACTGTTGTTTTCAGTACATAGTACCCAAATATACCAGGTTATCTTCTAAGAAACATCATTGTTCATTAAACCTGGGAGAATTCTGATTCACTACTATATGATTTACATTGCCATGGCAATTCAGGGCAATAAAGCAAGAACAAGGAAAACAAAGAAGAAATTGAAAGTAATAGAAAAATTAAGTTTGCTGAGTGTTTATTCCAGGACCCACACTGCAGTAGAATATTATATAATTCAAGCTTTGAAAACACCTTGTAATAAGGGTGTTACTGGGTATATTTGACTAACGAGAAATATGAGGCTCTGAGAAGTTACATAATTTGGACAAGGTCAACCACTGGTAAATGATGTGGACTGAATTCAAAACTATTTGCCCTTATGCCCTCCTCACTGTGTAGCGTTGGTACTCTGAATAGTGGTGACAGTAACACCTTAGATTACATTTTATTATTGCAAATATATTTCAAATTGGGGTCATTGGTTACCTACCCAACTTCACGTGATACACAAAAAATTTAATACATACAACACCGGGCAACAGTATACATCACAGTCATAATAAAGCATAAGGCACACAGATGACCTGATGATAGCTTGATTAAAAAGGAATTTATGTGTAAAGCTCTTTCCTGGACCATCCTCAGCAAGCAACTTAAATTTCTCAGCAAGGAAAGGGGCACTTTATGAAAATCCAGGTCCTTGACAAAGGTTTAGTAATTCCCACTGTTTTTCCATAGATATAGTAAATCCTCTTTTTAAATTTCTTGAGTGGGCTAATCTTCCACAGAGGACTGAATGCTAGAAAAAGGCCAGACAAACGAATGCATGGGGAACAGATCTTTAGAGTAAGGAAACATAAGTACACGTAGGCTCCAACACTGACTAGTTCAGTGTTTATGTACAGATCTGAATGGAAACTGAATAGCGGGTAGAACAGGCATCCCACTCTGTTTTATATTAGTATTGAAAAACACTACGTCTGGATACTTAACAGAGACCAGAGGTCCTGGAGCAGGTGTGATGACTTAGTGGTAAAGATACATACCACCAAGTCTAACTACCTGAGTTTGAGTCCCAGAACCCACATGATAGACAGAATTGATTCTCCCAAGTTGTTCTTCAACATTCACATACACACTGTGACATGTATACCACACCATCAAATCTATCAATAAATATAAGACAGTTTTTAAAAGGACAGAGATCATTTATTTTATACTGCTAGAGGCTGAGAAATTCAAAATATGTGACTAACTTCTGATAACGCTCTTTTTCCTGCACCCCAACATGGTAGTGAGCATCTGTTGGTGAGACAGAGAGAGCAGGCCAGAGAGAGCTCCCTTTTATATAAAAGACATTCCTACTATGGCCCATTAGTTTATGAATGGGTCAATTCATTCATGAGGACAAAGCCCTTATGAGCAAATCATCAAAGGTCCCCGCCTCCCAATATTGCTATAATGAAGACCAAATTTCAATCTGAGTTAGGCCTGGACAAGTCATAATGTAGCAAGAGCAGTAGGCAAATGCAAAAGAAGGATGTGAAGATGTTTGAGATATCTGCAGTCATGTAAGAGCTTTGCTTTTATTTCACATACTTTAATGCTAGCCCAAAATGGGACATCTTGCAATAGGGTAACAGAGTCTGAATTACGAATTTATACATTCCCTCTATCTCCTGAACAGAGAACAGGAATGTTAATAAGAGAGGAAGCTTCAAGTCATTTAAGGGGCTACTGATATGGTACAGAAGAGACAAGGACAATTGGACTCTAAGGCCATGAGGTCCAAGTCTGAGCTTGAGGGATTCTTTGTGCCCATAGTCCTCAGTGAATTTGCTTTCCTCTGTACTGGGTTATAGCAATCACTTCTCTTAGATGCAGCTTCAGTCAAACTTAGCCTCTGCCAATAGGAGAAAATATCATATTGCCAAAGGGATAAACTTTTTTTATAGTCCCAGCTATAGTGTATAAAGAAAAAAAAAGAATGAATAATGAAATTTTCTTCAAATGTAATAGCAAAATATTCTAATATGTGAGTGAAGATTCAGAACATCTCACTGTATCCTACAGCTTCTTGATCCTCATTCTACAGTCTGTCTATATTGTTATCTTCAGAGGTAATGGTTTACCCAGAGTTCAAAGGATACAGGTCAGGGGAGCCTTTTCAGTCATTTTAATAAAGGAAATAATGAGGATCTTTGAGTCCATGGATTAATTTCTGCCTGTAATGTATAACAAAAGATATTGCATAAGTATTTTGTTTTCTAGCTCTAGCCCTATCCTTCAGGAGAAAAAAAATATATATATATATTTTTTTTTCCCCATGTCCTCATCCTTGAAATAGGAGATTATGCATACAATCTCACCTTCAGGACACAGGATATTAAGAGTTTATCACCTCATTATACTGTTTTCAATTTTAAAAAGATAAAAATATGCAGAGAATATTTTCAAAGTTCTCATCATCTGTGACTTCATTTGTAAACTTAGAAAATTATAAAGGGTTGCAACTTGACAAGAAAATTACAGGAGCCTGCAAAATGACTCAGAAAACAAAGACACTTGACACCAAGCTTGATGACCTGCATTCAATCCCCAGAACACACAAGCTGAAAGAAGAGAACTGACTCTTGCAAGTTGTCTTCTGACTTCACATGTGCCCCTTGATACAGCCCCTACCCACTAAATAAATAAATAAGTAAATAATAAATGAATAAATAAATAAATATAAAACTAAAGTTAGAAGAAAAATAACATTACAAGATATTGCCTCACTATACAGAATTGGCATCTTTTCTAGAAATCTTATTTTGGTAACTAGTGAGGTCATATACTTATAAGTTGGACAACAGTGTGTATTAGAGGTTAATCCATGAATGGCATGTAAGGAACTGAGAGAAGAAAGAAAACAAAAATTGCCTGATAAATCAAGGTATCATTATGGACAACTGAAACTCAAGTGAAACCTGCTAGAGAACTTTAGGAAGTACTGTAGACCCTTGGCCTTGGAATTGTTCTTTACAAAAGGAAAAAGATATATATGTATGTATATGTATGTGTATGTATATGTACATCCTCTCCATGATGGTGAGGAGCATTACTTCTCTGTAACTTTTATCTTACTGTACTATATACACTGAAAACAGGGTCAGAAAGATGTTGGTCTAGAGATGAAATTACTAGAGGACCAACAGGTATGTACTTGGGCATAGAAGGGCAAAAATTATTTCTTGAGGGTGAGATAAAAGATAAAAAAAACATGTACCTTTTTACAATAAATAAAAAGATAAAACTAAGTAAGGAATAATTTTCCCAAAACTTAAATACCATTCTGTAGTTACCATATATTCAGAATAGTTTCTCATTATATACATACTCTTACTGTAGGAGCTCAGTACAGAGAGATGGGACATGAAGACTTTTCTTCCAGAAAGCAGATTTATTAGTACTAATTCTCACGTGGAGAATTCCTATCCAGAGTCTGAGCCTTGAGCACAATAGGGATTAGTCTATTTATACCTCTGGTTAGTTCTCCTTTTTAATTTAGACTCTTCATGTCCTGTATATGGTAACGTATATTCTGATTGGCTATTCCATGTTGAAGCATCATGAGAGACAGAGCTGTGTACATTCACTGAGGCACAGACCAATCTGTGTTGCCGTTCCTTTGTTATGGGAGGGACCCTGTCACACTTTCTCTCTGATCTGTAAAAAAACTATCTTCTACAGACCTCCTTGCTGAAAAATCTAATGATGCTTTAGTTTGTGCCTTTTCCCTTAGTTCTTACTCCTCAGAATGTGTGTGTGTGTGTGTGTGTGTGTGTGTGTGTGTGTGTGTGTGTGTGCTGGATAGCTTTAGTTGTCAACTTGGCAGACCTGGGTTCAGAAACCTCAATTTGGGAGTTGCCCCATTGGACTGACCTGTGGCTGTCTGTGGGGTATCTTCTTGGTTGTTGAGTGATGTGGGAGGGCCAGCCCATCATATCACTTTGGGCAGTGCCATCCCTGGGCAGATGGTCCTGTATTGTATAAGAAAGCACGTTGAGTAAGGGCAGAAAGCCAGTAAGCAGCACTCCTCTATGGCCTGTGCTTAACTCCAGCCTCCATTTTCCTTCCCTGAGTTCCTACCTTGGGCTACTTCAGTGATGAGCTGTGACCCAGGAGATGTAAGTCAAATAAACCCTTTCCTCCCCAAGTTGGTACTTACTGGTCAGAGTGTTTTGTCACAGCAATTGAAAGCAAACTAAAACAATTATTGTTATCATTATTACTGCTTCAGCTTGCCATATTGTAACAGAAAATAGGCCTTTAGGAGATTCCTATATAAAAATGTGACAATAATATTTTTGGGTCAATGGAACTATTATCCCCATTAATATGTATGTGGAAATTGGAGTCATTTAAAATTAATGGGAAGAAATCAGAAAAATTTTGTTATTACACATTACATGCTAAATAGATTCAAAGGCAAATTAACCAGTGTTGTCTATGTCATTGGATTTGACCTAAGTTCACTATGAAAAATCATACTAATGGATAGCTTCATTTTTTAATCATTGTAACATTTAGGGATGAGAATTTTCAAGACATGAATGGATTTTTATGCTTAGATTGCTCTGTGATAGATATGTGTAGTCGTTTGAATGACAATGGCCCTATAGGAGCCAAGTATTTGAACACATTGTCCCCAGTTGGTGGTACCATTTTGGCAGGTTTATCAGGCATGGTCTTGATAGAGGAAGCATGCCACTGGGGAAAGGCTTCGAGAGTTCATAGCCTTGTCCCACTTTGTTTGCCCTCTCTGAGTCGGGTACCTCCTTGAAGATGTGGCCTCTCGATTTGATGTTCCAGCTGCCTCTTTGTCATGATGGATTCTTAGTCCTCTGGAACCATGAAATAAGATCCTCCTTCTATAAATTGCATGTTTTATCAGCAGACGAGTAACTAACCAGAGACATTGGTAGTACCAGAGAATGAGATGTTGCTGTGAATGATCTGACCAGATTGCTTTTTAGAGGACTGTGGAAGACTTTGGAAGTTCGGACTAGAAAAGCAGTTGAATGCTGTAATTAGACTTACTGTGCCTTTCTAGTAGGAGCCTGGAAGAAAGTACTGATAGCAATGCAGTTCCAATTGGAAACAAGGACTTAAAAAACAACTGGGATATTTGGGCAAAAATCCTGGATATGGTCTGTACACGTATCATGGAAGTATATAATTTGATTTTTGATTTTGCAGTGGGTTATAGTTAGAGTACTTTGAATCTCAGGAAAGGGTTTAGACACTGGCTTTTGAAGTGTTGAGACTGCTAAAGACTATTGGGACTTTTGAAGTTGTACTCAATGCATTTTGCATTATGATATGGTCATGAGCCTATGTGGGCCAGGGAATGGAAAGTGGTGGTTTGAATGAGAATGCCCCCCATAGGCTCGAAGGATTTGAACACTGTCCTCATTTGGTGGCACTGTTTTGGGAAGTTTAAGAGGTTTGGTCTTGTTGGAGGAAGCATGTAACTGAGGACAGGCTTTGAGAGTTCATAGCATTGTTCCACTTCAGTTTGCCCTCTCTGCATCCTGTAAGTGCTTAAAGATGAGTGCTCAGCTCTCTGTTCTGACCTCTACTGCCACGCCTCCTTTCCATGATGGACTCTTCATGCTTCAGAACCATAAGCTAAATAAACTCTTCCTTCTATAATTTGCCTTGGTCATGGTATTTTATCACAACAACAGAAAAGCAACCAATATAAAGTTATATTAAAGTATATGAAGATTGAAATATATATTAAGTGGTTATCTTTTATATTTTATTCAAATAAGTGATATTATTTTGTTATTTCAAGCTGTCTATCCCTGAGTAACTCCACATGGCCCAGAGAGCTAGATGGTCTTCATCCCCTTGTCATTGTCCCAAAGCTGAATCACTACTTTCCAGGGAATACCACCTTCTGGCCCCTATACCTCGCTTTGTCATTTGCCAAATCCCAGTTCAATCCCCATCAAGAACTCTTTCACCTTCTGGAAAATCCTGGCCACTTCCTCTCTTTAAAACTCTTCAGAGCCCTTCCTGCTACCTGTCTAGACCCCTCCAGTTATTCTATCCAGCCTTGAGGATCAGTCTACAATGCCAGGAGAAACCTGTTCCAAGCTCCTCAATCAAGCCACTCAAGCCACTATAAGGACCAGATTGTAACTGTCAAACAGAAGGCCTGGTTATAAAATATAGCCCTAAGTACCAAACAAACAAATGAAATTGTTATCCCAAACATGCTATGAGACAGCCCCTTCCTGAACATTATAGACACTTCTACTAAAAAAAGGTGAATTGAACAAAAAAGAAGAAAAACAACAAACTAATTCTAGAAGTACAAATACCAGTACAGAAATAAAAACAACATGCTAAACCAGAGTAACATGTATCTTCCAAAAGACAAATCCCACAGTAACGATCCCTAATGAAAATGACCTGTAAGTACTTCCAGACAAATACTTCAAGAGTAATTATAGCTATGATCAAACAACTCAAAGAAGACAAAGAGATTAATGAAGTAAGGAAATCAATCTAAGCAATACCTAGAACAAAGAACTAAAGAAAAATCAAAATGAAATGATGCTAGAAATTAAAAACTTAATAAGCCAAATTAGAATGTCAGTAGAGACTGCTTAGTAGTCATGAGCCCTGGCTGCTCTTGCAGAGGACCTGAGTTGGATTCCCCAGCACCCACATGTTGGCTAACAACCGTCTATAACTCCAGTTCTAGGGCATCTGACACCCTCCTCTGCCCTCTGTGGGTGCACTCACATACATACAAGTGATACACAAATACACATAAAGTAAAAATAATAAATAAAATATTAAAAAAGAATCTCAGTAGAAAGCTTCTCTAACAGAATGAACCATGTTGAAAACAGAGAATCAAATACGGGAAACGAAGCAGAGAAACTGGATCACTCGGTCAGTGAGAAAATTTTTTAATGTGAAAGGAATGTGGGGGAGTTTTGGTATACCATCCAAAGACCCAACCTTTTAACTATGGGCCCAGAAGAAGAAGAAAACCACAATGAATACATAGAAAATATCTTCAGTAAAATCATAGAAGAAAACTCCCCAAACCTGGAGAAATCCATCCGGGCACTAGAGTCCCACAGACTACTAAGTAAGCATGACCAGAAAAGAAATTCTCCACAATATATTATAGTAAATCATTAAAATACAAAAACAAAACAAAACAAAACAAAACAAAAATACTCCCACCCAGAACAAAAACATCATAAATAAAACAAAACATTAAAGATACAGTTTAAAGAAAGAGTATTGAAACCTGCATGAGAAAAAGATGAAGTCTTTTATAAAGACAGGCCCATTAGCACAGCACCTGGTTACTCCACACAAAGCTTTAATACCAGAAGGGCCTTTAAAGTTGCGTTCCAAGTTCTAAAAGGCAACAACTGTCAACCCACACTATTATACCAGGCAAAACTATCAGTTAAAATTGAAGGAGAAATAAAAACTTCTCATGTTAAAAGCAGATTAAAGAAATCTTAGCAGAAGGATAAAAGTACTCAAGAGGTCTTGGCGAATAAATAAGCCATGCTAAAACAGATCGAACTCTGTGAGATTGAAGCTTCTCTGGCCTGTATAGCTATTTATGGGCCAAAAGGGGATACGAGGAGTTCCTGTCTAAAAAAGCCAAAACAATACAAATGCACAAAACAGAGTATACAGGGAGAGAAAAAAAATAGTGTTGATATTATTAATGAAATAGAAAAAAAGAACTACTATAAAGAAACAATGAAATGTTGATTCTTTAAAAATATTAACAAGAATGACCAGCCTTTAGCCCGATTAATTAAAACAATGAGAGAACCAAAATTAATAAGACATGAAAATGGAAATACATAACAGACCCTGGGGAAATTCAGAGAGTTGTAGGGACATAATTGAAAATTTTATATTCCACTAATCTGGAAAATCTAAAAGACATGGCTAAATTTTTAGATATGTGCAGCCTAAGAAAGTTAAATTTAGATGCAATAAATGATTTAAACTGACTTATAAAAACCAATGAGATAGACACAGTAATTAAAAACCTTCCAAATAGAGAACTTGTTTCTATAAACTCACAGCAATGGCGACAGCAAGCACCAGACCCATCAAACTCAAACCAGACAAATAGCACAGAACTGAGGAAATGGGAAAGAAGGCCCCATCTTAGCTGAGGCACTATGGGCACCTCATCATTTCTGGGCAAAGGAGAAATGGTCTTCTTTAAAGGAGTCATGCTAGATAGGTTGACCAGGCCCCAGTGAATGGACTCACACCGAGGGACATTAGGGGTGCAAACTTGACTAGACAGGTCTTAACATACATTACAGAATTCATGAAATTGGGTGGGTTATGAGGGGTTATAGGGGAGGGTGTCTAAATATGATTAAGATGTATTGTATGAAATACAATACATGACATATGAATGAAAATGTATGTTTTGTATGAAATGCAATTGAATTTTTATTCAGTGAGGAAGTTTAAAAATCTCCCAACCTGAAAAAGCCCAGGACAAGATGGATTATGCACAAAATTTCATTGACCCTTCCAAGAACTAACACCAATTCTCCTCAAATTATTCCACTAACTAGAAAAGGTAAATTGCAAATTCTGTCTACTAAGCCTGTATTACCCTCACACCAAAACCAGAACAAAAAAGAAAGAAAGAAAGAAAGAAAGAAAGAAAGAAAGAAAGAAAGAAAGAAAGAAAGAAAGAAAGAAAAATTTAAGGCAATCTTCCTAATGAACGTTGACACAAATTCCCCCAATAAAATACTTGCAAACCCAATTAAGGTATGAATTAAAAAGATTATGCACCATGAACATGTGGGCTTCACACCAGAGATGCAGGGAAGGCTCAGTATATATAGATCTAGAAAACAAAACCCGTGAGATGAAAAGACGCAAAGACAGAAACTGCATGACTCTTTCATTAAATGCAGAAAAGGGCTTTGGCAAAATCTCTTCATGACTGAGCACTATTTGAGACTGGTTGTGCTGGGTGAGGGAGAATATGACTTACATATGACCACTGGAATGGCTGACTAGACTCGAGTGAATGTATTTACACTGAAGGGCATTTGGGTACAAACACCTGAATGAATAGGAGTGTATGGCAGAGTGCATAGGGTTCAGTGGGGGGATAGAGGAGGTATGGATGGAGGAGGGGGTCTGGATTTGGATTTGAGTGGGAAATGTATGAAATTTAAAAAGCTCAATAAAAAATGAAAAAAGATACAAATTAGAAAAACAGCAAAACAACAACAACAACAACAAAAATCATGGCAAATCTAGGGACACAGAGAGCATATCCTGAAAGAGGTAACCCCGACCCAGAAAGACAAACACTGCACCATACAGTCTCTCTCCACAGGGGTCAAGAAACAAGTTAGGACACAGGGGAATGCCTCCCTGGGAAGGGAGCTAGAATGTTGTGATATAAATGGGAAGAGGGGAACAATTTATAGAAAGGTTTAAATGGGGTAGGAAATGGGATGGCAGGGCATGTGAGGGACTGTAAGGATGGATAACTAACTTAAGGTCTTTTTAAATATCAAATAGAATCCTACTACTGTAGAAACTTCTTAAAATATATAGCTATTTATTTATAAAGCATTTAAATGCAGTTACCCTCTGCAGGAGGTAAATGCCCCTGCTAGAAAACCTCAGCTAGCAAATACATGCTTAATTCCAGGAATGGATCCCTCTTTTGGAATTGTTGACCAGAGTGTCCCATAGACCCTCCAACAATACTGGCTATTGCCATTGCTCTCAGTTGCCTTCCATAACGTGATGGTGAGATCCTATTGCTGAAGACAATACATATGTTGAGTCATAGATCAAACATGGGAAAATCAAGCTTCATCTCCTCTGACTAGCTTTGATAATGCTAGAAGGTGTTATGCATGCTACCAAAAGAGAAAATTGTAATAATTTTTCTCAGACGTTATCTCTGCAAACTACAAAAATGACTGTCCTGGCAAGATATGCCCACTGGTACAGTAGTAGCATGAATGTTATGAGAGTACTCAACCAACTTCTGATTGAATTTTAGGACCCACTTTACAAGATGGCACTGGTATCAGGGCCAAGAACTTGTAAACAGATCACAGGCTGTACAGGAGGTCTTACTACTATTACTGTGCTTAATGAGCATATTATTAAACCAACTCCTGATACTTTATTGCTATATCCCTAGATTAATACATCTCTCAGCTCTCACCAGAGAAAGTTCTTCTTGAAGCAGATGGTGATTAACATAGAGACCCACATATGGTCAACATGCAGAGAATAAGATATTGCAGAGTGCTCAGCCCTAAGCGGGATACCTATAGCATGCCTTCTAAACCCAAGGTTCAGGAATCCTTGTGGAAAAGAGGACAGCAAGATTTTAAGAGCTAGAGGTGGTGAATGAATACAGGAAATTATGCTCATGTGACACCGTAGGGCTGTTACATGTATGAACCCACACTTTCTGTGACAGCATGCACACAGCCTACAGAAGCCTAAGCTTCCCCACATGAGTAAGAGAGGTGGGCAAGTAGCCCCAGCCCTAGCTAAGGAATTATTGGCAACTGATTGCTGTTGGGGGCGAGAGAGTCAATTTTCTTTGAAGAGTATGATAGAAGATAGTTGACCAGGCTTCAGGGGATGGACCTAAGAGCATCTGGGAAACAAATTAGACCAGGGGGTTGAAGAAATGGCTCAACCATGAATAGCACTTGCTACTCTTGCAGAACATCCAGGTTTAATTCCAGCATTCACATGGTGATTAACAACCGTCTGTAACTCCAGTTCCAGGGGATCCAGCACCCTTTCTGGCCTTTGCAGGCATTGCATGCAGGTGGTGCACTTACACACATGCAAGCAAAACTCATACACATAAAATAAAATAAAGATAAGTCAATCGAAATTTATAAATAAATAAAAACATGCAAAAGTATGCTATTGTAATGAATCCGTGTATGCTTTTAAAAGGAAGAGTTGTCTTAAGAAGAGACCTGAGTCAACTAACTAGCACAATGAAAATAGTATTTTAATTATGAGTTGCAAGATATATTGAACTTTAAACTTAAATTGTGTGTTTTAAAAATGAAAATTATACTTCCATTACAATGAAAGAGTGATCTTTTGTCTCTGTACCATCTTAGCATAGGAATAATTACATTTTCCTTATTTTGCCTTCTTTACAAGGTATGGTTGAATTGTGTAATTTCATCTATGGCACCACTTAGCCATTAACTATTTAATAATTATTAATCTTAAGAAGCACATACTTGAGGGGCTAGAGAGATGGCACAGTGGTTAAGAGCACTGGCTGCTTTTACAGAAGACCCAGGTTCAATTCCCAGCACCCTCATGGCAGCTAACAACTCTCCATATCTCCATTTCCAGGGGAATTCAGTGCCCTTTTCTGATCTCTGTGGCATTGCACAAAACAGGTCACTTACACACAGGCAGGCAATATACTCATGCACATAAAATAAAAAATATCAAAAAAGAAACATACATTTGAATCTTTGAGCTAATACAGGGTCCTAATACCTGATATTCTGTAGAGAATTAAGGAAGTCCCATAACAGAAATGGCAAGGAATCTGGAGTTAAGTGGCCATGTATAGAACCAGAGCTGACATTTTGGGACTAGGTTTTTAAGAAAGACATTAAAGTTCCTGATTCTCAGTTACCTCCTCTGTTAAATAAAAATGAGTCCTGGGCTGGAGAGATGGCTCAATGGTTAAAAATACTGACTGTTCTTGCAGAAGACCCAGGTTCCAATCCCAGCACCCACATGGCAGCTAACAACTGTCCATAACTCCAGTTCCAGGGGATCCGACAGCCTCTTCCATCTTCCGTGGGCATTGCATGACATCGGTGCACTTGTCTACCTGCAGGCATAACACTCATACACATAAAATAAAAGTAATCTAAAAATTAAAATAAATAATAAATAAATA
>NW_008339517.1:1604670-1611417 GCF_000622305.1 Nannospalax galili
TCATGAGAAAATATCAAGATGCTCTTCATAAATATTAGCACAGACATTAGTTGGAACTCATAAATGATAGCTTTACTTCTCTATTTTAAAATTTAACTGAGTGACTTTAATGAAATAATACATAACCTTCACCTACAAATCAAAAGGTTTTGTTTTTTTTTTTCTGATTTCCCTATATGTTTGTCTTCTCTGATTTGAGGTGAATTATTGGTGAAAATTCAGTAAATGTTCAAAAGCCATTTAAGAGGGTTCAACCCATTCCTGACACTGGATTTCGTGATATAGAGCAAGTATAATTGTTTTCATTATACTCAGGAAAATGGGATCTTATTGGAGAATCAAATAAACCATGAGGGGAAAGTGGTTATGGAGTGGTTAATACTGGAACTGGAGCAATGGCTCAGCAGTTAAGAGCACTGGATGCTCTTGCAGAGGACCTGGATTTGATTCCAGCACCCACATGGCAGCTACAACCATTCATAACTCCAGTTCCAGGAGACTCTGACGCCCTCTTCTGACCTCCATGGGCGTTGCATGACATGGGTACCCTTAACACACATGTAGGCAATATACTCGTACACATAAAATAAAATAGCTTTTAAAAAGAGTGGTTAAGACTGAATGAAGAAAGGATGAACTTCTACATCTGCCAATTGCTGTAGAGCTAAGAAATAACCCCAAGCATTAACTCATCAATGTTTTCATGGAATAGGGTATTTCTTTTGTCAATTATTATTTGTTTATTTAGTTTTTCAGCAGATATTCAGCAGAGGCCTAATATATTATGTGATGCGTACAATACAAAATAAAGCATAACTCTAAGCCTTTATTCTGTATTTTGATAATCTTAGACAAAGGTCAAGTGCAGTAATTTTTGATGTGTCTTTTGTTTCTGTGGAGTGTTACTAACTTTGAGCAAACATTCTCCTGAAATTCCTCATACTACTATGGGCAGTTTTCAGAATGGCAATACTTGTGAAAGAGGTAAAAAGCTTCAGAGAACTCTGGGGAGCAGAACTTACACATAGAAATAGATAGTGTTGTCCCAGATGGTAAGCATGGAGTGATTGTTATATCAAACCCAGGGGCACACTTGGTGCTGCATTCCCAAGTTCTGTGAGCAGACCCAGTGTCTACAACACGCTTCGTTTTTCTTCAGGATTGTAGTACTGTACTAACAAGGCTTCTTAACAATTAATTACACCTCTGTTTTACAAGTGTGAATGCTTTGATTTGTGAACTTTTGGAGAACTTCAGGGAAATTTAAATTGCCCTCCAACAACTACCCAGTTCATTGCCCTGCACTATGTAAATTTGATAATAAATGATCAAATGCAAACCCTCGGCCCCGAGAGGTCATGGAATCCTTTGATTTGGGACCAGGTGTATAGAGATGTTCAATTATTAAATAATTAGTTTGGAAACAATAACTAGTGTAGTTTAATTCTCTTGCTGATTTCCTAATGTTTATTAATTTGAGCACCTGTGTCTTTCTGTAGCACTTTCCTGTAGAATGCTTACCAGGATATGCATGGCATGTAAATTTACAACGAATATAATTACCTTTTCTCAGTTCACTCCAGGTGCCTAAGTGAGCAGAAATGAATTATGACTTTAATTGTCAGAAAGGTTTCAATATTCTGAATCTAATTATTTCAAAATTGTTTAAATTTCTAGCTAAACAGTAATATGTTAGTATTAATTACAACACCAAAATTTTTTAGGACAACCAAAGGTTCCATTAAGGAAGATTCATAGAAATAATTATATAGTGGAGAAAAAAGTTGTCTTGTCATACTTAATTTGTTCTCAGAATAGTTGAAGAATGATTGAAGCTTTTTTTTTTTTTCTTCAGTAAAGGCCCTTGTTTCATACTTTAACCTTCCTCAATTTTCTTGAAGGAGAAATTACACCAGTCTTTGCAGAGGAATATCATGCAGACAATTCAAATCCACTTCATAATTGAACTCATTATCTCCTTTTAATCTATCTCAATAAATAGTATCTCCACTTCCATATAGCTAAATAAGAATGCGGAAATAGATTTAGATTTTCTATTTTCCTTCAGTTTCACAATCATTGGCTACCAATACTTTTCTTCATATATATTACTGAATTTCCCAGTTGACCCTCATTTTACATTGGTCAGTATATCCTAGTAGGATTTTCCTATGGCTTCTAGCTCCAGGAGCTTAGTCCCTAGTTCCAAGCTGAAACCTGAAACACTCTTCTGAATTGCAATTATTATGCCAAAGTACAATTTAGAACAAGAAAGTGGAGGAACTTGTCCCAAATAATGTTTAATAATGGTTTGAGAAAGGGAAGAGGTGATTTTGAAAGTTTAAGAGAACAACTATTGTCATGTTGAAACTGTCCTGGATTAAGTCTATGAAATCAGGTTTGTCAGGAAACTATTCCACCAGTCATTTCATATGTCCACATATGTAAAATGAATATCCTTAGTGGATACAAACAGTAAACAAGGTAAAAAGTTAAAAAGCATAAAATTTTCCCGGCTTTGCAGTATCCATATATTTTCCCCAATCTTCTAGTTATGTGTTTTGCAGAATCAGTAGGAAGCATACAGCCTTATGGCATCGGTATGACCAGATCATCCCTCATCATTATCACACAGTTTCACCCAAGGCCCTTAGATCAGGCTGTGGATTTACATGTAAGTAGTTAAATTTTTTAAAGTACCTTGTTAGCACAAATGATTTGGAAAAGTCTGGCTGAGTTTTTACCAAAATAGAAATAAAATTTATAAAATGATCTTTTAAAAAATATCTGTTACTGTAACGGGAGTTCAGCAGGGTACTTCATTATGTGGTATAACATACACTACACCATTCAAAATGGGGGATGTTAAAATGACAGGACATAAACAGCAGGATTGAAGGAAGTGTGAGGTTGCCTCCGCACAGCACTTCTTAGAAACCCAATTACAGCATCACTGAAGCATGAAGGTAGCCACACATATTTGCAGCCTCTGTAATCAGCATAATTGGCCTGCCATTTCCTCTGTACACCCTCCTTCAGTTAAGATATTACGAGTGTTTCTGCTGAAATGATACTACTAATGCCCATTTTTTTCTCTCATGCTGTTAAATCATGCTTTTCTCTGTATATATCAGTACTATATTACATTGCTATTTCTAGAGCAGATTCATGATAAACAGACTTCCAGAGTTCTTATAATACCCTATCCATGAATGCAGATATTATTCTTTCCAGCATCTTTCATGGGTCCTCTTATACATAACTATCTTACGAGTTCCTCTCTTGGCTTAGCTGTACTAGCAGGATTCATATTCTGGAGGACTCATAGGAGATATTATATACAGGTATACACTGTTGAGGATGTGACAAAGGAAATGTATTTACCAAGTGTTAAGCAGTTTGAAAATTCTAAGGAGGATGTCATAAACCTCACTCCTAATAGCTATTCTTTCATGGGAAGTGAATGATTCATAAGGGATTTTTTGCTCATTAGACCACAAATCATAGATTTATAAACATTATATTCATAGTTACTTTTACACTTGGCAATTAAAATATATTCCTTAGGAAACTTGAGGTTTGAAGTTGTTCTGTGTTCTGTCAACAAGAGTAAGGTGTCTTTGATTGAAGTGCTATCTTGGACTTCTTTGAAAAAGCAAATGTACATGTTTACATCAAATATAATGATAATGAACCATTCTCACTTCTACATATTTAGTGATACTGTTAACTTTTTCTCAATAGTTATCATGTATATAGAGAAACTTCTTCTCTCTTTACTATAAATACCAACCACTGAATACATGTAAATCCTGTAAGTCCATCAATTAGATGAAAGGGCAACTAAGACATTAGCTAAAATAATTAAACCCTTCATTCACTGAATTTAATTTTGATACCTTATCATTGGTGTGTAGTTGTAAGAATTAATCATTTAAGAGCTATTTCTATCTAGAATACCATGCAATCTCCCCTAAGTGGAATTTTACCTTTTTCATCATTTTCATTTTAAAATTTACTTCCAGACAACTTTAGCTAACACTATAAAGCAATACATTTCCTCTTTGAAAAGAAGGAGATGCAATTTAGATAAGAAGATGTACCATAATCATTACTATTCTTTTGTTTATTCTATTTTATTTCAGTAACAACAGCAGCAAAAACTTAGATATGAGATTCTCTTCAGCATTGGATAAGTTGCGGGCCTTTAGTAAAGATGCTTACTCTCCTGAAGATGTGCCCAGTGGGGCAACCTCAGTATCCAGTTGTCTTTGGCTACAGAAATGCTGTTTTAAAATTAGTCTTTCATCAGATCCCACACAGGTTCTTGATCCCCCTGCAGTTTGAGCAGCTCCATTCTCTCCTACACTCTATCCCTCTTCTACTCATCAACCTCAGATCTCTGTACTAGCTTCTTAATCCAGACTAGCTTAATCCTCTAGCATAGTTTCTTAGGACCACCACAGGCTGTCCCCACTACCACCTTGCCCTTGGCTTCCTGATCGGCCTGGCTCAGATCTTACCCTGGTAAGTCAGATCCTGCTCACTGTGCCTTGATTCCCCTGCAGCCTGAACAGCTCTGGTCTCTCTATGCATTTGGTCCCCCTTCTAGCCTTGGACCCAGGTCCATTCCTGCTCTTTCTGGGACAGATTTCTGGGCTACCCTCTTAGTCCAGACCTGTCCATTTTATCCTAATCCTTGGCACCCAGATTGGATAAATTCTCTAGCTTCATTTGTAAAACCCTCTACAAACTGTTCCCACCCCCGTCTTGCCCTTGGATGGCCTCCTGATCTGGCTACCATAGACCTACCTACAACCAAAACAAGCTTACTACCCTGAGAGAACCTGAAGCACACACCAGATAACTTTACATACTCGAGCATAAGGCAAACAAGCTACAGCAACAATATAAGCAGAACCAAACTTCAGCTAAACAAAGCCAGAATAGAATTTCATATCAGAGACACAAAACCAAAAATGTGATTCATATACCCAGATGGCAACTCTAGAACACAAATAATATGAAAAACCAGGGACTATGTCCCCAACAAAACCCACCAGTCCTACAGAAGTGTACTACAATGAGAATCACCACGAGGAACCTCTCGACACAGAATTTAAAAGTGCAATCACAAACATGATCAAAAAGCTTAAAGAACATACAACTCAAAGATCTTAAAGAGGAAAGGTATAAACTTGTGATGGAAGCCTAAGAAAATACAAATATGAAGTTGAATGAAATAAAAAAAAAAACAGTTCAGGAATTGAAAAGTGAATTCACAAAAGAGATAGAAATATTGAAGTAAACTCAAACTGAAATGAAGATGGTTTGAAACATTCAGTAAGTCAATTTGAAATTGACAGGAGAAAGCCTCACAAGCAGAATGATGAAATGGAAAACAGAATATCAAGACTCATGAGAAAGTTGAAGAACTGGACTCCTCAAACAAAGATTGTAAAAATTAAAAAAACATGAAGGTATGGGATATACAAGAAATGTGGGACACCATGGAAAGACCAAATCTATGCACCATAGGCATACAGGAAGGGTAAGAATGGCATTACCATTCTTTAACAGAATTATAGAAAACTTCCATAAATTAAATATATAGCAGAAGTACACAGAACACCAAGTAGACAGGACCAGTACAGAAACTCCCCATGGCATACCATAGTAAAAACACTAAATGTACAGAGCAAAGAGGGGGTCCTGAAAGCTGCTAGAGAAACACAAGAAGTCACATAAAAGAAAAATCCATCAGGATTACAGTTGACTTTTCACTGCTGTAAGTCAAATTCACTGCTGGCAGGTGCACATGGCATCCAATTCCCTCCACCCAAGGTCCTTGCTACAGCCTAAGGAAAAATAATTCTCCAAACCCCAGTCTGAAGAATTTTTAACGAGTTTATTAGACTTGCTAACTGAGCTTGGGGTGCCGGTTTACTTACAGACAGGTGGGCGCCCCCCCCATTCACAGCTGATGCCGAAAGGAAAGTCCACACCCAGACATAAATCCGTGGTTCCACACAGCCTTACAAAATGGCCAGAGGCCAGCCTCCTGGTTTTCCCAGCTTTTATACCCTTAGCCCCTCCCCGGCAGGTGGCTATGGGCAACTGATTGGCTGGAAGAGGGAAGGGGCCTGGCTTCTTTGCAGAGCGTGGGAAGGAGGTGGGTCCATGGCTTGTCATCACAGGGTCAGAGGAACATCTTCCAGGTCACAACTGCAAACTATGAAATCCAGAAAGCCTGGAACAAAGTATTCGCAGTTCTAATTGACCTTGGATGCAAACCCAGAGTAGTTTACCCAGCAAAAATATCTATCATAGTCAAAGGGGAACAGAAAAATGTCCATGACAGGAATAGTCTTAATTCACTTCACCAATCCAGCATTACAGAGAACGATCAAAGCAATACAAGGGACTGAAGATAAGGACTTTCTTTTCCCCTTAGAGATAAGAGTTATGCAATTTGGGAGTCTTTTAGATAGACCCTCTGAAGGGGTACCCCAATTGCCTCACCCTGCGTCCCTGTTCAACATGGAAGAAGGCAGAGCAGTCTGTGTCCCTATTCCCTATTGGCAATTTTGGTAACCCCTTCAGAAGATGGTGTGATAAGAACAGGAGGTAGGAATTGGCTAGGCAGTTAGGGTAAAAAGACCGCAAAGAAAAGTAGCCAGTTTCTTGACTAAAAGCCAAAATGTCCTTGGGCCTCTTAGCAACATACTCTGTTCCAAAGGCCAAAAA
>NW_008339517.1:1611546-1617714 GCF_000622305.1 Nannospalax galili
AAGAAATACTATTTTTATGAGAATATTTCAAAAACCATAAAAGAAAATTCAAAGGTGATATATTTTCCCTCAAAAAAGAATGTGCAGTTTCTTCCCTTTCTGCTCTTGAAGTTATTACTGTCATACATTTTACTTAAATGTAAGCTATAAATCTCATAATCAATATTTTTGTTTTCAGTGGGTTATTTTTTAAAATTAATTTTTGGTTTTATTTATTTTTATTTTATGTGTATGCTTGCATGTATGTAAGTGCACCTGTATTATACAATGTCCACAGTGGGCAGAAGAGGGTATTGAATCCCTTGGAGCAGTAGTTATGGACAATTGTTAACTGCCATGTGGGTGCTGGAAACCAAACCTGGGTCCTCTATAGGAGCAATCAGTGCTCTTAACCACTGAACCATCTCTCCAGCCCCCAGTCAGCTATTTTTTAAGACTTGTACTGGGGGATGGCTGGTGGCACAGACAACACAGTGGACAGTAACAGGGATGACAGAGTATACGGGCTCCAGTGGGGGGTGGAGGGGCAATGGGAAGGTGCTATTTGGAATGTGAGTATAAAGATGAATAGGATTGTTTGGGATGTTCTGTATGAAATATGCACAAAAAATCAATTAAAAATTAATAATAAAGTTTTATTTTTTTAAAGAATGATTAAACCCAAGAAGTTAGAGAAAGTAAACAAAGGAGGGCATAAATATGGAAACACAAAGTAGGACCAAGAACACAAACAGATTAAAATGATGGTAACCAATACACATCTTTCAATAATAACTCCAAATATCCATGGCCTCAACTCCCCAGTCAAAAGATACAGGCTAGTGGAATGGATTTCTTTTTGTTGTCTTCATGAAACTAATCTCACTTTCAAGGATAGGCACTACTTTAGGCTGACAGGATGGGAAAAATATTCCAAGAAAATGGCACTAAGAAGCAAGCAGGTGTTATAATTCTAATATCTGACAAAATAGACTTTGAATTAAAACTAATAAGAAAAGATAAAGAGGATCACTTCATTCTGATCAAAGGACCAATTGACCAAGAAGGGATTACAATCATGAACATATGTGCACCAAACTCTGGTACACCCAATTTTATAGAAACAGTATTACAGGACTTTAAGACTCAGTAATGGTAGGGATGTCAATATCTGACTATCTCCAATAGACAAGTCAACTGGACAAAGAATAAACTGAGAGACATCTGTATTAAATGACATCTTATATCAAATGGATCTAACAGACATCTACAGAATATTCTACCCAAGCACCAAAGAATGCACTTTCTACACAGCAGCCCATGCAAGTTTCTGTAAAATTAACCACATACTGGAGCACAAAGCAAACCTCAACAAATACAAAAATAATGGAAATAATTCCATGAATTCTATTAGTCCATAATGCAACAAAGCTTATAATCAACAGCAAAAGAAGATTTAGTAACTACAAAAATGCATGGAGATTAAACAACACACATCTGAATGATGTATTAGTCACAGAAGACATTAAGAAAGAAATAAAAGTATTCCTGGAACAAAACGAAAATTATAATGAAATACAACAAAACCTCTGGGAGTCCTAAGCTCTAACTGCCTTCATTAAAAAAAATCAAGAAGACCATATATAAATGGCTTAACAGTGCAACTCAAGACTGTGGAAAATCAAGAACAAACAAATCCTACACCTAACAGACAGGAAGAAATAACAAAAATTAGGGCAGAAATTAATGAGATAGAAACAAAGAAAACAATGCAAAAATATCAATGAATCTAAGAGCTGGTTCTTTGAAAGTTTAAATAAAATAGACAAAATCTTAACCAAGTTAACCAAAAGAAAAAAAAGACCCATTCCAAATTAACAAAATGAGAGATGAAAGGAGAAACATCACCATAGACACTGAAAAAGTCAGAACATTATAAGGGACTACTTTAAAACCCTACACTCTATTATATTAATTGAAAATATGAAAGACATGGATGCATTTCTAAATTTGTGGAAACCATCAAAGTTAAACCAGGAAAAGATCAACAGCTTATACAGACGCATAACAAATAAGAAAACTGAAACAGTATTATAACCAAAAATGCCAGGCATGGATGGATTCACAGCAGAATTCTAACAGACATTCAAAGAAAATCTACAACCAATTCTACATTCTTAAATTATTCAAAAAGATAGAAACAGAGGGAGACCACCCAAACTCCTTCTCTGAAGCCAGTATAATTCTAATACCAAAACTAGATAAAGAGACAACAAAAAAGAAAAATATAGACCCATAGCCTTAATGAAAATAGACAATGATTCTCAAAAAAAGATCACAAACTGCATACAGACACACATCCAAAAAAAAAAAATCATTCATCATGATCAAGTCGGTTTTATTCCAGAGATACAGGGATGGTTTAATATACATGTCAATAAATGTAATAAATCATATAAATGCACTTGACAAAAATCACATGATTATCTCAATAGCTTCAGAAAAGGCCTTTAGCAAAATCCAATATGTATTTATGATAAGAGTCCTAGAGGGACTTGGACTGGAGGAAATATACCACAACATAATTAAAGCTCGATATAACAAACCCACAGTCAACATCATTCCAAATGGCAAAAAACTGGAACCATTCCCATTAAAATTAGGAACCAGATAAGGCTGTCCACCATCTCCACTCTTTTTTAATATAGGGCTTGACATTCTTGCTAGAGCAAAAAAGACAAGAGAAGGAAATTAAAGGAGTACTGATTGGAAAAGGAGAGGTCAAATTATCACTGTTTGCAGACGATATGATATTATACATAAAAGGTCCCACAAATTCCAGCAGAAAACTCCTGGAAATGATCAACACTTTGAGCAAAGTGGCAGGTTTCAAAATCAACTTACAAAACACTGTAAACTTTCTCTATACCAATAACAAGCATTCAGAGAAAGAGTGCATGGAAATCCTCTCATTCACAATAGTTTCAAAAAATCTTTAGGAATAAAACTAACAGAAGACATTAAAAATCTCTACAATGAACTTTTTAAATCTTTAAAGAAAGAAATAGAGAAAGACACTAGGAAATAAAAGGACCTCCCATGTTCATGTATTGGTAGAATTAGTGTTGTGAAAATAGCAATCCTACCAAAAGGCATCTATAAATTCAATGCAATGCCAATCAAAATCCTCCTGATATTGGTCACAGAGCTATGAAAAAGGACATCCTAAAACTAAAATGGAATCACAGAAGACCCCAGATAGTCAAAGCAATCTTGTGCCAAAAGAGCAATACTGGGGGGAATCATCATACCAGATCTCAAGTTATATTACACACCTACAATCATTAAAAACAGTCCAAACTCATGTTACCCCTGAGAACAGTTCCTCAAATGACCTTAAGAGTAAAAATAAATTGATTTATCTGGGCCAATTTTAGGGTCTTAAACACCCAAAAGGAAAGTATAACCGAAGATTCAAGGGGTCAATATAATTTTTAAGAGTCTATATGTATAGCTAAAGGCTACATAACAAGAAACAATGCCAGACAGGAGATGCCTTCCTTTGAGTTATTGGCCAGGGTGGCCCAAAAGACTCCTAGTCAGTAACCCAGCATAGAAATGGGAAAATGAGCAACAGACCCCAATCTTATCTAAAGGAATTTTGACAACTGATTGCTGCTAGATGAGGAACAGCTGACCTTCCTAAAACAAGGATCTCTAGATAGGTTGACTAGATTCAGCAGACGGACAAGCACTGGGGAATGGCTGGGGTGCTGCCAACACAGTGGACAGTAACAGGGATGACAGAGTATGTGGGCTCCAGTGGGGGGGGGGCTATGGGAGGAGGCCATTTGAGAAGTAGGTATATAGATGAATGATTGTGTGGGATGTTCTATATGATATACACATAAAAATCAACAAATTTAAAAAAGACATATTTGAGGAGGAAGCATTAAAATGTACTTCATGTTAAATAGTAGAGGTGGTAAACATTACAAGTAAAACCTACCTGATGACTTTATATCCATACTCAGGTACTAAGGATCCAAGTGGAACCGACTGTGACTAGTAATAATCAGATACATAGAGATCAAAGACACGTGTGCAAACATCTAAGCATTAGTAGCATTAAAAATGTAGGAAACAGCATATTTTAAAATGAAATGGAGATTTTCTTTAAAGGGTAAAAACTCATTCAATTTGTGTCTTACAGGGTTTATATTGAGCTCAGTATTGTAGAACTGTATTAATTCAACTGTGAACTTAAAATTTTACAGCAGCTTTTGAAAGAGGTGTATCCTTGCTCTGGAATGTGTTACTGAATATGTTAAAGCTGTAATGAAATGCTTCTTCTAATCATGTGGTTATTAAATAAAAGTTTTTTAAAATAGTAAAATAAATTAAAGCCAAAACCCCCCAAACAAACAAACAAACAAACAAAAAAACCAGCATGATGTTAGAATAAAAACAGACACATAGATCAATGGAGCACAATAGAGGATCCAAACATGTGTACATGCAATTTCAGGTATTTAATAGTTAACAAAGTTGTCAAGAACACATGATGGCTGAAAGAATGAAAGTATCTTCAGCAAATGGTGTTGGCAAAACTGAATCTCCACTTGTAGTAGAATGAAACAACCTTATCTTTCACCCTGCACAAATGTCACCTTTAAATGGATCAAAGGCCTCAACACAAAGCCTTATACTCTGTTAGAAGAAAACATATACTCTACAAAGTATAGTTATAGGAAAGGACTTTCTAAATCAGACATCCATTGCTCAGGCATTAAGGTCAACAATCAACAATTGGGACCTCATTAACCTGAAAAGTTTCTGTACAGCAAAAGAAACAACCAAGTGAAGAGAAAACTCACTGAGTGGGAGAAAAACTTTGCCTACTATACATCCACCAGAGGATTAATATCTAGACTATATGAAGAACTGAAAAAAAGGAAGAAGAAAATGAACAGCCCAATAAAAAGATGGTCTAATGCCCTGAACAGAATTCTCAAATGAAGAAATAAAAATAATTAAGAAACACCTTAAAAAGTGCTCAACATCCTTAGTAATTAGAGAACTGCAAATCAAAAGCACTTTAAATTTCATCTTATCCCATTCAGACTGGCTAAGATCAAGAGAACAAAAGACACCAAATGCTGGTGAGGATATGGAGAAACTAGAACACTCATCCACTGCTGGTAGGAATGCAAACTCTTGCAACCACTATGCAAAGCAGCATTGAGAACTCTTCAAAACTAAAAATGAATTTACCATATGGTCTAGTTATACCTGTCCTTGGCATATACCCAAAGGACTCATCTTACTGTACATCCATGTTTATTGCTTATGTTTCCACAATAGCTAAGAAATCAAAACAACCTAAATGTTTTTTCTCCCTTTTCTACTTCTATTGATATGAATCTTTTGAGGTGAGGTGTATTTTTTTTTATAGAGAAGAAATGGATGCATTCTAATTTCTAACCTAATCAGCTACTTTGTGTCTTTTTCTTGGGGAATTTTGACCATTAGTATTCAAAGTTATTATTGAGAGATGTATATGTGTTCTTAGTGTTATTTTTAAATTTTATGGTGTTTGGTTTTTATTCTTCCTTTGTTACACACTGACCTAACATTGTTTACTTTTCCCCTGTAGCATCCTGTGTGTGGCACAATTTACCTTTACCCATTAAGCCATTGGCAAACACTAGTTTTTTCATATCTTGCCTATTGTCAGTACTGCTGCAATAGGTACAAGAGTGCAGATATCTCACTGCAATCACAATTCCATTTTCATTACATAACCAGAAGAGAGACGCTGGGTCATACTGTAGTAGAAACTCAGGTTGTGCTCCAAGTGGCTGTACAAACTCAAACCCTCCCACCATAGTGAAGGGTTCTCTTTGCTCCATATCACCAATACTTGCCTTCTCTTGTCTTTTCAGTCAAAGCAATCCTCACAGTGGAAAACAATGCCTTACTGATGCTTTGGTATGCATTTTCCATGATGATTAATGATGCCAAGCATATGTTCAAATACCTGCGTCTCATATTTATGTCTTATTCAAAGAAATATCTGCTTAGCCATTTGTTCATCTTTTTTTTTTTTTTTTTTTTTTTTTTTTTAAAAAAAAAAAAAAAAAAAAAAAAAGAGGACGATAAATCTTTCACTGTGATATATCAAAATAA
>NW_008339517.1:1617814-1666175 GCF_000622305.1 Nannospalax galili
CTGCCTCTGCCTCCCAAGTGCTGGGATTAAAGGTGTGTGTCACCATGCCTGGCCATTTGTTCATCTTTAATCATGCTATTTATTTGTTTTGCTCTTGAGTTATATGCGTTCCTTTTCTAGTTTGGCTATTACCTTCTTATCAGTTACATGATTTATAAGTTTTTTTTCTTAATCTGAAGGCTACCTAACTTCACTTTTACCATTTTAATTTGTCACTCATTTATTCTTTCAAATTAATTCTGGATATTTCCTTTATCACTTGCTATTTCTACCTTGTTGATCATGTTCCATGTCTTTAGACTGGCTATTGTAAAACAGTGCTGCTTAGGTCTGTTGCAAACTATAATAAATTAGAGGCTCATTGTCACTATTTCATTGTGAATTTCTGAACTTTTAATTTTCTAAACACTGTCATTCAGCCCCCCAGTTCTGACTTTACTTAGACTTCTCTTTCATTCTCCCAATAGTCTCCCAGCTCAATTTGGAGTCTTTTAACATCAGTGTCTTTTTAATTTGAGACTACAAAAAAAAATGGACCTTTGTTGTTTGTTTTTGCTGTTGTTTTCTTTTTATTTTTTCTTATCATTGGGTTGTTTCTGATCAGACAATGGACAATTAGAGTTATAACTAAATATTCTCTAAGGTTCATATAAACAGTGGTATGTGGGATCTCTGACTGGTCAACATGGGATGTCCTCTTTGGTTACCCAGAACACTTAGTGGAAGACACAATGGTGTCATACCACATCAGTAGGCCAAAAGTTCTGTAAAGTGTCACTCTAAATTCATGAAAGGAAAATATTAGAAACAAGATATGAAAGGGCCAAATATCCTTGAATTAAATTATCAGCTGCAGGAAAGTTCTGTACTATTTAGAGGAAAATGATGCAATCCCCACACTTAGGCATAACTAGAGTCCAAAGGGATATTAATGAACATGGCAAGAAATATATGACCTTAATGATAAAAACAAAAAGTTCATGCCTTTCACAGAAGAAAACTCAGTCAATTGAAACAGATCCATGAAACGAGAATGACTATGGAGTGAGTAGGCAAGGATTTAATAAATTTCATGAGAAAACCATTCCCATTACTTAACTTACTGCATAAGAATGAAAACCTGAGAGCAACTCGAATGTCCACAAAGAGGACAGTGAACTAATTGTGATGCGCTAGTCTGCTGAAATCTTACTAAACAATAAAATAACTTGAATGGATAAAATGTAAACATACTCCACTTACACTCTAGAAGAGATTAATCTCCACTATAACACAGACTTTCCCTCTCTACGGAATTCCACCTTGCGGCTATCACCTGCCCCAATCTCCCTGAGTTGGTATCTTGCTCTCATTTAAGTGTATCACCAAGCTACACTTAGGACCGTTCTTCAGCACTTCTGAAATGTGCCTGAAGGAATAAAACTGGTGAGACCACTGGACTTGCCTCTTTTATTTCCTCCAGAGATCAAACATCCTATAGGGCTTCCCTCTTGTGTTCAAAATAATCAGCTGAGGTGACATCCTTTGCCAAGTATTTAAGGGAAAAAATAAAATCTCAATCAGCCCAGGATGGCCAGATGCAGGCATAGTGTGTACAGCTCTCATTATGTCTACTACCTTCTAGCTCTGAGCATTTAATCACCATCACTACCGTAGTTAATATAAAACAATAGTGAAGGATACAATGACTGTAATTTTCCTTATCCAAATTTCTGAATGGCTTTAATCAACATTGTTTATCAACATTTAGGAAAAGAGTCATATTCTAAAATTATTCAAACCGTAAATACAGGTTATGTTGAACCCCAAATGAATGCAGTGTTAGACAGGCAGCTAAAGACTTTAATTAAAAAATATTTTATTGAATTTTTATGCATCTCATATAATACATATTAATCAAATTTAGACCCCTTCCACCATCCATAGTCCCCCATGCCTCCCACTTGAATACATGCACTCTTGTCATATATGTTAAGTCCTACCCAGTCAAACAGTATCTAGATGTCCCTTGGTGCAAGTCAATCCACCTGAGTCTAATCCTAGCTACAATCATTCCCTTAAAGAAGATCTACTTTCCCTCACTCAGTGGTAATCAGCTACCAATAGTTGTTTAGCTAGGCCTCAGGCCTGCTACCCATTTCCCTGGTTCTATGCTGGGTTTTTGTCCTTTGGATTTGCACGGTTCTTGTGCACACTGACACCATTGTTGTAAGATCATATGAGCAAGTTCCCAGAGGCCTGGAAAGGTCTATTTTCTTATGATCATACACCAACCCTGGTTCTTACAATTTGTACCCCATCTTCCACAATGGTACCTGAGCCATGAGTGGTTGAGTTTTAATAAAAAAGTGCTATCCAGGGACACGATGTCTTATTCTCCACACTTGGGCCAGCTGTGGTCTTCTGTGTGCATATTGCTCTGTTGCATGAGGAAGCTTCGCTGCTGAGAACTGGGAAATGCACTGTAATATTCTCTTTATCCCCTGTTCTACTATGTTCCATGAGCCTTAGGTGTAGAGGTTCCATTGTAGATGTGTCACTTAGGGATTGGCACCTCTCAGACACTTATTCTCTGTGTCAGATTCTTGTCAGTTGTGGAACTCTTTAATAGTCTCCAACTGTAGCAAAAAGAAACTCCTTGGATGAATGGTGACTGGTATACTTGTCTATAAATATAAGGATCCATATTTAGCATACTGTAAGAAATTACATTTCTCTAGGGATATGACAGAAGTAGGGCTTTCTCTAGGATCTATGACCTCTTCAGCCATGTGTATTTGGCTATGTTTACAGTGACACATGAGTTCCTGCCCACTGAAAGGACTTTAAGACCAATTAGATAGCTGTTGATTACTCCCAAGATGAAAGTGCTATTACTGCATCTCTGTAATTTGCTGTGCTGGTAATTGTTGTGGTTGCTAGGCTTTAAAGCTGGGCTCAGACCATTGACTGATTTTCTCCCTTAGCAGCTTGTATAGTATCTTCCAGAACTATGAGAACTAATCTTAAGGGGAAGTGGCTTCTAAGTCAGTTCCAGCTCCATTGCTGTAAGTCCTGTGTATGTCCATCTTCAGCAATAGGGTCTTACCCTCATGTTTTGGGAGGTAATCAAGGGTTGTGGCAAATTAACTGAAAAATACACTTATAATAGCTGAACATGAGTATATGTATATACCTGAAGGCTATATAACAGGAAACACAGTGCCAGGCAGAAGAACCTCCCTTCGAGTTGTTACAGATCTCCCAGTATCTTAAAGAAATAGTACCTA
This sequence comes from Nannospalax galili, assembly GCF_000622305.1. Taxonomy (NCBI): domain Eukaryota; kingdom Metazoa; phylum Chordata; class Mammalia; order Rodentia; family Spalacidae; genus Nannospalax; species Nannospalax galili. Next base: position 1,621,084 of record NW_008339517.1, read on the forward strand.
CTTGTGGTTTCTAATTCTACTCATCATTTTATAGAGTACTGTATTCAAACTATTAAGGGTATTTGCATTTCGTTTCCTGAGATTCCCCCTCTCCCATCTCTAGACCATTTCCTCATGTTCTCCTAATAGCTTTCTTCTTTGTTTGACAAAAACCTCTTCATATATTAAGCATATGAATTATGTATGGTAAATATTTTCCCACATTGATCACTTTTAATATCATCTGGCATATAACCAAATGAAAGATTGTTTGACACAGTGAAGATCTAAAGCTTATGAATCTGATCAGGGCCTGAGATATCATCATATGTTTGGAACTTTTGGAAAGAGAAATATGTAAGCTACCAACAGCATTTTAATTAGCACAATGAAGACAAGAGAAATTCTACAAGGCAAATAATATGTATTCATAAGCAAAGGTGGTGCAAATAAAAATGCACACAGGATAACCTTTGTCTGAAAGATAATAGACATAACAGCCATTCACAATGTTTGTATGCTGTATTTAGATTGCAGTTCAAACAAGATATCCAACAAGCAAATTGAGTATTTAGTAAACTCATGGGAAAATGCAAACATTTACTGGGCATGAAGTAGAAAAGACTGGTGGACTCTATGAGGACATTGGCTATAGGCATGAGAGAATGAGAATAATTATGGAAGACAGTCAATGATTAATTGATAAGTCATTTAATTGCAGCAGGAGATTGATAAACAAGAATAAACTTGGAAAAGTTCAGAACTATTTTATCAGAATAGTGGAGCCTATATATTATTAATGACCCACAAATACTTACTGCTTTCAGGTGATATAAAGAAATAAAAATGTGAGTATCTTAAAGCACTCTACTGAAAATAATACAATGATTAAAATTACAAGCAAAGGTCTAAGGACCTTTGCTAACATTGCTTTCCTAACATTCTTCTTGGAAAACTGTTTCCTAAATATCTATGTTTATCCCCATACACTAGTGTTGCACTACGTCTGGAACAGAGAAGTTCCTTTTCACAGTGAGTGATGGTTAATGCAAACTCATATCTGGTCAATGAACTGAGAATAAGTGATTGCTAAGCAATCAGTCCTAAATGGGACATCTTTATGGACCTCTCAAAGGCTAAGATAGCATCACAAAAGAAGGAGCAGAAAGCATTTGAGAGCCAGAGGATGGAGAAGGGCTATCTAGATAGAACAAGGCCAATGTAATCATGAACACACAGCAGCTATGGGTAGGTGCATGAAGTTTGGGCCTTCATGATCCATCATGGGTAAAAGAGATGCCCATGAGACCATTCTTGCTGTGGAGCTACTGACTGTTAATGGTTGCTACAGAAAGGAAGTGTCAGTTTCTCTAACGGTGTAGCCAGAAGGGATGAGTTGGGAAGAATAAGGGGTTCAGAAGGAAAGGAAGAGGGATAACAGAGGATGTAATTAGGTTAAATATAATCATAAGACATTGTATATACATATGAAACTGTCAAAAACAAAGGGAAATGGAAAAATTATTAAGCAGTATTTCTTGACTACTTAAAAATGTATCTCTCTCTTCTAATTCTTACAGTCATTGAAGCATGAGTACACAAAAAATAAACTGCATCCTGAAGAAGTGAGACAGATAAAGACAGAAAAGGAGGGCAGAGGAGGAGAAGGGTAGAGACAGGGAAGGAGAGAGGATGGAGGTGGAGAAGAGGAGGGAGTAAAGGGGGAGGGCAAGGGACAGGAGTAAGAAAAAGTCCCATCTCCTTATGAAATTCTTATTGGCTGTTTCTATGTCAGAAAGGCTTTCGGTTTGCATAATCTAATATACAAAATACTATCCTATACATACATACATATATGTTTCTAACCATAAAATATAATTACTAAAAAGTGTCATTATTAATTTTGAGGGCCCTAGATTTGAATAGACAATACACATAAACTGACATCACATTTAAATCCAGGTACTTTATATGGAAAAAAAATAAGTGACAAGCTCTTATATAAATCAGAGGAAAATAAAAAGGAAAAAAAGGTGCATTTTCTCAAGTTTCTCAAGCCAATCCTTTTCTTTTTCTGACAGATTCCTTTAATCAGAAAATGGAAATAACAATATGTAGATGAATCTTGAGATACTGCTGAGGCCGCATAGAGAATGCCCTGAACTTCAGGAAAAATTTCTGAAAGTTGAAAGTTTCAAACTTGTCGTGGGTACCCCACATGTTGCTTGCTCTTGCCTGATTTTCATCTTTCTCAATTGCAAGTGGGATTCCTAAGGCCTACTTCAACGGACTGTTTGTGTGTGTGTGTGTGGTTTTTTTGTCTTTTAAATTGTTTTGATATTTATTTTATGTGTATAAATATTTTGCCTGCATGGATGTAAGTGTATCTATGTTGTTTAATGGCCTTGGAGGCCAGAAGAGGGGGTAAGATCTCCTGGAAATGGAGTTACAGATGGTTGTTAGCCACTGTATGAACACTGAAAACCAAGAGCAAGAGCAGTCAGTGTTCTTAATCACTGAATCGTCTCTCTAGTCCCTCCAACGGATTGTTTTGAAATGGGAACATCAAACTAACTTTCTTTAAAATTCTTTGAAGAATTGGAGAAAATGTGAACCATTGTTTACAGTAGTGTGAGGTGTGTGCACTGGCCTTATTATTATTAAAGTAGAACATTATTGCTGGTTATTATTTTCTGTACCTATTATACCATCACTCACACTGGAAGGTAAACAAGATTGAAATGCCTTCATAGATCTTGTTTCTTAATGTAAAAAATGCCATATCCGACACTCAGACATTAGATTAATTACATTAAAATATAATTATGCTCTATAAATATGTTGAGTATTTCCAACACTAAATGTGTCATTAAAGTGTTATGTATTATAAAAGTGATATTAATTATTAAATATTATCTTTCCTCTCCAGCCTTCTGTTATGAAGCAGTTATTGCAATAACTGTTAACTACTATTCTTATGGAAAGCTCAGTGAATCCTCAAATTAACCTTAATGGATTAGCAATTATTATTATTATTATTATTGATTATTAAAAATTATTATTACTGATTATTAGCTCTCATTTTATCTCCATTTTCTGATTATACAAACTGAATCTAGAAAGAACAAATAATATGTCCCAGATCTGGGTTTTAAAATCCAGCTTTGCATTTCCAACCAACACTTATTCACAGCAATCCTACATGTTTTATGTGTGTTTTCCAAAGACACCAATATCTAAACTACCTGGAACTCAAAACTTGAAACTTGGTACTTTGAGGTTTGGTTGTTTTTGTTTACCAAAACCATTCCTGTTAGCTGTTCCCTTTGCTACATCTATTATGTTTCATGGAATTTTTACAATAATTATGTGGGACAGCAATGTTGATAATCATATTGATAAAGAACTAGATATGGGAACTTTGAATTCATTTCCTAAGCCACAGAGAGTTTGGGTTTAGAGTTATGTCAAGACCAGTCTCCCCCAGTGCTACTGTGCTATCTACTAATATCTGTCTACAACATATTTAGTGAAATAATAAATAGGAATATAAAAAAGAGACACAAAAGTGCTTTGGAATACCATTAAGTAGCACATTAATAGCATACTAACGGAATCTGATATACGGTTGGGAGATAGCAAATGTGTCATTGGTAGACACAAAAACTGGAAAATATTACAACTTATGAAAACTAGAGGGTGCTAGGGAGGTGAGCACTTCACAGTCAGTATGGGAAACAAAGACTGATGTCAGAATGACCTTTAATGGTTTGGTAGAAGTGGAAGGGAGAATTTAGGGAACACTGTCAGATATTGTGACCCCACAAATCAAAGTAAGGACAGGAATGAAGATGGCTAAATATAACCTATTGAAAGACATGTGGTGACTGATTCAGACCTTTTCATCTGTTGGGACTGGCTGAGGTTTACTGTAAACTGGAATCTGAAATTTAGAGGCACCGGAAAATTTTTCTCCAAGGATCTAAATACCAATGTGTCACTCTTTGCCCCCTGCAAAGTGTGCGTGTGCACATAGGGACTGTAGAAGAACGTGATCTGTCTGAGCTGGTAGTACTTGGATCAGAAACTCAGCAGACTGTCCTATAGATCACAACCTTTGTCTTCTCAGTTTATCCTGTATTCCCAACAAAATTATATCCCACCTGGATATAATTATTTGCATATGTTAAACTGAGGAATTAGTTCACCCACAGAGTTAGTCTGCATACTGATTAATAAGATATTCCAATCTCTCTGAGTCATTGTCAAACTCAGTGAATATGGCTTAAAAAAACTTCATGGATACAGAGCAGTTCAAAATATTTATTATCTATGATATCTTCTGAAACATGATAAATAATTCTGAGATAGATTATGTCACCAGAAAAAATAGCAAAATTTTCTGTCATAATGTCTATTACAGAACATACATTGTCATAGTAAAACCTGTGGCTCCCAAAGGCAGAAAATGCAGTAAGAAAATAGTTCATCTCATTTCATCTACTTTTTAAAAATAAGAATATTAAATGTGAACAGCCACCTCTGGATTTATTGATTATTGTGTTTTTCTTGAGTTTAACAAAAATAAGAATTTCTTTACCATGGGTTTTGATTTTAGCACCATATGAAACAATTTTGCTTTAGATAAATTATTCTGTGGATTATGGAAACATTTTAGTCAACAAGTAAAAAAGTTTAGCTGTTAATGTTTGGTAGAGGGAAATAAATTCAAGCTTTAAAATATATGATCGAGGAAAAGAGTATTACACAGGATACAAAAAGCTTCATACTATTACTATCCTAATGGTCATAAGAAATGATATTGGGAAGTGAATCTTTTAAATTAAATTAAATCTAGTGCTCTGAATTGCTGTGGACAAATTTAAGAGGATTTCCTCTCCTCCTCCATAGAGGAAATAGGTAGGGGCCTCTTACCAGACCTGCTTCCTCCCCATGTATAATTTCAAAGAGACATATATTGCTTCCAAAATTCTTAAAGGCAGCTGCAAGCAAGTGTTAGTTTGAGTTAAATACATTGTTAAACTGTTGGGAAATTTCACATCATGGGTCCTTTATCTATGCTAAATTGGGCCAAAAGCCTCTGTACTTGCCTGGATAAATGAAACAGAAAAACAAAATTATCCTGTGGGAAGTATTTTGACATAAGTTGTGAGTATTTATTTATTATTTACTAAGTAGCTATGATGAGAGGAGGTTCTTTTGCTTTGCGTGTGTGTGTGTGTGTGTGTGTGTGTGTGTGTGTGTGTGTAAGAAGGAACCCAACTTCTTCCAGAGTTTCCTCTGATAAATGTAGTTTTCAACTATCCACTATTGCTTTTGACTTGTACGTTTTAGAAGTCATAGACATTAGGATTCACTTGTTACAGAGTTCAGAACCTCTGGGAAAGACTGCCCAGATTCAAAAAGTTCTGAATCAGCCGAATTAAGCTTTTCTAATTTTATTAGAATTTTAAAGATAAAGAAATCCTCAGGGCAGGAAAGCTGGTGATCTTGGCAGATGCCTTGAGGAGGTGAATGGTAGGAAGAAAGCCACAAAACCATGCAGTTTTAGAGCCTGTGTGGGAGGTGGCAGAGGCATGGCTGACTGACTGGCAGTCACATGGTTGGGAGAAGGAAGCTTTAGAGAAAATAAATACAAGATGCTAGAGACAGCCCAAAGTCTTAAAGAAAACATATTTTTGAAAGGAGAGCCAGAAAGAAAAGGAGAAATTATGCTTTCCTGAAGACAAACTCACAGACTTCAGGGCTGTAGCTAGTCCACAACTTCTGTGGAAGGCAGGATTTCAGGCAGGAAAAATTCATCACCTCATTAATGTACCAGTTATTCCACCCATCTACTTAGCATAACTTAAAGTGGACCTGCCATCCTAGGGGTGGTTCTATCACCAGGTGATTGACCAGTGAGACTGGAAAGGTGGGTCCTCCCACAGACAGACTAGGGATTTTATAGTCTTGATTTTAAACTTAAGGGTTTTTTTGCTACCCTAACACACTCAAACATTTGCATGTTTTCTCTGTATGGTGTATTGCACCTACAGCATGTAAAAATTATGGTTTTATCTTTTAATATGTCTAAAATTCAAGTCCTGGAAGTCTGTCTAGAATGGTGGGAAAGACTAATTTCCCTAGAACTGCATATTTTAATTTAATGAAGTACAGAAACAGATGAGGGACAAATTAAATTTTTCAGAGTTTAAAGCAGGCAGCCTCCATGACCTGAGCAGGAATTCCAGAAATGTGCAGTAGAAGACTATGCAGAAAACTCCAAGTAGGAAGAAGAAAACCTCAGAAGAGAAGGGAATTGGCCTGATTTACCAAATTAAGACACTTCAATAATTACGGTGGGACACCACCGCATCTAAACCGAGCTATTCACAGACGACACCCAAGTGTTCTTATCAGAGCCCCATGGCTGAAGCTGGCTCTCTGGTAAAAGACAAAGCATACTCTGTTATCCCTGCTACTGTGCGCTGTGCTGCTGTCGGTACCCGAGCTGCTCCCCACTACTTGTCCATCTGGTGAATCTAGTCAGCCTAGAGGTCTTTGTTTTAGGAGGGTCAGCTGTTCCTCATTTAGCAGCAATCGTTGTCAATATTCCTTTAAATAAGATTGGGGTCTGCTTTTCATTTCCCCAGTTCTATGCTGGGTTACTATCTGGGAGTCCCTTTGGCCCTTAAGGCCATACAGTTGGTCCAGACAAACCAATTTATTTTTACTCTTAAGGTTGTTTGAGGATCTGTTCCTCAGGGGTCACACCGGCTTGGGAGGAGCCCCTAGCTCATTTCTTTTACCAGTTCCACCTATGTTAACATAAGTCAAAGGTCCTGCTCGACTATGGCTGGCTTCACTTGGAAGCATGGAGGAAATGTTTCCTCTGTGTTGACCTTCCACAGGGCTTATACTGAGTTCAATATTTTATAACTGTATTAATTCAACAGTGAACCTAAAAATTTTCTAGCCACTTTTGAAAGAGATGTATCTTTGCTCTGGAAACTGTCACTGAGTCTGTTAAAGCTGTAATGATATGCTTCGTCTAACAAAAATAAAAAAGAATATTAAAAAAAGACAAAGCATACTGGAAATGTGAACTACTTAACACCCCTGTACTGCACAACCCCAGGAATGTGGGCATACTCCTCACATAAACACTTACCTTGGTATCAGAGAGAAGTGGAGAAGAACTGGTTAATGGTTCACATCTACCCGACTTGCATGTGTTCTGTTTTAATTTGTGAATGTGTGAGTTTCTAGTAAGATTTGGAATTTGTCTGATGTCTGTGACCTATTTCATCAAACACATTGTTCCTCAGCTACATCTGTGGTATTCAGGTGAGCAAAGCTAAACAAGAGCAGGGAAACATAATAGAAGTTTCCCAAGCAATCAAGGTTTTTGTGCTTTGTACAAGTACTCTTTAACCATCTAAAGCATTTTGGTCCTGTTGCCCATGCTTTATGTCACCGGAAACTAAGGTCCGCTTTGCGTCTACTCAGTTTCTGGCAAAGATTAGAATGACCAACTCTTTAGCTTTATTGAGGTACAATTCACATGTTATACAATCACCCATTTGAAATGTAAAGCTCAAGGAGTTCTGGTATATTCATAGCTTTATGCGACCATCATCAAGATCTAATTTTATAACTATTTCCTGACCATCCCCAGACAAATCCTGTGTCCATCAGCAGTCCCCCCGCCCCCGCCCCGCCCGCTACCTCGCTACGCACTCTCGGGCCTCACTGTGGACAACCACCCATCTACTTTCTGGCTCTATAAAATGTCATGTTCTGGACATTTCATTGAATATAATTGTGAAACAACTTGTGGTCACTACTGGATTTTTCACTTAGCACATTTCCAAGTTCCATTCAGTTGGAGCACTTATCACTATTTCATTCATTCTATCTGCTGTGTGAGTCTGTGATGTAGGACTTTCACCCATCATGATAATGTACCACTTTTCATGTGTTCGTTCACTTATGGGCACTTGAGTCATTGCTACACTTTGGTTTTTATTAATTGTACTGCTTTTCACGTGTTCATATTACTTAAGTGACTATGTCTTTTCTTTTCACATTGGTGCACATGTAGGAATAGAACGGTGAGATAGTATGGGAATTCTATAACTAGACTCTTGAGGAACTATGGAATTATTTTCCCAAGTGTCTATAGCATTTCTGTATTCTTAGCAGAGTTTAAGACTTCCACTTGTCAGCTGCCATTATCTGTTCTTTTTTTTTTTTTTAATTAGTTTTAAGGAAACCATCACAGTAACACTACTTTTATTTTTTTTCTCTTTTTGAGACTGAGTCTCCCTGTAGCCCCAGCTGTCCTGGAACTCACTATGTAGACCAGGCTGGCCTCAAACTCACAAAGATCCTCCTGCCTCTGCCTCCCAAGTGCTGGGATTAAAGGCGTGTGCCACCATGCCCAGTATTTGTTCTTTTTATCATAAGGGTCCCAGAGGGTATGAGGTGGTACCTCATTGTGATTTTGATTTGCATGTTCCTGATGAATAAGATATCTGCATATCTTCTTTGGGGAAGTATCTTCTATTTCTCTGCCATTTTAAATTGGGATATTGTCATTTTTATTTTTTGAACTACAAGTGTTCTATTTTTTTAGTTACATGCAAATTCCCTATCAGATATGTTTACTAAATATTTTTCTCTCATATGGATTATTATTTTTATCATGTGCATAAGTGCTCCCATGTCATTGCAGTGCTCACAGAGGAGAGAAGAGTGCATCAGATTCCCTGGAACTGGAGTCAGTTGTTAGCTGCCATGTAGGTGCTGGGATTTGAACCTGGGTCTTCTGCAAGAACAGCCAGTGTTCTTAACCGCTGAGCTATCTCTCCAGCCCCATATGGATTATACTTTTTTATTGCTATGTAATTTAAATCTGTGGTAATAGAATATAACTTTGAATGAAAATTATTTTAGATTTACTGAGACCCATTTAAAGTCTGTCACATCTTCTATTTCAGAAGACATTCATATGATCTTTAACAGAATGTGTTTTCTCATGTTATTGAGTTGTGTGTTACATGGGGGCTACAAGACTAATTCGTTTAGAGTATTGTTTGTGTCTTCTGTTTCTTTGTTGATCTCTGTTTGTTGGACACATCCCTGAAGCAAGCATTAAGTTTCCAGTTCATACAGCTGTCCAGTGTCAGTTTCTGCTTCATCTACTTTGAGACTGTTTTGGGTACAGAAATAAATGTTTATGATTATAAACTATATACTAAATTATATCATGCTTCTGAAAGATTGCAGGTTTTATCATTATAAAATATCCCTGTTTATCTCTACTATATTAATTTGCTTAAAAAGCTACTCGTGAGACTGGAGAGATTGCTCAGTGGTTAAGAACAATGGGTGCTCTTGCAGAGGACCCGATTTTGAATCCCAGTACCCACATGGTGGCTAACAACTATCTGTAACTCTAGTTTCAGGGGAATCCAATGCCTCTTCTGATTTCCAAAGGCATTTCACAATAACACGAGTGCATTTACATACATGCAGGCAATACGATCATACATATACAATAAAAAATAATAATCTAGGCCGGGAGTGGTGGCGCACGCCTTTAATCCCAGCACTTGGGAGGCAGAGGCAGGCAGATTTCTGTGAGGCCAGCCTGGTCTACATAGAGAATTCCAGGTCAGCTAGGGCTACAGGGAGACCCTGTCTCAAAAAGACCAAAAGAAATAGTAACAATAATCTAAAAACGCTACTTGTGTAGCACTTGTGGCCCTCCCAGCTTTTTTATGTCTGCTGTTCAATTACATCTTTCTACCACTATATTCTCTTTTGTTCACATTTTTTGATAATTTCTGTAGGGTTTCCCAAAAATGTGCTTTCAGACTTAGAATAGACTTCATAATGATATTACCTCAAATTCCATGGTGTACGGAAATATTATTTTATATACAGCTCCTCTTATTCATGCTCCTCTTGCTCTTTATTGCTAAATGCAGTATGATGTGTGCTGCAAGTTCAATGTTGTATTAGCACAAATGACTTCATGTGACTTTGAATCTGTCAAAGAAACAGAGATAAGAAAGGCAGCAAAGTGTCATTTTTATATTAACTTTATTTGCTATTTGTAGTTCTCTTGATTTATTCGTATGAATGTGAGTTACCATCTGGTGTCATTTCCTTATTTAGTGCAACTTTGCTGACATTCTCCCCTCTGCGCTGTTACTGTGAAATATATTACTTTCCTTTTTATTATAGACCAAACAGAACAATTATATACTTACCATTGAATAAAATTGCTTTGTAAATTAGTTAAGGAAGGAAATAAAAGAAATATGAATTTATATTCCGTTTGTAATTACATAAATCTCTTACTGGCATGCTTTTGTTTTCATGAGGACTTGAAAAATACTGCCTGAGGTCTCCTGATTTCATCCCCAAAAGTTTCTTTCAATATTTTTATAAGGCAGACCTGTTATCATAACCTTTGTTTATATTTATTTGTGTGTATCATTAGTTTCCCTTCAGTTTTCAAGGGTAGTTTTTTTTTTTTTTTTTTTTTTTTTTTTTTTAATGTAGGGTTCTTTGTGGAAATACCTGCTATAGGGACGCTGAAGAAGGAGGATCATTAGTTCCAGGGCAAGCCGAGCTACATAATAAGAACCAGATGATTTAGCTTATGGGTATAGATCTATCCCATAATTGGAGTCTGATCAACCTAGACAACGTCACACTCTTAACAAAAACTGATTCTCCCATCTCGTGTCTTTCTCTTTCAATAACATGCCTAGCACTTTTTAGTGCTACGGAAAGTAGCCAGTAGAAATGAAGCTTCAAGGTCAGTACTAGCTTGATTTCTCCTTCTCTGTTCTGTGACTTACACACGTAGTGTCTTCAACAATAGGGTCTTACTGTTAAGTTCTGGTGGGTAGCTAAGAGCACTGGGAATAGCCAATATTGTTTGAGAGTCTATGGGACCTCCGTGGTCAATAGTTCCAAAAGAGAGATTCCATTCCTGGTATTGAACTTTTTATTTGCTAGCCTGTGGTATCTGACAAGGGCCTTGCCCATCCATTATGGGGTAACTACATTTAAACTCTTTTTATATTGCATTTGTATATGTTTTAAGAATTTTCTACAGTAGTATATGAGCTTTTCAAAAGCTGTTAGTATGAGTTATCCCTCCCCATACTTTTTCTGTCCTCCCTTCCTAGTCTTCCTCCATTAAACCTTCCCTGTGTTTTACATATCTCATAATTCTTATCTTTAAAGTTACTGATTCTTAATACCTGCTCAAGCTTACTGCTAAATATCTCTAGGAATTGTTTAAAATTTTTAATTATGGTACCTTTCAACTATATAATTTCCATTTTATCACAATTTCTTATCCTCTTTCATCTATTTGAGGACATATTGCCCACATTCTTTCCTTTCACATAGTTTCTTTATTATAACTTGTTTGCATATTTTACAGTGCTGGAGGTTGAACCCATGGCGTTATGTGGGCCCTGCAAATGCTCTACAGCTGGGTGGCAGTCCCTGCCCAATGGAACATATTTATAGTACTTATGTTGACATTCTAGTATTTTCTGAGTTTTCATAAAATCAGTTTTGTTGATCTTTCTCACATCTATTTGTTTTATTTTTATTTATGATGGTGAGTGTTAATTTTCAACTTGACAGAATCTAGAATCGTCTGAGAGACAAGACTCTGGACATCCTCTGAGAAAATTGTCTTAACTGGTTGATTAAGGTGGGAAGACCTAGCCTAAAACACCATTCTCTGAATCCAGTGTTCTGAATTGAATGAAAGAAAAAATGAAGTAATGCATGGATTTACCGTTCTCACCATGGATGCGATGTGACAGCTGCTTCAAGCTCCTGCTCCCTTTGTCTCCCTGCCTTGATGGACTGAACCTTGGGCTGTGATGTAAAATAAACTTTTCTCCTTAGATTGCTTTCACTGAGGCATTTTATCACAGCAACAGGAAAAGAGGCTAAGAGGACATGTTTTGTGAAGGACAGTATTTTACCACATATATGATATATGCATAGGATATGCCTCTACTCTGGCTACTCATTTTGTCTCCATTGCTGTTGTTTATTTCCTTTTTGTGACTTGGCTGCACTACTTTCATGAGTTTATTTCTACCACTAAGTACGTCCTTTGACATCCTCTCAGTGGGCTCAGTCTAGGGCATTTTCCCCATTATTCAGAGGACCAAAGTTTTATCAATTCTCTGTGACTATTCCTGATTTTTCTGTTAAGTTGTCATTTTCCTGCTTGGAAAATAAAAGGCTCTTAACCTCTACTAATTGTCAATTGGTCGCTGTACTATTTTGAACAATTCTCCCAAGAACATAAATCGCTTCCCAGTTCAGCTCACTTAAGGTCAGGCTGCGTGGCAGGGTCACTGAGGAGGGCTTTCCTTAGAGGCCAGTATCCTGTGTTTTCTCTTTGAATTTCTAGCTGATTTGCTCTTGCTTCTAGCTCTCCTAAAGCCATCATCCTTCTCCTTTTCATTGCTTGCTACGGTAACTATCTCACTGGTACCCTTAGGCATGAAGTATTCCACATTCTGTTCCAAATAAAGTCAGTTATTTTGGAGAATTTTTGGTACAGTCAACAGTAGTCAAAATGATATACGTATAGCTTCTCTCACCTTCAAAGCATAACTTTGTACTACTATTTAGGATCTGGGGAAAGGGACATTGACACACTTCTCCAGGAGTGACACCCCAGGTTTATCAGTAGAGCAATGAAGAGGAAGGCAGTCTCTTCTTGGCCTGCCTGTCCTGATGTACAACCACCACTTTAGAAACAAGCTGGATGCAGAGCATTTGCATTTACTGTATTCTCTGTCATACATAAAGTGGGGCTCCTGCCCATGAGAAGGTCCTTGGTATAGGAAGAGAGAAGCTCAGGGATGTGTCCAACAGAGGGTCTGCATTATGAAGCCATGGATATGATACAACTGTCGTCACAGGACAGAAACTATTATAAAGAGAACACTTGTGTCCTTACCTTTGGCTTTGAGACTGTTTTGAGACGAGGACTCCTATGTGATGCATACTTCGTGCTCTGTGTTGAAACTTAAACCCCATATTGGGGTTCTAAAGGTGGACTTGCAGGAGCTCAAAGAATGTGTTTATGTGGTGCTCTTTCCAATTTCGCCACATTGAATAAACCTCTTCCAGCTCTTCAATATTACTTATCTCTTTAATTGACATATTGAACTGGAATGGATGAACCAAACGTTAGGACTGACAGGGGTCATGCTATGTGCCTAAAACTCTGGCAACAATGAAAGAGCCTACATCTTCCAAGGAGATGCTTATACTATACGCATCAACTTAAGTCTTGGGGAGAGGGAGCCCTGTGTCCTTAACCATACGCACCAAATACAGCTGCCGTTATTCTTAGCTGGGATCCGGACTTGGCTCGAATGTCACAGCCGTGTTTTTCAGTGGATTTTCCCTTTTTACATCCTTTGTGGTGCTGGGATTAAAACCAGGGGCTTACATATGTTTGGTGCCCACTCTAACACTGAGCTATATTTTCAGGCTTACTAGAATTTTTTAATGAAATGTTTCTTCATTGACTGTATCATGTTGGAAATCTTCAGAGATTCATGTTTACATAGAAATTTTCACCATCATGGCTGTTTCCGAATCGAAAGCATCTGCATTACTCGGTATGCTTTGATTCTAGGAAGCATTTCTGGAAATCTCTTCTGAAATGGATTTAAGCATTTTGAAAGCAATTCTGTAATCATTTCTATTTCAAATAAAAGGACGCCTAATTCATAACAAGTGAATCAATGGAAAGACTCCTAATGTTCAAATCAGCTCCTCGCCTGCACTTCTGTGGCTGGTGTGTGTGAGTCTCTCTGGCATTAACTCTGGTACCTAAGCCACTCATGGAACACTGAAATCAGAACGTTTGAAGCAATAATAACTGGGAATCTTTAATACCTATTTTTGAACTATCTTACTTCTCTAACTGCATAGGATAAGACTGAACTATATTACATGGCCCTACAGGTGCTGCTGAGTTCTAATGAAATGTTTTGTTATTACTATAGTATAGGAATAACATGGACAGTCCTAGCTTCTAATACTGATGTGAGTGATAAGAGAGAGGTTCCATTTTACTCATAGTAACATGAGTGACTAGAAATGCAAAGCCACAGAGCAAGTAAGTGGTAAGGTGCAGAGATTAGTCCCAGACCCATGACTTCGTGCCCTTGTGTTTAATGGCCTTATTGTTTCACACTGCTCTAGTTGTTAACCAGTGTTAGAAAAATTCATTTAAGGCAGCATTTTTCAATGTGTATTCCAGGATCCCTCAGGGTCCTCATTACTCTTTCCCCAAGGACTCATGAAACTATTTCATGTAAGCTATTTTCATAATTTGAGGACATTATTTGCCTTTTTCCGTCTAATTCCCTCACTGAGGGGATTATACAGGGTTTTTAGAAGCTACATCACTCTTCTTGGGAGTGCTGGGTGAATTTATACAGATGCTTCTTGGCTTGCATCTGTGTAGATGCCAGTGGACCTATAAATGAATTTAATATACTTAGCTGAACATGCTAGCTTGGAGCACAATGCATAGCACAGCATTGGCTACTTACCCTGTGATTGTACACCCATAGCTCAGAGCCCTGCCAACATGCCAAGAGACTACCACGATACATACTCTTGGCTGGGAAAGGGTTAAAGCTTGCATCTTGGAGTGTAGTCTCTATTGAATGCTTATGGTTTTCCCACTACTGTAATTTTAAAGAAAGAAAAGAAAGAAAGGAAGGAAGGAAGGAAGGAAGGAAGGAAGGAAGGAAGGAAGGAAAGAAGAAGGACACCCACTCTGTTATAGACCACCAGGGTAATCTTTATCTTATCTCTGTATTGCAATTGCATTAAACATTGTTGGATAGGTAAAGCAAAGGCTCTTTGGTAATCCTCAGTTTTTTAAAAAATATAATGTTATAAGACTAAAAGGTTTAGTTTGAGAACCACTGATCTAATTATTGCTCTTGTAATTTACTTTAAACTGTGTGGAACTATAATTGTATCATCTCTATGTATTTGGTCTTTTAAGACTGTGCATGTAAGAGGCATTGTAGGGCATTCCCTTCCTGTGTGTGGCTCGTATTGCTCACCCCAATGTTCTCCAAATTGTTCCATGTTGTTTCAAATAGAATTATTATTTTGTGTTTTAAAGGTAAATAATATTTCATTGCTTATGTATAACATAATATGCAATAAAAAACAAACTTGGAAGTCATTAAGTCTACATAAAATACAGTGCTGAAATTTTATTGTTTATAGAAGAAATTCCATTTAGTTTTAAATTTCTAAAATGTCATAAAGTGTACAACTCAATATTTTTCTTACTTTGCCTATTTTTAAATTTACAGCAATTATTCCAGTTGGGGAGTACTTTTTCAGGTATTTATTTGTATGGTGTTGTGTTTTCAATTACATTTCCATAATAGAATTGACTACAAATGTAAATGTTGCTAATCTAGTATAATTCTTCAGTTAATAAATGTGCTCTTAATGAACATTCTTTTCCTAAATTCATTTTTTCACTTTATAAAATGACATTCTATGAGCTTGGGACAGTGGAGGAGTCAATTTCTACAATGGTATTACTTCAGATTTATTTCATGAAAAAATAAGGAAAACTTAGTGGAGCTGTTGTATTTATTTGGATTACGTAGTTCCATCACACTAATCAAACCTGAATCCTTAGGAAATAACTGGAAGTCATATATCAGAATACTCCATTGAAAACTGGGAGATCCAGGACACGAAAATAGATGTCAGTATCTTAAAGATGGTGGTGGTTTCACTTTATCTGGATCGTCATAGCACATTGCAAACTGGCTGGCAGAAACAGCAGAAGCTCACTTTCTAACAGTTCTGGAGACTGAATATTCATTAAGGTCCTAGAAGGTTTGGCATATTTTCAGGCCTTGCTCCCTGACTGCTTGGTCTTTCCTCTGGGGGCAGGCATACCCGGTGTGCCACTGGGTATCCAAATTTGGAAGTGGTCCTACTTCTTTTCATTTTATTTAATTTCTTCCAACTTCAGTCACTTTTTGAAGTACTACATGTTAAGGACATCAGCATATGTATGTGTGAGGGGATCAGGATTGAGTCCCCAGCAAAAGTGTGGCACAGGTAGAGGAGAAATTTTCTTGAAATACCACAGATATGGGCAAAATAGACTCAGGTGGACAGCATGAATCTATGGCAAACAAATGGAGATGTTTCTCCCCTGGAAGGAAGTCAGGCCAGCATGCATTAGAGCTATAGGGCAGGGGAACATGTATTGGAGAAATGGTTTCAACTATTTCTATTCTTTCTACAGTCAAATTACCTGTATACTAAAGTTGGAATTATCAATTCATACATTATACAGTGGCTTTCCTGAGGGAGAAACAATCACATATGTAAACATTTGAACAAATTCACTATGATTTATGTAGGTACTGAGACTTACAATGAAATAGAGATTACCTGGATGACTCAGTGGGTAAAACACTTGCTGCAACAAGCCTGGTGAGTTTGATCCCTGGAATCTGTGTAAAGAAGCAGGATATGGTGATGTGCGTCTTTTGTACTAGCACGCCTACAGCAAATTGGGAGGCAGACACAGGAGAATGACCTGGAAGCAGGTGGTCCAGCTATCCGGAGTACCCAGCAGAGGAGCGAGAGCAAGAAAAACCTTGCCTCCAAAACAAGGAAGAGAACAGATGCCTGAAAGTTGTCCTCTGACCTCCACTCCTGTGCCATTGTATATTTACAGCCAAACTTACACAACACACACACACACACCCACACACAAACAAACAAACAATAAGAATAATAATAATGATAGCAATAATAAATGAAAATCAAACTAAATGGGACATTAAGTGGCTTAACAATCTCTTAGGACAGAATAAATAATGTCTTATTTATTGACTGTCATAGGAGAGAAAGCACTGAGCTTTGGGGCCGTGATAAGGACTGGAAAATATTGGATATGAGAATCGCTACATAGTCAATGCTTTCATGAAGTAGTGACCTTTGAGATGAACTTGGAAATTGGATAGAAATCCATAAGATTGACAAAAAGATTGAGACAGATAAATGGAAATCTAGATATGGAGTGAGGCATGAGAGAGGTAAGGGATAAATATATGCAAGTATAAAGATGGTACATTAGTGCGCCTGCACATCATCATGTAGTGAACTAGTGTCTTTCAGCAAAGATCCCGGCAGAGAAGCCCCACTTAGGTTCTAAGCCAAGCAACGCACTTAGTCACAGGTATTTTAGTACTTAGCAATACATTTACAAGCTTTTCCCTCATTCTTCCCCCCCCCCGTAGCATTTCAGAAGATCAAAACGTCACAAAAGGCAAGCTAAGAATTCCTCTGCAATTAGAGGAAAGCAGTTAAAGAAAGCCTCTCTCTCTCTCTCTCTCTCTCTCTCTCTCTCTCTCTCTCCCCTTGCTCTTTCTCTCCCTTCTTTCTCTGTCTCTCTGGAAGAGCCAGAGCTGTTGGCAGCAGAGAAAAGCCACACACAAGGATATTTGATGCCAAGCTGGCATGAATCCCAGAGCCATGAATATGTCTTCCAAAAGGGGGCTGACTCCCGGTTATGCATTAGAAGGGAAGATTCTCACCAGTGTGAGCATTTGCATTGAATTCATCATTTTTGCCTCACCTCAAAATAGCTTTTTTAGTTACTAAGAAATGTAAGGCACTATTCCCTTGAGAAAGGAAAAAGAAATCATCCATTTGCCTTTTGAGAATTAAAGTGATGTGATTCTACAATTACCACCGGCTTGGGTGGGACTAACTCAATGAATGAAAAGCAATCCTAGTTACTTACGATGCCTGCATGCATGGGTGTGCTGCCATCTGAAGAGAGAAAAGAGAAGCCCTAAGATGAGAATATCTAGAGGTGCACAGATTTAACATGCTTGTAAGGTTAACTCCACGGTTATGAGTGTGAACTAATTATTCCAAGGAGTAACATCTTTACCTATGAAGGAAATCAGAAAAAAATATTATAGAGAGACTGGACATTTTTGGTAATATTTGTCAAGAAAAATACTTGACCAGATATTATGTCTTTGAGCCTATATTGTATATACTTATACTAAAAGCTGCTTAGTTACCAGAAAGTCAATCTTAACTAGGTGTCCTGTATTTTTATTCATTCAACTTAGGTCACCTAATACTAAGTACTAAAGTACTAAGATCTGAAGTTAGGTCTGTTGTTCAAATATATACTGAGAAGCAAAGTGCAATATTAACAGAAATATATATCCATATATATCCATATATATGTTCATTTACATATACATTTAGATGCTATTTTCTTTGCTATGGCTGATGCTGGTACAGTAAGTGTACTTGTATTTAGAATCCTTAAAACCTAGACTGAGTTCCTGCTCTTCCACTTGTCAGTTGTGCATCATTAATCCTGAAACTCTGGCCCTCGGTCTTGTGGCTGGTAACATGGGGGCTGTTTTACCTTAACAAAAATATAGGCAACACATTGATTGCTGGCTTGTACTTGGTAATATATTTAAAAGGGAGGATGGATTATGTCTTTCACTTGTCATGAAGAGGCTCTGAAGGGAGACATGGAATAAGTCTGAATTCCCTTTTGATATTTTGATATGAAAAGACTTTAAGTTGTTATATTTCCCATTCTGCTCTGCGCCTTGGAAAACTGATAAGAAAGTCTACTCTTCCCTCCTTTGTGATAGGAGGAAGAGGTTCAAACAATGGGAATCCTCATGTAACCCTACCCCTGAGTCACCATGAAAGAAAAACTCTGAACCAATCTCCTCTCTGATCTGTCATATCCTTTGGGACCAGATTGGTCAAGTTATGCTTTCCACAGACTCACTTATGCCTTAAATGTAACTTATTCTCTCTCTCTCTCTCTCTCTCTCTCTCTCTCTCTCTCTCTCTCGTTGTCTGTAGCATCAATGTCTGAGTGAAATTTTGGATAGGGGTTTGCTTTAGTATTTTCTGTTGAATAGTACATATTGAATAATTTATACAGGATGAGCCTATTCAGCTCAAGGCTCTAAAGACTTGGAAGGTTTAGATTGAAGCAGCCATGTCTACGGAAGTTCTTGCTGGAGGACTTTGCCGAATCCCAAGGTGAAGAATGTCATCATGTGCTGTGAGGGACTGACTGTCATAGATCAGATTTCTCCCCCTTTTCTTATGAAGCCACCTTTTTATGGTATTAAGGCCTTAGCCTTATGAACTTATTTAACTTTGATCTCCTTCCAAAGACTCCACCTCCAAATACCACAGTTGGGCTGCTTTCACGCTGCTTTCACAGTTCTTCACAATGGGATCAAATATAAACAGGACTTTTGGTGAGGACATTCATTCTGTCTCTTTGGAGTGTTTAAAGAGTCTAAAAAATAGTATTAGAGATTCAATTAGAAATGAGAGAACTGGGACATAAGCAAAATAATTAACTTATCCCAAATCATAAAAGCTAGGACATTACAGATCTAACCAGAGCTTGTAGTGGTCAGTCTTCATTGTCAACCTGATAGGATTTAGAATCACCATGGAAACACACTGCTGGGTCTGTCTGTGAGGGTATAATTGAGCAAAGAACTTTCCTAAATGTGGACAGAACCATTCCATGGACTGAAGTCCAGGAATGAATGAAAAGGAGAAGGTAAGCTGAGCACATGCATGCTCCTCTCTGCTTCCTAACTGTGGATCCAACGTGACCAGCCATCTCACATTCTGCTGCCATGTCCTCTCTGCTGTGATGAAGAACTTTACTCTCAAAACGTGAGCCAAAATAATCCTTTATTCACTTCCTCCCTTCCTTAAGCTGCTGTAAGGTATTTTGTCACAGTTAAAGACAAGTAATAAATACAGACCCCAGTTTACCATATCACTTTATGGTGTTAAAAAGATGAAGTGAGGAGATCTGTGTAAAAACATGCATGAGCAATGCATGTCATGTTTAATGTCCCATAAATATAAGCCATACCTTGGTAGAATGAGGCTGGTATGTGTGGATACCTCTGTTGGAGTTATAGCTTTCCTACAAATACATGTCTATATGTAATAAACAAATCACCTGATGCTTGCAGACACACTGTTCTTTACAGAGAATGCGCAGCTTCTTCCAGTCAAGACAAGTTTATTTTCTTCTCATGTCTTTTACCCGCTGCTTGATTGCTAGAGGCTGCTAGTTGCCTGGCAGCAGTGGCAGCCCACACCTGTCTCCTCTGTGTGGTATGCCTTCCATACACTGCCTGAGACTTGTGGGAGGTGCCTCCCAGTATCTGAGAAATGGAGGGTCTTCTGAGACACTTAAGAGTCCTGCTGTTTTCTGACTTACGGTGTGAAGTACAATGAAACCCACCCTTATCAGATCATGGCATCTTCCTGATTTACCATGAAATCATTGCAAGGACAAGCCTGGATTGCAGGGCTGGGTGGCTGGGGAAACATCAAATTTTGTCACAGAAAACCATAACCACAATTACCAAAGCTACTTGCCATGAGTGTTCTTCAAACTCTGTTAATTGAAAGGATGTTTGTTCAAAATAAAGACATGAATTTGTATAGCAGAAAATATTAGGTAGATGGTAAAATGGTAATCATTATTAAGGATACTTCCGTTGTGAAGAGAATCATATAAAGATTGTATTGCTTGTGCTCACAGAGTCTGGAAGTGTTAGTCAGCCTTGCTAGCAGCCACAAAACTGTTACTTCTGTTTTTCTGTTGTACTGATGTGGCTATTTCTGATAGGGAGGAAAGGTTCCCGGAGAAGCTTGCTTATACCCCACACATGGTTCTAAATGGCTTCGTATGCAGACATGGTGCTCATTATTGTCCTGTGGAGAAGGCTTGGTTACCACACTGCCTTTTGCTTATTTTTCTATGAAGACACACAATGGAGCTTGCCCAGACTATTTGGCCGCATGGCATCTCAGCAATAATTTGAACCCAAGACTTGATGACTCCCAATGGGAGCTGTTCTTATCTTTCATTTAGGGCATCTAATTATCCTTAAATATTATGTTTGTCTCCTAATGGAGGAATCTGAGTCCCAGAGAATTGTAACTTGTCAGAGACTAGAGAGCAGGAATTGAAGGATCAGATTTTCCTTGCTAAGGAAAAATACTTACTCCCATTTTTATCTCTAGTTAAGTAACAGTTAAAGCACTGGGCCGTACATGTATATCCTTGGTCCCACCTTTTCAACACTGAGTAAGTAGAGGTCTAAGCTTGAGAAGGGCAGTTCGCAGGTTGCATTTAGGGAAAGCCAAAGCTCTGAGAAGGAGGCCGGGAGTGTTCAGCATGTGAGTTAGTTAATCATGCTCAGTGGAAATATTCTATCATTATCTGTCTTTTCCCCTCCCCTGCAGTTTTCCCTAATATTTTCCTTAATGTTCAAGCAAGAACAGATAGCTACTCATTTTGAGCCAAGTCAGTGCCACCTTCTACACGCCGTTTAGCATTCTCATGTGGTTCAGTGAGGATTTGTTCACCTATCTGTCTCTCACTGGACTGCAAGCAACTTGAGTGGTGCGAAGAACACTGAGCTTCATTTGAAACCTCAAGTTTCTCAGGTAACAGGCACTTCAGGCATCGGTGATGATTGCACAGATCGCATCTGACATTGAATTACCACTAGTTGTGAATGCCCTTACCTCTTTCACTGGTGAGGGAGAAAAAGAGGTAACACATGACACAAGGGACCTGTGGGTCAGAGAAGTAGCTTGGCAGTGAGTCAGGGTGTCAGTATGTAGATGTTAATCTTTCACAGGCAACTCCATAAAGATTATACGGAGGACAGACTGACAGCAACTAGAAAATGTGACACTATTTATAAATAGAATATTTGACTATAGACATTTCTCGTGAATGTAAGAATAGCATACTGATTTAAACAGCTCAGCACATAAGAAACTTGAGAACATCAAATCTTTGATGCTAATGCTCTTTCATGTATAGAATATCATCAGAGTTTTTCACAGGTGATCCTAATAGTGTCCCAGAGAGATGTGCAAACTCTGAGGGTGGAAAATTTTTTCATTCAAAATATTCCTTTGATTTGTTTAAGGCACATTTTAGGAAAAGAAGTGGGGGAAAAGACATTAACTAAAATAAAAAATGACTCTAATACCTTCACTGTTTAATATCATGAGGTATTTTCCGAAGTGGCTTAAATGGAAAACATTTTTAGAAATAGAGAAGGATGGGAGGCATTATGGAGCCAAGCTGAGAAATGTGATTCAGAAAAATCCTCTATGGTATTGTAGGACAAAGTATTATCAACTCTTGGACTCATAACAGGGTGTCCATACATATTCAGGGCATTTTTTCCCCTTGAATGTCAGCATATTACATTGCAAGTTCATATCTGATTTTTTGTCTGTTCTTATACCTAGGTCTCTTTAGGAATTGCTGATTTCAAACTATGTTGTTCTCCCTACTGGGTAACACTGAATATTTAGGGTGCTAAGAAATCAAAACTCTGAAGCTGTCAGTCTCGAGGCACCTGCTGAGCACATGCCTTGAATGTATGAGTGGGAGATAAACCTGTGTTGTGGAATGTTTGTGATGGGGAAAATGAATGCGATAAGCTAACCTGCTCCCTTCAGGAAAACAAAATGATTACAAACAGGAAGTGGTAGTGCTAGGGGCTGTTTGTGAATATGCAAGGGAGACTCTCCCAGGTGTTTTGTTTCTTGCAGGTGAGAAGAATAAATCAAAAATAGCTAAGTGATAGATATATGAAAAGAGAGACTAAAAGGAGATGGGTGCAAAAATTACAAACTCTGGCAACACAGTTTATAGAAGCTCTGATACTTCCTTGTAAGAAACCAGGAAATACATTTGCAAACAGTTATACCACTCAGAGATTGTGTGAATGTGGGTAAAATTAGTTCTCTGAACCTTTTGTTTGTTATTAAAAGGAAAATAATGCTCCTTTTATAGTGCCATTTTAAAGACTGGCTGATATCTGTTAGGAATTGGGCATCAATATCAGATGAACAAGTGGTAGTGGAATTCATGATGATAGTGATGATGAGAAACAGCATGATTAATTAACAGGTAATTGAGAAATTTAGCTTTTGCTTTTCTTTTTTTTTTTTTACCCTTTTCCTTTAGCAACACTGTTGCCAACGAAGCTCATACCAATCAAGAGCCTTCAGTGCAGATCCAGAACTCTGGATGGTCATAAATGGTTACAGTCAACTCAGCACCATCCTAATTTGAGGATATGGTACATCAAGGTACAGGGAATGCATGGGAAGGTGCTCTCCAGCCACTAGACTTCTAGTCAATTGTTAATTTGGTTTCTGGAGCAAGAGCTTATCGGGTTTTACATGTTCACCATTGACAATGTAAATTCTGAATTATTTTCTGTCAATTAACTTCATAAGATAAGCATGGACTAAGAGTGTTTAATGAGGTCTGAAGCACTGGGCGTGCAGGAGAGCACAGTGTGATTGATTGTTTTGCTTGAACAATTTGTTCCAATGGGATCTAGTGAGAGCAGCATGCTTGAGAAATAAGAAAGTCATGAAGAGATGGGAGATGCCTAACTGCATCCCTGTGGGACTGACATCCTTTAGATGGAGAGATTCAGCACAGGCCTAGTGGTCAGATAATGAGTGAACTTTACTGGTGGTAGGATATCAGGTTGGTGCAAGATGGTAGGAATACCTGCAAATAACAACAACCAAAGTAGCGAAAGATAACATAGGGTATTGAATGAGGGATACGTGTTCTTTAGAAGTATGAAAAGATGAGCAACTACTGAAAATTTTCACTTTAGGGAAAAAAAGGCTGACTAGAAGTACAATATTCAGCCATATTACTCTAAAAATGCTTTCAACCTGAAGATTCAAGAACATGATTGAGTGACCTATTTACTTTACATGGTGTTTTCATTCCATTCTGTTAAAATCTCAAATAGATCTATTCTGACAAATGATGGCCACGCACAAGGATGGGGAGAACATTCTATTAAGTCACTTTTGTTTAAATACTAAAGCCTCTCTCAATTTGTATCTTGTATCAAAAAAATAAACTATAATATCCTTGTCCTTCCTTAGTTCGATGACTTTCTACTAGATATTATGAATGGTTCAGGTACACTCTTCAAGTATATCATGCCTATGAGAGGGTTAGTTGGTGCCTTTAATCCCTTTTAATGAAGAATATTGTTACATGATGTATGGCTACTAACTCATATACTTGTGCGAGCCTAAGAGAAAACTATATTCAGGAACAGAGAATTCTCAATTATTTAAATGTCCTGGTTATTATTCAATAACAACAGTTGCTTTTCAGCAATATATTTAAAAAGAGCTTTTATGGTCATCCAGTCTACAGAGAATTACAACAATCTTTGTCCCAAATAGGGAGAGACAGTCCTGTAATGCTGCCCTTGGCTTGTGTCAGATGGGAACTTCCAGAGTGCCAGGAAGCATTTTATATAGTTGTTTGGAGCCCACTTTAATGGGTGACTGTAACATTCTGGCAGTCACATGCATCCCCAAAGAGGGCAGCTTTCGAATGCACCCTGGCAACCACCTGTGCCTCTTGACTATTTTTGATTTGCGCATTCTGCTGATTTACCATCCTTGGGAAAACTAGGCAGCTCAGAAACAAACTCATTAACTCTCTTGTGCACCTAATAAGAGCTGTGATAACTGCAGACTTCAATCTGGCATTCCCCGTAGAGTAATTCTCATTTTTCTAGCCTGTCAACAGATAGCATTAATGTCTCAGTGAAAAACAATTTTCTTTCCAAATCCTCTTTCAGGTAACTGAAAGTAAGAATTAGGCCGCTTATTTGTCTGATTTTCCTAACCAGAGAAAATGAGCTTGCAAGGAAAATAAAATTTCATAATTATACATATCAAATGTCTAGCATGTTCTCTGGAAAGGTAAATTATATGTTGCTATGCAAACATACAATAGGCAGAATTTCTCAATTACTATGTAATGAATATGCTGAGTGCAGAGAAGAAGAATTTGAAATTGTAATTATAATATCTTAATATATGACATTCTGCTGACATTAATTGAACTCTTCAAAATAAGCTTAAAATCCTCAACTGTCCCCCTACATATATTATGTGACAAGTTTTAAATAATCATACCTATTCCCGAGGAAATCTAGAAGTCCTTACACCAGATATTGTAGCAATGCCTTCAATGAATCATTAAAAAAATCTTTCAATCATCACAAGATATCATTCACAATCACCAATAAATCATATGTAGTTCATATTAGCAATATACAAAGTATAGTTTTTATGACTGAGAGAAATTTATTCATTCAATGACATGAAGCCATCACTGTGCTAACCTGATGCTAAGAAGGTCAGTTGGTAAGTCAGGAGTGTGCTTCACAAACAGAAATATTCAAAGGTAAAATTAAATTTTAAGCCTATGAATGACGATACATACATAAGTAATCTGAATGTTTTAAGCCTTTCAACAAGAATAAATCAGACCACATTACATATTTGGACTTTGAAATTCAGCTCGGCTTCTAGTTGGGCTTTGTGGTTGATTATCCTTTTCCAAATTGTTCAAAGATATCATCAATCAGTGTTGCCAGCCTTGGAATGAGTATTAGAGTCAGCACACGAGTAGATTAGAGTCCATCCGTGAGAAGAAGAAATGCATATTTTGATTTATTTTGTTAGGCTTGCTTTTTGAAGACATTACAGATTACAACACCATTCTCCTACATTAGTACAATGACATCATTATGCAGAAGGATGCTGATGCTAATACCGGTATTTTATAGAGAATCTGTGCAGTGATAGAGACCAAACATAAAATCTGCAGATCAATATGGTTCTGACCTCTTCTGAGTGCTGCCCATATTTGGCAAAGGCTGCCAAGTCTCAGCCAAGGAAAATATATTGGCAAGAACATCCTGAGAATTAAAGGATAAATGCTCTTTATAGATTTTTAATGTTTCACAATCATGATCCTGTGAGTAGTTATTTCTTGTGGTTTTGGCTCATTACAGATTATAATTTTTTTCCCAAAAAGGCAGAGAACAATGAAATGAAAACTAATAATGATGATCTTCTTTTTCTTTTTCTTTTTGTTGGTTTTTATACAACTCCCAATGTCTTAATACAAACATATCATAGCATCATCACTGTCTATCATTTTATAAACTGCTAATACTGGGATTGGATCTAAAGTCTAAACAAGCAGAAACCAGGGTGGAGGACGGGTGTTTAGCCTTAAAAGGTCTTTTGGAAAGTTTCAGTATGGCCCCTAAACTTAATACATTGTTGGTATCTATTACATTTTATCAGTTGATACTCTCTACAGGATGAAAACAGGATCATTGTTATGGAAGTAAATAAAAATGCATAAAATTTAGACCAATGCTAACAATATTAAAAACAATAATAAAAGAGAGCATTTGAACTTTGTCCTTATGAAATACCAGACTGCAATACTTGCCAGACATGCTTTACCTTGACAGTGTTAGAAGATAGTCATTCTTGCTGACTTGTAGAAATTGGAAAACTGAAGCCTTAGCTTCAGCAACAGGACATATCCAGGGTAGCATATTCCTACTGGTCAATATCAAGGTTCTGCTCTATCAGCCATAAGATTCTGCTGTAAGTAACCTCCCACGTACAAAGGTCAGCTGCCTGGGGATCTGCATAGAAGTGGCAGTCTACAGAAAGGTCACCTGCCTTTTTATCAAACATGTCTTCTTCTTGCCTGATGCTCTTGGAACCAGTCAGGCAGCATAGTACACTGGCTGGATGAGTAAGAATGTAATGGAAGAAAAAAGGGGATGGAAATGTTCTAGCTTATTCATATTGACTATCAAACCCCTGATTTGTAATACAGATGTATGGTATTCAAACTAGAAATGTTTAAAAGCCTTCAGAAATCATGTAAAAATTTTGAAGAATCCATTTTCTCTTTCCTCTAAGGGCCATTTGTTCTCACAGCCTGTTAATTCACTGAAGTTGTTAGTGTAAACAAAGGCAGTTGATATTGTAGGGTTGGTTTAGCACTACTTCATAAGAATATTAAATTATTTTAGGCAAAGTAGCTGTGTCAAACTGAATAGAAATAAAGAAAAGTGCTAATTAGACTATGTTAAAATATAGCCTCTAATGATACTAAGTATGTCGAGATCATCCATGGAAAATTAGGCTACGAGAGGTTACACCACATATTGGCTTATTTTATAAGATATCAAAGTATCTCTCATGAATAAATTTGACTAGTAATGGTAACCCTATAATTTAATGCTAAGATACTGAGAATATTTTTGACTAAAATTTCCCGACTTAGATTGATCCTTTCCTGTGACCAAACCCTAAGAAGGCAATAATCAAGTCAGTATTTTGTGTTGACTTTATCAAATTTTGATTCTCATGTTTTGATGCTAGTCAAAAAAATACTAATATTTAAGTTTTAACTAAATATAACTTTTTATTTTATGGCTACCAGATTAAATCACCTAATAGGGTGAAGACTTTTTCATATATTGGCATTTTTCCCAAGTGCTGAGGCTATAAGATAAAATAAGAAAAACTAAAAATTTCACGTTATAGCAATATGCAAAATCTTACAACTTAATATTTTAAGAAGCAGAAAGCATGGGATATAAACCTTGTCTCATTGACATAAGGTGCCCCAAAGGGAAATGAGCTTATTACAGTAGAACCTGGCGAGGGGCAGAGCATATTAGGAGGAAGCACAGGCTATTTGACCCACAGTTCCTGACAGGCTGAGTGCTAGTTTCATTTGGATTTCTTTCTTTCCAAGTTTTGCTCAACTCTATTTCACTTGCTTTTTTTTTTTTTTTTTCTGAGACTGGTCTACTTTGACATTTTACATACTTGTAATACTATTTGCAGAAAAATCTTAGTAGCTAGAGGAAACTTTGAATATATTTTCAAGTAAAGACTATATGCCAAGCATTGCTTGGCCCCAGGGATGAACAGATAAGACTACTGGCACTCTGCCTTCTTTTTACTATATTTGAGCCTGTTGGGGAAATAACATGCATCAGCAAACCATTCACAGGAAGTAAGGCATCAGTGCCAGTGTTTACAGAGTGATGTAAGGACTGAGGAGATTGAATTGAAATCATCAAGATAAGCTCAAGAACCATGCAGAGAAATTCACGGATTTAAACTGATGATTAAAAATTTCATAGGCATTTGTTCAAAAATAATGCATGACCAGGACATCTAAGGTGAAGATAAACAGTATGGGAAAAGTAAGGGATGAGGGGGGTTGAACAGCACAGAGTGCTTGAAAACTCTTAACGTTCCTGAAGTGTTAAACTGCGTGATTGTTGGACCCAGAAGGGCAGGAAGCCTGGGTTTATAGGTGAACGCAGAGCCACATCTAATTCATATGGGGCTTGCTGCAAAGATCCAATGCGGAATCCTCAACATTGTTCAAAATTCAGTCCTGCATTTATAATTGAGAAGAAGGCACAAACTGGCAGTTTGAACTTATACCTCCAGGATAACGTAGAGGTTTTTCCTAACTCAGCTTCTTTTCTCAGGGAACAATACTTCTGTAAAATTGCAGAACACACATATGTGAGACACTCAGGTTTCAAGCCCCAGAGTCATTTCCTTTTTAGACTTGTCTCCCAGGTCTGTATATTCTAGTTCACTGTGATATTGAGAAGTACTCAGCCCTCTCTCTCTATATGGCTTCCATAGGCATGTGTTTATTCATAAAACAAAGAATTGAAGATATTTTTTAAATTGTTCAATACTGATCGTGTACAGATGTTTTCTTTGTCAGCATTCTTTAAACAATGCAGTGTAATAACACTTTATACAGCATTTACAATGTGCTATATAGTATAAGTAATCCAGGAATGATTGAAAACTTAAGGTAAGATGCGCTCAGGTTTTAGTTAAGTGTTCTGAATTTTATATTTAAAAAACTTCACCAAGAATACTGGAATCTACATTAGGCATACAGTAAGAAGTTACATTTGTCTAGGAATATGACAGAGGTAGGGTTTTCTCGAGAATCAATGATCTTCCCAGACATGTGCATTTGGCAGTGTTTACAGTGGTACACATGAGTCTTCCCCCTGACTGAGAGGGCTTTAAGACTAATTAGATAGCTGTTGATACTATCCCTAGACAAATAAAATTTCTTTCTATATTCTAAATATGGATCCTTATATTTATAGACAAGTGTGCCATTCACCACTCATCAAAGAAGCTTCTTTTTGCAACAGATGGAGACTATTACAGGGTTCCACAACTAGTCACACACAGAGAATGAATGTCTGAGAGATTCCCAGCCCTAAGTGACACAACTACACTGGAACCTCTATACCTAAGGTTCATGGAACATAGCAGACACGGGGTAGAATGATAACTAGTGCATCCCCCAACTCTCACCAGTTAAGCTTCCTCATGCTGCAGAGTGCAATGCACACAGAAGGTCATAACTGACCAAAATATAGAGAATAAGAGACTGCAGAGCATGTGTCACTGGATAGGATTCCTTTATTAACCCCTTAATCCCCCCTCCCTGCCCCAGGGCTCAGGGATCACTGTGGAAGAAGAGGTGGGGAGGGTGGGAAGATTTTAAGAGCCAGGGTTGGTGCATGGTAATAAGGAGACAGGTTCTTCCTGGCCTCTGGGAACTTTCTCATATGAACTTACAGCAATGGTGTCAGCATGTACAAGACCCATGACAAATCAATCGGACAAAAACCCAGCATGGGAAAATGGGCAGTAAGCCCTAACCTTAGCCAAAGACTTATTGGCAGCTGATTACTGCTGGATGAGGGAGAATTGATCTTCTTTAAGGGAGTGACTCTAGATAGGCTGATTAGATTCCAATGGCTGAGCTTGCACTGAGGGATACCTGGGTATACAAAGTTTGACTGGATAAGCCTTAACCTGCATGATTCTGGGATGGGGGAGGGCATGTAAAGATGATTAAGATGTTTTGTATGAAATGCACAAAAATTCAACTAAAAATATACATTGAAGAAGAAAAAAAAGAAGAGTGGAATCCATAGGGCTCCTAGAACAAATTCCCAATGGTCATCAAGAGATAAATATATAGGTCTTTGTTTTTAGCCACATTTCCTGGCTCATAGCTCCTAAAACACTTGTAACTCCAACATGACTAGATCATGGACAGATCTCATAGCATGTGGCTCTTCTGTAATAGCTATTGAGCTACCAAAGTGAGAGAAGTGTCTTTCTTGCTGATGAATGTCTGTTTGGAAGAACCATATGTGAGTGTCTTAATGAGGTGATTTTAGAAAGCTTGAGATTAACATTTCCAGGTTGACGGAAGAGGGTTGTGTTTTGAGTTGGTACCAGGGACCAAAGATTCACTGAATCATGGCTACATAAATGAAACTCACTGAGATTTGGAGAACTTTTGGGTTGACAATAAACAATCTGTTTTTAAGGCCATATGCCCTGAAGGTGGTGCAGACATTAAGAACTAAAAGACAGAACTCCCAGGGATGGAAGCATCTGCATTCCTGAACCTTCCATACCTATACCTCTTCCCATGTCTCCCCAGCTGGCTATTCACTTGCATCCTTTAAAACTGTCCATTTATGGGGCTGGACAGATGGCTCAGGCATTAAGAGCACTGCCTGTTCTTACAGAGGACCAGAGTTCTAGTCCCAGCACCCACATGGAGGCTGACAACCATCTGTAATTACAGTTTCAAGGGATCCAATGCCATCTTCTGACCTCCATGAGCATTTCATGACACAGATGCACTTACACACATGTAGGCAGTACACTCATACACCTAAAATAAAAAATTAATAAATTAAATAAGACAATATTAAACAAAAATCCTGTCCATTTATAATTAGCACATGAGCGTTAGTCACCTGTTCCCCTGTCACATTCTGTGAATTGCTCTAGCAGATTCATCAAGTCCTGGTGGTGGAGCACATCAGTTTATAGCTTAAGAGTTCATTATTGAAATCTGAAATGAGGAAGAAGACAATCATGTGTGCATTTCTCTTATGGAATTTGACACCACCTTCAGAAATACTGTTGGGACTGATTTAATCAATGGATGAGCCATTCATGTGGTATCTGCCAGTGTGTAATTGCTTCATATATGGGAAAAAGCTATTTCTCCACATCATAAGGGTCACAGACACATTCTGTGATGTGGGATGTATGTAGCTAGGGGGGAACCCATTATTTGCCCTATATCTCTAACCCCAAACCTCCACTGGTTTAAATCCTAACACAAATGGATGAATCCTGAATTGTTCCGTCAATTGAATTTTCGCCTTCCCTTAATTCTTCATAGTGTTCTCTAGGTCTAAAGCATTCTTTCTGCTTATCACATTTCCCAATTCAGTGTTTTCGGATTCACAGACCTCAGAAAATTTTCAGACCTCATGGAACTCCACTGTAGATTTTCTCATTGGATATTCCATTCCTAGAATACCCACTATGATTTATATCTGCTTCTTTGGGGAATCTCGTGTTCTGACGGTGTTCATCTCAGAGTGAAAAATGGATACATCAATAGATATAATGTTCCAAACACAAGTAGTGATGATCACCCATTTCACCCATATGTAATATGTATATTTCTAAGAGCATGGTCAGCTTTCTGCAAGAAGTGCATGGATACATACATGCTGTTTTGATCTGTTGTGGGGTTCTAGACACTTGGATTAACACAGAGGATTAAAATTTTTGACTAAACTAGCTCTGGAACAACCGGGAGCAATGCTAGGTCCCAAGTTAACCTCTTTTTCTTAGTAGATCCTCTATCTGCATCTTGCTGTTGACAACTCAATTTTTTTCTCTTATGTTCATTAACTCCGTACAAATTTCCATATAACAATCTGATATAAATTTATAACCGATTCCATTTGGAGCAGAAAAGAAACTTTGGGGAAATTACCTTTGTAATAAATGGTGTCTATTAGCAATATATTAGACAGAATCAGATAAAAACTGCATTACTTCTTGCATCACTATATTTCTTGCTAGCTAGAAGATATTGCTATTAAATTTCTCAAGGTAATGTGAAATATTGCAATATAAAATAATTCATGTCATAAGTGTTCTACTGGGGTGATGTGCTTTTTATTTAATTTGGGACACTTAAAGAAGGAAACTTTATTTGTGTTTGTAATAATCTTTGAAGAGGTTGGAAATACAATTTCTGCCTGGTTTGCCATTTTCTGCAACCAGAAAAAATACATTTTTCTCAAACACCTCCATGAATGAACAGCCGACTTTATCTGTAGCTCTACTTTGTTACCCTTTCCAGATATTCCAACTCTTGGTCTGAAATTGGGTTCTGCTTTTAAAATGGAAAACAAAATTTGTGTTTATGCATCACATGTAACATATTCTCTGATTCTCTATTTCAGCTGGTTGGGTCCTGTCAATCAGGCCTCCTTTCTTATGTTTTCTGACTCTTCCCCCAGAGATAGGATGTGGTCTTCAGAAGCAGGCTATGCCTCCTGCTGAAGACAGGGCATACTTTGGACAGAGCAATGGAGCTGGAACTAACCTGGAAGCCTTTTCCCTGAAGACTAGCTCTCATAGTTCTAGAGGATACTATACAAGCTGCTAAGGGAGAAAATCAATCAACGGTCCAACCCACCTCTAAAGCCTAATTGCCACAATGACTGGCACAGCAAACTACCACTATTGGTGCAATAATATCACTGTTATCTGGAGGGTAATCAACAGCTATCTAAGTGGACTTAAGGCCCTCTCAATGGGAGTGTACTAATGGGTAGCACTGTAAACAGCCAAATACTCATGGCTAGAGAGGTCATAGATCATAGAGAAAATCCTATAGCCATCATATCTCTAGAGAAATGCAGTTTCTTACCATATGCTAAATATGAATCCTTTTATTTACAGACACATATAGCATATACCACTCATCAAAGTAGCTTCTTTTTGTGAAAGATGAAGGCTACTGCAGAATTCTATGATCGGTCACACACAGAGAATATATGTCTAATAGATGTCCAGTGCGAGGTGACATATCTACAGTGGAATCTCTACACTAAGGTTGATGGAGCGTAGTGGAACAGAGAGGTAGAGAGAAAACTAGTGTATCCCTCAACTCTCACCAGTGACGCTTCCTTACACAACAGAGTGCAATGCACACAGAAGACCCCAACTGGCCAAGTTTTAGAGAATAAGACACTTCAGAGTGTATGTTCCTGGATAGGAACTTCGCCCACCCATGGCTCAGGGGCCATTGCAGAAGAAGCAATGGAAAGATTGTAAGAGCCAGGGTTGGTCCACTAACATAGAGAGGCAGAGGCTGTCAGGTCATTGGAAGTTTTCACATGTGAACACTCTGGATGGTGGTGGTGAGCACAAGACCTATACCAAGGGCCCAGAGTGGAGCAAGGAAAATGGTCAGTGGGCTGGTCATATCCTGGGAACTGCAGGAGACTGATTACTACTTGGTGAGCAAGAGTAGACCTTACTTATGATCTCTAGATAGGCTGACTGGACTCCAATGGATAAACTTGCTCCAAAGGACATCTGGGTACAAATGCTTAAATGAAAAGGACTTAATATGTAGTGGCAGAATGTGTGAGATCTGGATGTGAGTTGGGGTTATGGATGGGGGAGGGGGTCTAAATTTGATTAAGAACTGTTGTATGAAATGCAGAAAAGCTCAATAACAATGAAATAAATAAATAAAAACAAATTAAATATATAGCAAAGCACTTAGAATGCAAATTTAACATACAAAGAGCTCAATAAACATCTATATGAAAAGCAAACAAACAACAGAAAACATATAAACAAGGTAGAGGGGCAGGGGAAGCACAAAAGGGCAGATATTTATGTAGACTAACTAGTGGTAACTTAGGAAAAATTTCCTGGATTAATCTGAAAAGTCAAGTTATATTTGAATACAGTTATTTGGGTATTGTCCATATTTGGGATGGGCTGTGGGAAACAAGGCACTTCAACTTGCTGACAGGGAATCTGCAGGAGCTTTCCCTCTTCCGGCTTGCATAGCAGTCTTTCACACACAGTGCTACTTTCTCTCACACCCTTCTTAGTTACTGGGCATGTGGGTATTGAGTTCTTGTATATGCAAGAAGGAAATAATGTAAATAAGGAAAAATAATTTGCCTAAAGCTTTCCAGGAAGGCAATTGTAGGCATGAAGTTTAAACTGTGGTATTGCCTTTTTACTGATCTGCTACAATAAACTATTTACTTACCTCATTTTAAAAAATTATTATTTTTATTTTACGTGTTTGAGTGTATTTTCTGCATGTATGTAAGTGCACCCATGTTGTGCATTGCTCACGGAGTTCAGAAGAGGGCGTTGGATTCCCCTGGAGCTGGAGTTAAGGATGGTTGTTAGCCAACATGTGGGTTCTGGGAATCAACCCCAGGTCCTCTGCAAGAGCAGCCAGTGTTCTTAACTGCTGAGCCATCTCTCCAACCCAACTGATCACCTCATTTTGCAGATTCCTATCCTCATAGCTACACACAGAAATCTCTCAGAAAATACCTTATCAATGTGCTGGACCTACTTGTATTTATCCTATCCAAACTTTTTTCCTTTAGATTACCTCATAAAGAGTTTTTGAAAATCAACTGACTAATGTTTTTTAAACTGTAGCCGTTATTTTTTCTTTTATTTATTAGCGTGCATTCATTTTATAATATAGTGAATTTCATTGTGACATTTTCATTAACTATGCACTGATTATAGTCACTCTACCTATTACACCCCCTCATTCGTTCCCTCACTCCTTGCCAGCTCCTTTCTTGTCTAAATTGTTCCCTTTTACATTCACGCCTTTTCATTTCTAATTCTCAGTTCTGCATATGAGAGATAACACAGATATTTGTCTTTCTTTCAAATAATTTTGTCTTATTTAATGTAATGCAATAACCTCCAATTCTAATTCACTTATTTGTAAGTGGCAGATTTTTGTTCTTTACAGCTGAATAGTACTCCTTTGCATTTATAAACCTTATTTATCTTACCCATGGATCCACTGAGGAGCTCCAGGGTTGATTCTACAGTTTAGCTCTTCTGAGCAGGGGCACCATGAGCAAGCATGTACAGGTGCCTCCACTGGGCGTTTTCTTCTTGTCAACAATAGGATCTCTTTTGGCTTGATTGTAGTCCTCTGGTGTGGGTCTCCCCCTCCCCTCACAGGCCGTTGGCCACAGACCCACGAGAACAAAGGGAGCAGAAGCGATGAATGGGGTTAGGACGGCCAGTGAGCATGATGGGAAAGACCTTCCGGGGAGTCAGATTCAGTGATACAGCTCTGTTTATTCAGTGGGGGTCAGGGAAAAATATAGTGTGGAGGTAGCAGACAAAGCTTCAGCTGATAGGTGCTTATAGTTTGCTTTATTTACATGTGGTAGGGGGATCCTATCATCTGGCTATAGGGCAATGCCCAATTATCATATAGAAAAAACCTGGGGGCAGTTTTATTGCAGGTAACTATGCCAAAGGTCATGTTCCAAATAAGGCCAGGCATCCATGCTTGGAGGCACTTTCCAGATAAGTCAGGCAGGAAGCCCCTGCTGAGAAAGGAGTCGACCTTAACAGCAGGGCTCCTCAACACTCTGGACCATCTCATTTTTTTCACATCACTATGGCTATTCTCATCTTTACCTTCAAAGACCCTTTTCATAGATTCCCATTGTTACTGGGGAAAAAGGATGCTTTAAAAAAGTGCTTAGCAAGCCATGGCATGCTTGGCTCTGTCTTCTAGTCTAGTCTCACATTATGCCATCATTCAACCTTTTTACTTTTTTCATTATTCACTTTATATTCTCCAGGTTTCAAATGCTCAGGTTCTGAAATTAGTCTGTCAGCATGTAAATCCTAGATTCTCTTATTTGTTCTGGTGTTTGCCATCCTTTTCTATCAATTTTGTTAATACAAAGTAAGAATTAATAGTATTAACTACCCAATAAGTTTATTGTTTTGAAAGAAATAATATAATTCTTTCATTATCTTTTACTTTGTGACCCATCCCTCTCTTCCTGGACATCTGTAGTGCCTCTGGAGGCCCTAGTAAGGGTCTCTGAAAAAACAGAGATTCTGTTTACATTGGAGATGTGTATATTGTACTTGACCCTATGGTTGTGTTCGCTCTTACAGTAGTCCAGCTGTAGAGTATCTCTACTCCAGTTAAGGTTGTTCTGGTTAGTAAGTTTAAAGACAACATGGGTTAAGTAGACTAATCGCATGCCAATCTATCGCATGACTTTCAGACAATTTATATCACCACAGTTCCTCTTAGTCAAGATTGGTCAATTTGAATATTGACATAAAATGTTTCCCAGTAATTTATTCTCCTTAGTCTCTCTCTCCCTCTCTCTTTCTCTCTTTTTCTCTATCAGTTTAACAGTTGAATCTTGAGAATACTCTTGCTTATTGAGATTATTAAGTTTCTCATTCTTAGTTGGAGATTCCTCAATAATGCTACGTATTTAACACTTCTCTTGTAAAAGCTATTGTTTCTATTTTAAACCACAACTTTCTTTATGCAAAAAGAGAAATCCAGGACATAAATTGCAAGTCTTTTTTTTTTAATAATGAAAGATTGAATTTGAATCAGTAGGTTAAATTAGTAAGATATCAATTTTATGAAAATGTATGCAGAGATGCAAAGCAATCACAATCAAAGTTTCCTTTGGAGTTATCAGAAACACTTCCTACAGTTTATATGGCAAAGTAAAGGAACTCAGGGCTGAATCAAGCATGAAAAGAATATTGAAGTGGAAACATCAACTAACTGGTTTTAACGCCTACTACAAGCTTACAAGAATCAGTGTAGTATTAACAAATAATCAACAGGTAAAGCTGAAAAATTAATAGAAGATCAAGAAATTGACATACACAAATACAATTAATTGAATTTTGATGATAAATATAGTGTTTTCATACAGAAGAACACATATCACTGGATTTTATTCAAATGATAGTCTACAACTGGAAAATTGAATCTACAGTTAGAAAAAATTGGCATAATTCTTTTTGGAATCACTGAAATAATGGTGAAGGGCCTTGAAGGGCAAGCTGGGTGATATTAAGGTTTGTGTTACATAGGTAGTTACATGCTACAACTCAGTGAAGATATAATAAGAATTTGTACATTTCATTTTATTTAAATATTACATCAAATAAAACTTTTAAACTGAAAAAATAGTATATTTTAAAGGCCTGCTTAAATCATCTAAGAGAGGAATGTGAACAAAAATAAAACATTGCTAAACATATGGGCAGATTCAGAATGATTGGGGACAAGGCAAGAAGATTAGAGCTCTCCTGCTTAGGATACATTATTGATCTCTCTCTCTCTCTCTTTCTCTCTCTCTCTTTCTCTCTCTCTCTCTCTCTCTCTCTCTCTCTGATTTTTCTTCCAGTTAGAAATTTCATATTAGAGAATAGGATGTGGAATAGCCAACAAAAAGATTAAAGGGATAGAAAATAGTTCCAGTGAGGAAAGATAAAAGGAACTTGGGTTATTTTATGTAATTTTCAGAACAGAAGTTGAGAGATTGCTTAACAGCCATATTTGTCACTTATAAAGGAAATATATTGTGTTCATAGAGACACAAGGAACTAGTGGGAATTTTGAGTTTATATATAACTCAGCCTTCCTTTTTCACAAGGATGCTGATGCCTGGGGAAGACATAATGTAGTAGCTATTTTGCAGCTCATTAGTGGTTAACCTTGAGTATCAGATTCAGAATCACCAGAACCCTATGAAAGTTTGAGAAAATGTTAACTCTTAATACAAAAATATTAGAAAAAATATTGCCCTCATAGTGCTCCATCGTAGTCTTGTGTTTGTAAAGTCCTCTGTCTCCTGTCTTAGACTAGAAACTCACCTCCATTTCTGAGCAAGGTCCTTGACTAGGATAAGTGGATGACTCATATCTCACTTCCTATTGTTTTTTGTTTATTTAATCTAGTCCTGACACCCCCTGGCTTCCCCTGGACATGCAGGTTGGTTTTAGTTGTTAATTTATAAGGAATGTAAACATGCTGCCTTAGAATGTCAAATACGGTGGCTATGACAGAACATCAGCATGAGGTTGGGGCTTCTAAAGTCACTTTCCAATCATGAGGGAAGCTGCTCTATTTAACTGAAAAAAATTGAAGGAAATTATCGTGCCAAGAGGATAAAGCACAACCTTAATTCCTTCAAATTCAAACTCACTAGTTATTCAAGTTATGCAATATACTAAATTCCCTGTAATTTTGACCTAACTTTCATTGGGTTTCTGGATATTTACAACTAAAAGCATTCAAAACAGTATCATCCAGAGAAATATTTTTTGAAGACTAGATTATGAAGTATTATTTATTTTTAAAAACTTAATTACTAAAATACACGGCTAATAATTATTGCAAAATGCTGGGCAATTTACATGCATTATTGTGTCAAATGTTAAGAACTTCCTGAGGTAAGTGATACACTTATCATTCTTTGGTAAATAAGAGGACTAGCAGGAAAGGGTATGCTTGCTATGGCTACTCCTTAAATTTACACAGCCACAATGGGCAGCATTGGAATCTGGCCTAATGTGTCTGATCCTAGTGTCGGCCATGAATGTGAACATTTTCTCTACACAGTCGTTGAAGCAATTGTGATGAGATGACCTACTGACGCTTTTGAGAGACAGAAGAGAGGGAAGATCCAAGTCCAATCTGAGTCTTAGAATCATCAAGTTTCTTGGGTCCCTTTATTTCATTCAAAAGGAGGGGGTCAAAATCAAGAATGTAAAATGTTTTTCCTTTCATGTTAAAGAGATTCCTATCACCTTTCATGGAGATAAAACAAACTGTCCAAACCTTAAGGAAAGCACAGGGAAGCTGGCAGAGACACTGTCTACACGTGTTCCATGCTTCATGTCAGCCTGCCCCAGGTTTGCTTCTACCCTCATACACTGGCATCTCTTTACCAGCTGATATGCCCTGGTGATGAGAAGCCTGAGGAGTTCTGCTCTAAGCACAGTCATTTGGAGAGCAAAATGCCTGGTCTTCCCATCATTCTTTGCTAACAGATGGTACCCTATGGGAGATTTATTAGGAAATCAAAAAAATCTGACACTCAAGGAGACATCCTATGACTAGACGATTCACAACCAGAAGTCCTTTCTGCTGTTTCAACCATCAGTTTTTGTAAGACTTTTCTAGTTTGTAAGACTAAGATTTCAGTAATTGGTTACAGCCTACCCTACATGTTTCAGGAGAGTAATGGCCACAAAAATAATCTTTATTCAAAATAACTATTAACCATTGGTTGAACTGAAAAATATTCTTGAATAGTTGGTTGTGGTGTTCATGTTTTAATCTCAGGAGGATTGCTGTGAGTTCTAGGCTCTCCTGGGCTCCAGAGTGAGGCCTTGTCTGAAACAAAACAGCAAAAAGAAAGAGAAAAAAGAAAAACATCAAATAATCATTAGAAAAGATTCTTCCAAGGGTTTCATGGTTCTTTCTTTTTTTCCTGCTTGCAAAATCCTCAAATTTTTTATTGATTGTATATACTAATTTTGTAACTGGTCACTTAAATGATTTTTAACTTGGTGATGATGAGAAAACAATACACATTTGATAGAAAGCTTGGTTTAGATTTTGATATTTTCTCAGACTAAATCATATGCTGTGGGATTTTTGCTTGGAGTTCTGGGCAACTGAGTAGGACATGCAATCACAGGCTAAGATAAGGGTAGAAACGCAATACACTGCTGTGTTCTATGCTGATAAATAGTGATGATTGGCAAGTCAGGTATGTGCTGTGATTGCAATGTGAGATATCCTTTCAGGCTGCTGTGGTGAATGAAGCCTTGGTCTTCAGCTGGTGGGAGCTATTTGGGGAGGTTATGGAAACTTCAGGAGGTGAAGTTGGTCTCTGGGGGTTGATTCTTGGAGCTATCTTGTTCCTGGTCCCACTCTATCCCCTCCCTTCACTGCCATGATAAGAATTTCTCTGCTTGACTACACCCTCCCTTCCATGATGCACTGAACTCAAACTATGGGAAAAAATCCTCCAATTAAGTAGCTTCTGTCAGGTATTTGGTTACAACTATAGAATAGTAATTGAAATGGCATATCAATTGCATTTCAGTTTATGATATGTTAAAATTATGATGAGTTTATTGGGGTACAACTGCATCATCAGCTCATCATCTTTTTATGGTACAATGTGATGATTCCATATATGCAGAATATTTGAATAATCACATCAGGTTAGTTTGCATACCCGTCACATCAAATGTTTATTGTTTCTTTGTCATGAGAACATTTAGAATCAACTCTTAGTTCTTCTGAAGTATTATCAAGATAGTTACTGTGCTGTGCAGTAGAACTTCAGAACACAGTCCTTTGTAGAACACCAGAATAGAGTCCTCCTTTAACCAAAACCTTGTATCTGCTGCCCAATATCCCTCTTTCCCAGTGCTTCCTCTACAACCCAGTCTCTGGCAACTACCATTGTATTCTGACTTCACCAGTTTTTAGAATCCATGTAGAAGTGTTACCATTAGAAATGCATTAATGATGATGATAATAATGTCTACCCTTTAAGATCATTGTAAGAATACAAAAAATATTCAACTTCAATATACCATTTGCCCTTGGCCCAAATAAACACTACACATATTAAATGTTATCACTCATTGTCATTGCAATTGATGCTACTTTTTCTGTTGTTCTTAATAGTGGTGGTCACAAGTGTCTCCTAGTTTCTCTGGACCCAGAAGAAGTAAGCCAAAAGAAAGAACGAGAACATTTAAAATACACTGCATGAAGGATGCCACTGTTAACAGAGGAATGAACTGCTGTTGCTCCTGCTAACCGAGGAATGAGCCACATGTATTTTTTTTTCCAAATTACTAGTTTTTTCATGAACTATCCAGGAAAACTTTAGCGTTCTAAAAGGATGATAAATTATTTTAAGCCAAACAAATACAGACCTTGAAAGCAGTTGAAGAGCACCCTGGAAGGTGCTAAAGGGATGTCAAGATGCTGATGCTCAATTTGTCACAACAAAGAATTGTTCAATATGTATATTTTATGCATATTTCTTTGGACATATATATGTGAATGTGTGACAACATTTGTACATACACAAAAGTATGAATGGGTTATACAAGCATAGTCAACTTTTCATGTCACCCCCTTGCCCCTCATAGCTCAGAATAGCTAAGAGGGCTGAAAGAAGAGTGTCTCCAGCCGCACGGGAGAGTCAAGGCTTAGCTACGCACTTTGTATGGCTTGATGCTTTTTAAATGTAAAGGGTAAGTGATTGACGTTTCCTCCGAAGTCACTTTTGTCTTTAAGGATGATTCCTTGTAGAAATTATTTTTAATGGAGGAGAGTAGAAATACAGATAAGGACAAGAGACGCAGGCTTCTTTTTGTACCAAGTTCTTATCTCAAAGTAAAATTTAATGTAAGTTCTTGAGGACTTCAGTGTTAATGAGTATTTATTCCTCTTTTTATTATGTAAAAAGATGAACGTTTTAGCATGATTATAGTTGATGGCAATCCCATTTACATAATTACAATGTATAGCTTTATAAAAATGAATCCACAAAATTTCCTGTTGTCTGTGGAATGCGTACATTTTATTTCTAAGAGGGGAGTATAAGAAAAAAATGGAGATTTGTTGGAAAGAGAGCTTCTCATTTCTCAGTATCTTTCTGTTACTAATCAGGTGCTGTAGATGTAGAATAGAAGTGCCATTTCATCATGTGACCCTTCATGTCCTTGTCTGTTGGTTACACATGATCACACCTATTTGATAGGGTTGTTGAGATCACAAAATGAGACAATGCTAGTAAAGGGAAAATTTAGCAAGAACACAATCTGGATTCATCCTTCATAATTTCCCAGACAGTTGTAACGGGCAGGATGGTTGCAAGAATGGTCGAGCCTGCTTGTAGTGTTAACTTAAAGGCATTCTTATGTGAGCACAGATATTTTCATATATGCACACTTAGATTTTCAATGAAACATACATGCACTAGTTAAGTTCAGTCACTGAGTCAGGACAGGCTTGAATTTGAATTTCTGTTCTGGTTCCATTAGATCATTAACTTTAGTACAAGTCTCATAAGCTCCATAACTTTTGTTCCTGTGTGTAAAGCAGTGAGTTCATGTGACAAAATGCTGAGCACACTGCTGAAAATAAGGCCTCAGTGAATACTGGTGATGTTATTATTGAACAGAGTGGTAGAGTGAATGCTGTTTTTCTGCCTTGGGACACTGAGTTCCAGGACAACATCCAAGTAAGATCAAAAACCAGATTCACTTGAATCTTGCTCTACTAACCTAGAATGAATGCCTACAACAAGTGAATTCAAAATTACAGCGTTAATGACACAAAAATCAATGACTGAGTCTGATATCAATTTTTAAATGTAAGTATTACAGTAAATATCAGATCATAACCAAAAAGACAGGGAGTGATTAAAATAGTGACCTGGATAAAATGTTTCCTGTGTATAATCTGGTCTTGGCCAATATGTGTCAGATAATACCCAACTAAGTGAGGATTCAGTGTTGATGTCCCTTTGAGAAAGTTCTAGCTCTTGGATCTTGAACATCAGCTAACAAAATTCCACACTGCCTCCAGAACTTTATTTTAGTGTCATAAACATGGTAAGAAACAAAATTCAGCACTAAGGGACACAGATACCAGATCAGGTAAGCCCATAACTCTTCGATTTAAAAGTTTGCCCATTTTCTTCATGCTTAAAATTCCAGGCTGCCTGACTTCCACATCAGTGTAGAGAAATGGAAGTGGTCATGAACTTTAAAGGCATGTAGGTGAGGGCTTGAGTTCCTTCTTTCGCACCTACTGACTGTGTGATCTTGAATTAATTATTTAACCTGATAGATTCCATCTGTAATACTAGGATGATGGCTCCAATAGCACAGGTTTTCACATGGATTAAATTCAATCATGAGTGTCAAGTCATTTCCATATAATCAGTATCAATAAATGGTGACTTTTGTCCTTTCTAAGCCTTAGCTCAAATATGGTACAATGAGTAATTAAGCTTTACTCTGATTTTCCCATCATTGACATTCTAAAAGTCATTGGGGTAATAAAGAAAAATATATAGTAAGATTATTTATTATGTAAACTTTATTATCATGATTTGCCTCAAAGTAGGGGTCAACTTTGTGCCACATAGAGAATTACTTGAACTGGATTAATGGCATCCTGATATTGGTGACTTATTGCTATATGTTATCATTTGACAGATGTGATTCTCTGGACAGGCTGAATAATTTATCTTTAAAATGTGACAAACTTTCCCTTGAGAAGAATCCATTCCATTTACACAAGTCCATTGGAAAAGCTAATCATTTGCTGTCATTTTTCTTAATGAAAATTCAAAATGCAACCTGTCAAAGTCATCAGGAAAACATGATTTTATGCACAAAGGATTTTTAATTCCCTTGCTCCCTGAAGGTAATTTTTGTAATGACTGAAGTGTTCTGGAAATCTTTGTTTATTTCCTGTTATATTTAGCTTTTCCAATCAAAGTGGTCACCTCTGGTCACATTAGTATGTATGAAGGGCCTGTTGATAAGCCATAAAGATTTAGGTCATTTATTTATAGAAAATCAACCATCATTAGGCACACATATTTCACATAACGGATGTCATTATGGTGACACAACATTCTGTGTTAAAATTTTAGTATAAACTCTTCAAATATTTTGAATAGGATAGTATATCATACTTTAAGTAATTTTTTTATTTACTTCATTTTACTTACATTAACTCTCTGAGTCTATTTGAACTGTGTATAAAATACTAATAAAACTGACAGTTTGCAAAAGCAGAAATGTACTTTCCACATTTCTAAACACCCTGAATTCAAGACCAAGACTCTGGACCATTTGGTATCAGACTCACATTCTAGTTCACAGTAGAGTGCTCACTACCTGATTGCATCTTCACTGGGTGCAGTGGCAAGGCAGCTCTTTATAAGGTCTCCAATAGCATTCATGTGGGCTCCTCCGTAGAGACCTAATTACTTTCCAAAGCCTCCCTAATGCCATCCCATTAGGTTTTTAATGTATAAACTTAAAAGGGACAAGCTCATTTACATCAGAGCATTAACCATTCATATCCCAGGAAACTCTACAGGAAACATCAGGCAGATGTTATTGTTATTTAATCCACAGGGATAAATTTGATTGTTGCAAATGCCATAATTAATTAATAAAGACCAGAACATAATCCACAGGGATAAATTTTGATAAATTTTATATTGTACAACTGTTATGTTCAATAACATTGCTGTCTAAATACTCAGTACAAATCATCCTTCTAATTTCATTACTTTACTTTTGGATATGGATTCACATGTAACAGTGACACCAAATCAAAATAGAGAAGTGAAAATATACTTGTGTCTCATACCAAGAAATCCTGAAATAAGCACATGCTAGTCCTACTTAATTATAGGTTTATTTTCATTAAGGATCTGCTTTTCCTACCCTGCTGTGCTCTAGAAATGGCTATGCTCTGCAAGCTGGTCCAATTAATAGTCCAATGATGGGGAGGAAAGATGAAGCCGAAGCTTGCTTCACTGGAGGAATAGCTAGTCTTCAAGAAATAACACAGACAGAAATTACTGTGAGCAGTATCGGCATGATTCAGTCCACACTGAAAAGTTAAATTTAGTCATTATTGAGATGATTTAATAAAGTGGCATTCCTTCTGCAGGCAAAATTTAAACTTATATAACACGATTTCCAAAACCAA
Organism: Nannospalax galili; assembly: GCF_000622305.1. Taxonomy (NCBI): domain Eukaryota; kingdom Metazoa; phylum Chordata; class Mammalia; order Rodentia; family Spalacidae; genus Nannospalax; species Nannospalax galili. Next base: position 1,665,890 of record NW_008339517.1, read on the forward strand.
TGACAGTCAAAGAATACAAAAGCATTGTTTTATTTATTCGCATGGCAAAAATAGATGCAATCAATGATGGGGACCACTTGGACGTGTTGTAGAAGCTGTTCCATTTGTTTTGTACTCAAGCATTGTGGGTGGCCTGGGTTCTGAGACACCTGGAACAGTTAGCTTCATAACTTGGCATGGATAGAGCCTTCTTCTCTCCCTCCCTCCCCTTCCCTCCCCCCTCCCCCAGATGATCCAAGCATCTACAGTCCCTTCTCTGGGGAGCCCAGTCATCCTCTGCTCCCAT
>NW_008339517.1:1666205-1696801 GCF_000622305.1 Nannospalax galili
GAGGTACTTGTTTCACCTCCACTTCAAGGGAATAAAAGAAGATTTTCTATTTTAAGTTTCAGTTCAGTATCTCAGAGACACTTGCCTAGTATTTTCCTAGAAGGGAGATTTTGGAGGTCCACCAGGAACAAGACAGAAACTGTCCTATATTGCTTGCTTTCCAACGTAAGTGTTTTAATTGGTTATGCCCATTTGCTTGCACATGTCTCCTACCTGTGCGGCCCCTAATGCATTAGAAGTAGGGAGTGAGCTGCTGTTCACCAAAATGAAAAATACATGATGTCTCTTCTGAGACTATAGCCACCTTTTTCAAGGAAAATTTACTTATCAGTGCTATATAGTTTGAGAACACAGGAAACAGGCTTGAATTTGGACTTAGGTAAAAGTAGGAAATTACATGGCTTATTATACTAGCCAGTTGTTATACTAGCTTTTAGTTCTTTGCTCCATGATTTTATTTTCCCACCATTATCATCCTGAAAAGTAAGAGATCAGATGACTACATCTATACTACATATAGAAATGCTTGTGCCTGGAGATAATAAATGCAAATGGATTGTAACTTTGTAAAATGATTTCTGCTTTATTTATATGTATGTGTATATATCAGTTTGTGAGAGTGTACGTATACGTGTATGTATATGAGCACATGAATATGAGTGTCCACACAGGATCCTGTGGAACTGGAGTTATGGGCAGTTGTCAGCTACCCAATGTGGGTTCTGGGAATCAAACTTGGGTCCTGTACAAGAGCAACGAATGCCCTTAACCTCTGAGCCATTTCTCCAGCCCCTGGACTGTGACTTTTCATGTGTCTCTAAAACACTATCTTCAGTCAAAGCATGGATAGGATTCTTACAAAAGATTTTAACTTGCTGCTATGCAAGCTTGGATTACAGTTCAGGATGGAGTCACACAATGTCCAGTGTTTTGGAATATCATCATCTGGCAGCTGTATTTTCCGTTGCAATGCAGCCTCAGATGAGCAGAACCCTCTCTTCCATCACCATGCATACCCTCTTAGAACACCCCCCACTCACTGATTGGTCAAGTGTGATATGAGGGTAAAAACCTTTGCTCCTTTGCTTTAATGCATGACAACTGTGACAATTTTCTCTTCTACAGAGGTCCTGGTAAAATCTACTCATACCCTTGGTGTGAGGTGCAAATTTTTAATTAGTCCTGCCCTGCCTGCTTCTGTCACTTTCCAATAAATTATGTGGCTATGAAAAATATATATCATGCTTAATGATATCACATGTGCCTCAAATTTTATAAACATTAATACAATTGATCAAATCCAAATAATAGATGGGATAAACCATTCTGGATTTTTATTCAACCTGGGAAGACTGGGAAGCAGTTCTCTGTTTTTGTTTGGCTATTCTTTTTTTTTTTTTTTTTTTTTTTTTTTTTTTTTAAAAAAAAAAGGGTCACTAAGGAAAAAGCACTTGGGTCTAATTCAGCTTTTAGGTAGTTAAGCAATCTTAGAAATGCCAAACTGCTGAACCTGAACTCAACTTAAAAACCATGCCTTGAACACTGAGTAGCCTAATGGCCTGCTTCTCTCATTTCTCCACCAGCTTGCCCCTGTTAACTTTTCATTCCTTTACAAAGCAACATTTCTTCTAGGTGAGCAGGACTGCAAGGGCAGGCAGTGAGAGAAGCCTCATCTATTAAGGTGACACAGTTAATCGCCTTTGACAATATTCATTTGTGACTGAAGTGAAGCATTTCCAGACAAGAAATGACACTTGGATATTACAGTACGATTAACACCTAGATCCACAAAAGCGGAAACTTTGAGGATTCTGTAATCCATCTCAAAATGAATTATTTGACACCAGGATTGGGTAACATCTGATCAAACATTAAAACAGAATTCTAGTGCATTTAAAGATATGAATAATGTTCTATAGAGCCCCTTAATGTAAGAATTAGAAATTTGTTGGGTTGATTTACTACTAAGTGGCATAGACACCCTTAGCATGGTTTTGCTGTTGTATTCAAGTTCATGACGAAGATGCCTCAATAGATAATTCCCTACTCAAAAGAGAATGCTTGGTGCTGCAAGAATCTTGCAAGATATTTTGTTTTTGAAACGGGATCTCACTGTGTACACTAGTTGTCCTCAAACTTGAAATATTTTACCTTGCCCCGCCCCCAATGCTGGTTGCAAGTGTGTGTCACCACAAATGGATACCAAAATATTGTGATGGGGTATGCAGCAAAGACTCAGACTGATCGAGAAGTCATTGTAAAGCTTCCAGATGATATGGACTCTGGGATGGATGCTGGTGAACAAATTTTAGCCATCCAAGCAAAGAAGTAATGTTGAGCATTTTAGCCTGAGGATATGCAAAGCAAACAACAGAAATGGAACCAGTAGAGAGTCGGAGCAATCCAGGAAGTGAACAATGATGAGCTATGGGCTTAGGATATAAAATAGAGTTGTGTCTGAGAAAACTTGGCCTATCACACTCAGATATTTGGATTTTATACTCTAAGGGTGGAATTATGTAGTGTGAAAAAGTAAGTAGAATAATTGCCAATGAATTACATATGCCTAAAGCATATTGCTAAACTTTGAACATTGATCCCCTCCCAAAGTAGAATAATTATAAAAAATCAGGGATAAATAAAATTTCTCTTTATATTAACAACTGAAGAAAGCATGAATTCCCTTGAAAAATAGAGTTGTGATTTTTTTACATGGTGAAACTTGTATAGTTAAACTTAGAATTTAAAAAATCTCAGCCTAGGATTATTCCCATGCAATTGAGACCCTTCTTTGGATATTTCCAAATCCTATTTCATTGTAATGATTCATTCAAACTCAATACTCTAATTTGAAATAATGTTTAGTTAATCTAGTTGGATACTTTGAAAGTGCTGACTCTAAGAAAATCAAGAGGTATGCATGCTCTATAATCCACCACTTCAGAACACTTAATAACTAACAAGAGGCCAGATTGGGTAGTATGATGGAAGAGTTCTATGATCTTGGATAGCTAAACTGACATTAATGAGTAATGAGTAGGCTTCTACTTCAGTTCTCTAAATCTAGATCACCAACTCTATACACCTGTACAGAGGATACAAAAATGATGTAAATGTGAAACCAAATACATCCTGGCGTTCCACAGCACTGTGGGGTGGCTATAGAAAACAATAACATATTATGTGCATCATGACGATCCAGAAGAGAGGAGCACAAAGATTCCAGAAACTGACCAAGAGTGGGAAATGTTAATTCCCCTTATTTGGTCAGTGCATGCTGTGTGAATTTGTTTAACTATTACTTTGTACCCCATTAATACATACTAGTATTATATAACAATCAAAACTAAGTTAAATTCATCAAAAAGAATGACAGAATAATTAAACTCAGAGCTCTATATTAGTATTTCCCAAGCTGGTGCATAGCCTATTGGGATTACATAAAACGATTTTAGGTTGTCAGTGAAAACATTATTGTGTTGCCTCTCAGCTCCAAGTCCACTCTTGTTTGCTGCAGTTTGCTATCTCATCTTTATTTGGTAATTATTTTTCCCTTGCCCTGTGTACAGTATTGGGCTTTGTCTATAGACCACAGTACAGGGTACATGAAGGCATAGCAGTCTATAGATCACAGTACAGGGCACACGATGGTATAGCGGTCTATAGACCACAATGCAGGGTACACGAAGGCGTAGCAGTCTATTGATCACAGTATAGGATACAGACAGTACAGGGTCCAGAAAGGCACAGCAGTCTACAGACCACAGTACAGGGCATATGAAGGCATAACACTCTATAGACCACAGTTCAAGGTGCATGAAGGCATAACAAAGCAAAGGGTGACCCATCATACTGTCTGTGTTTATTCTCCTCTGTGGCTGCCGGTGATCTCCAGGGCTACCCAGAAAGTTCCTTCAATCTGCTGTTTTCACATCAGTTTCTTCTGGACTAGCTCCAGTTCATTGTTGCCTCCACTGGTTTCTTGATGTGAATAAACTCTGTCCTAAGTCATGCCGACGAATCTTTCAATATTCCAAAGAGCTATACCTGAGATCAGAGTGTGAGTGTTGGAGGCCACAGCTCTTACACTGACTGAGCTCCCCCCTTGAATACTCTCATTCAACCTTAAAGGTAAGAGCTTCTTCCTGGAGTTTCTGTGACTGTATTTCTTAGAATGCTTTTTAACTTCATCTACTTTTTATAATTTTAGTCACTTTAATTAACGTGTGTGTAGATTTGTTATTGCTATGTTTTGTTGTTGTTGTTGTTAGGTTTTTCTTATGTAGTCCAAGCTGGGCTTGCACTTATAATCTCCCTGCCTTTGTCTCCTAAATCTAGAATTACAGGGATATGCCACCACGACTAGTTAATATTTCTTTGTATTAATATGTTTCCTTACTCAAATCCCAATGTATCTTTTGTATTCTCACTAACCTTTGTGGAACATATGAAATATGGAATTTATTACATAACTCTGTTATTCCATACAATTGGAATTTATTACATAACTCTGTTAGATGCATGGCTAGATCTAAGAATGTCTTAACTAGTAAATAAAATATCTAAAATAGCTCATAATGACTCTTAGGTTTCCAAATCATTTCCCTTATTAGTTACAGGGAAGCGAGCATTTATTTATGCACGTAATTTCATTTTGTCCTCAGAAGTATCCAGAAGTTATTTTATTCTTCATTTGTAATCAGAAATGAAAATGAAGATAAGAAAAGTTAGGCAAATTACCTAAGATACTATGCATCGCAATGGATCCAAGACTCACACCCTCAGCCTTTCATGTCTGCAGAATGCTTGTAAAAGAATACTGGGAATGAGTGGGGTGTGCCACTGAGGAAGGATGACAGTGCAGTTTTCCAAAAAGGAATGATAGTGAAAATAAGTTTTAAGTAATACTGACCATAAAATAAAACAATGTGATGAAAAAAAATTAGTAATAATACAGGTTACAGAGACATGTACATGAGTGATACTTGTTTGTAAAATAAAACAATGTATATGCGCATATAGGTATTCATTTAATTATGTTTATGATGTTTCAAAAAGACTAGCAAGCCTGTGCATCAAATGTTGGGAGCTTATTTTAAGTACTAAGATAGGGGTTGACTTTTTTCTCCCCGTAACTTTGCGGTAAATTTTGACGTACATTGTGTTCATACAACCATGTCAATCATCTTTTCTGCATAATTCTCCTTAAATAGGATCCTTAACAGATGCTGCTTTCACTAGAAGCAGCACCCTAATATATGAAGTTATTCTTTGTGACCTGTATTGTCAACGTGTTCAAAATCTTCTGTGGTCCTAGCACACTGAACCCTTCCTGTCTCACCAGAATGATCAAACTAGACGCAATTCATTCATCTCTACCCTCTTCAGGCCAAATGCACTCTGGATTTCCAGTGTCAACCTGAATGACTGCACTGCTCACCATACCAACTACCCAAAAAAGAAGTTTTCAGGCTGGAGAGATGGCTCAGTGGTTAAGTGCACTGACTGCTCCTGCAGACAACCCAAGTTCGAGTCCCAGCACCTACATGACAGCTACAAACCATCCTCAACTCCAATTCCAAGGGAATCTGATATCCTCTTCTGATGTCTCTGGCATTGCATGATACAGGTGCACTCACATACATGCAGGCAATACACTCATAAAACAAAAGTAATAAATAAAAATTTTAAAAAAGAATTGAAAAAAGAAATTCTCTATTATCTTCTTCTACCAGTAAGATCTTAGCTAGATTCAAAGAAGTTACAGATTCTTGACAGGAAAAGGGAAAAGGGGAAAGAATAGCAATGTGTTGTAATTACCCTCTATTTCATCCATTTCCAAAAGAAAGAGTTCTTCCTTATGGTCATATAGAGGTCAGACACAAGATAACAATATTGGGCAGTTGAGGTTGTGCATTTATTTAGTTGTGTGTGCTCATATATTGGATAGGAAGATATTGGGTCCCATCCCTGTCCATATGGATGTTATAGGCAGATAAAAGCAAGGTGAATAACCAAGAAATGCAGGCTTTGTATCAAAAAGATGAGATGCCCTCTAGCTCCTTTCAGGGAGGATATGCTTGGCTTGTTTGAATAATTCTATGAACTAAGAACTTTTAAACCCAGATCCTTTGAAAGCAGTTTGCTTCAGAGACCTTAAGCATAGCAGAGCAGGGAAGAAAACTTATATGTTAGTCATGTGAGGCCCCTCCAATTGCTCCAGAAGGGAAGGCAGCATTAAGATTAACCCTTAATTATAGGCCTTAAATCACATATGGTCAAGTGTGAAGCTACTGTTAACCTCTAGAGGAGTGGAGCTCCAGTAGATCATGCTTTAAATGCTAAACTCCAATAATTTTCTCAATAGATCAGTTTATTTGCTCCATGTGCTATGTACCAGTGTTTGTTTTTTTTTTTGTTTTAAAATGGATTCATTGACTTCCCGATGTAATTTTATGGCATACTAGAAAAGTCACATTTTGTTTACCTCTATTAATGTCTATAAATTTTCTCCAACTCCAAACTACACAATTAATGGCTTAAAACATAGGCATTTGATTCATTATGGAAAGGAAAGGAGCAGCCATTTTCATGTCATCTAACATTTTAATAACTGAGTTGAAATGACTGTAGTGTAGCACCCAGAAGAACATAAACATGGGCATTACAATTAATCCACAGCTGGACCGAGAAACAAACAACTGCGCAGGGAACTGATGTGCAAATGTGTAATGAGCACATTCTAATAAAGGGCTAGACAGTAACATGGATTTAATTACCAAGGCACTGTAGGAAAACCATATTGTCAGTGATAAACAGAAACATGTCATAAAAGTTTGTAACTAAGGAAAACAAGCGAGTTTGATGGACATAAATTGAATGACTGACCAACAAAGTACTTTCAAAGGACATTACATAGGGAGGGATTTGTTAAGAGAAATGGGACTTTAGTCACTCTTGGGCCATAGTATTGGCTTTGGGATAGAAGAGTTGCATCCTACCACCCTACCTCTGTGGGGCTGACCTCTAACTGGCTAGGTCTGTCTGGAACTCTGCTGATAGCACACAAATGTCTAGCAGAACAATGAAAATGTAATAAGTACTACTGTACATTCCTGCCTTCATATTGCACCAACAAGGGCCTGTTAGGAAAATGGTCTGTTAGGAAAACTGTACCTTCTTCAAATGCTTCCTAAGTTATTCAGATTGATTATCTAAAAGCAGAATTAAGACCTGTATATCAATCACCATGAACTTTTACTGAAATGTAGTACACTTGACTCCTCCAAATTTTGGGACTGTAAATGAGCACAGAGTATCAAGGACATTGAATTCATCTTTTTAAAAATTTATTATTTTTATGTGTATGTGTGTATTGCCTGCATGTATATAAGTATGTCCATGTCTTGCAATGCCCACAGAGGACAGAAGAGGGAGTCGGATCCCCTGGAACTGGAGTTATGGACAGTTAAGTGCCATGTGGGTGCCGGGATTCAAACCCCAGTCTTCTGCAAGAACAGCCAGTGTTCTTAACCACTGAGGCATCTCTCCAGACTGAATTCATCTTTTAAACAACTACTGCAAATATTTAGGTACACACTGAGAAATACTCTACCTATGTTTCATCTTTAATAAGTCTGTTTCTCAGTTGCTTCTTCCCTATGTCAGGATACTAAAAAATTATTGCTGATTATACTGATAATAATTGTGTGATCAAAATTATCAGAAGTGGGACTAGAGAAATGGCTCAGTGAGCACTGACTGTTCTTGCAGAGAACCTGGGCTTGGTTTCCAGTACCCACATGGAAGCTCACAACCTTCCCTAACTCCAGTTCCATAAATTCAGAACCTCTTCTGATCTCCATGGGCATTGTACACAAGTGGTACATTTACATACATGCAGGCAAAATGCGATTACACATAAAATCAAAATAAAAAAGTATCAGCAGTCATACTTGCATACAGATTGACAGTTCTTTTAGTGACAGATGATCATAATGTAAAATAAATTTCTCCACTGAGATATAGATGTCTGATGGGAAACGGTACAGAATGGTTTCTGCAGGGACATAGCAGGAGTCCACAAACTCTGCCCACAGACCTGTCATAGGATTACTGCCTGTCCTTTGCTAGTATTTTGCTTCCAGCAACGGTTCTTCTCTAACAGTCTCGAGGGACAGGCTGGCCTCATTCATTAAGAACATCTGTTCTGATTTCAAAATCCCTAGGGGATACAAGACAAAAACATTACTGAGCTCATTTTGATTTTGTAAATCTAATGTATAGACACTGCTCTCAAATCTGAAAATCAGTGCCCTGTGAAAATGAAACTGAAATGAGATTCTGAAGAATGTATAACTAAAAGAAAGTTTCAGAGTACAACAGCTGGTGCCTGGCCACTTGTACATAATCCTAGTCCTGGAGAAGGCTAGAAGAACAAGAACGCAGGGACTGGAGAGGGCTGGAGAGGAGGGAGCCTGTGTCTACCATCACCCCATTACCTAGTGTCCTTGCCTGCCGAGAGAGAGAGGAGAGAGAGAGGAGAGTCTAAGAGATTGATTGAACCTATGACCTCCTGTATGCCAGGCCAGCACACCACCACTGAACCACATCCCAGTTTTACTTTATTTACTCTTCTGAAAAATTTGGTATGGAATATCAGATTTACTTCTAGGAAGCAAAGGCACAGGTTTGTATCCAACTACACCAGGAGTACCTGTGTACTACTTAAAGTCCCTCAAATATCTCCAGGTTTGTATGTCTATCAGAAAATTGCTCTGCTTACTAAGTCTAAGACCAGCATATCTGCAACAGAGTCACATAGACAAGGAATGAGACTGATTTTTCCAAGGATGACTTTATTATCTCCTTAGCAGTGCATCATATCTGAAAACATAACAACAGACTAAATGCCTTGATCACAGAATCACTGCTAAGTCTGTCTTGTTATAAGAGAAGCTTCTTTTACTGTGTGGTTCTGAGAATGTGAGTTTGGCCTTCTGCATGCTAGCACTTACTCTCCCACTAAGCTACCTCTCTAGGTCAAGAAGAATAAATTGTCATTGACGCTGAGGAAGCAAGTACATTACCATGGAGAATATTTGACAGTACTCTTAATTTTTTGAAGAGATGATTGAATATGGGGACAAATCTTTTAATTCTGTTTAAAGATATTCTTCATCAAATTTCTATAATCTATGGAAAAAGAGAATGGGTTTCTTATGTCTGGAAAGCCAAACATATCATAATCAACATTTTTCCCAGTTCCTTGAATCCCGAAATTCAATGCACATTTGGCTGACGACATCTCCAACACCAGCCTGTCTTTTTTTTAAAATACTTATTTTTTCTTCATTTTTTTGTTGAATTTTTGTGAATTTCATACAGTATATTTTGATAATATTTAGACCCCTTCTCTACCTGCACCCTTCCCTTAATACTCCTTGACCAATTTCATGTACTCTGTTATATATATTAAGGCCTATAGAGTCAAATTTGTGTCCCCAAATTCCCTTCAGTATGGGTCCATCCACTGGAGCCTGCTTAACCTACCCACCATCATACCCTTAAAGAACACCTACTCTCCCTCTCCCAGCAACTATTGATTGCCGAGAGTTCCTCAGCAGGGTTGAGGTTTCTTCCCCACGTCTATGCTGGAATTTTGTCTGGTTTAAGCTTACATGGGTCTTGTGCATGCTGTTGCCATTGCTGTGAGTTTACTCGAGTAACTTCCCAGAAGTATGGAGAACCTTGGTTGGTCATTCACCACCTCTGGCCCTTACAATCTTTCTGCTCCTCCTTTTTCAACAGTGTCTTTTTTTTTTTTTTTTTTAAGGTTGTAAGCATTCATGCTGGCCATGGTGCTCACCTCATCCTCACAGTGATACCCGGATGCACGCGTTGTTATCCCGGTTTTAGTGAAAGAACTGGACTCAGAAAGTAACCTGACAGACATTATCTACTATGGTGTGGATGGAGTATGTCACCCAAATGTTCATGTGTTAAAAGCATGGTCTCTGATGTGGTAATACCTAAAGATAATGGGCTTGTTAACAGGTGGACGTTAGTGGTAGGTAATAAGGTCATAGCTGCCCTCATGAAGAAATTAATACTAGTCTCTTAGAGTCATTAGGTCCTCAAGAATGGATTTGTACCCACAAGCGTGGGTTGTTATGAAAGAGTTAGTCTGCCCTCTGCCCCATCTCGTTTCCGTCTCTCATTTCACTTATTGCCTACCCTGTCCCACAAAGCCTTTCCTTCCTTATTCCCAGTTTGCAGTGGACAAAACAAGTAGGCCTACCAGCTCCAAAATTTTAAAATCTGAAATGATGGCAGAACTAACCATTGCCTTCCTTTCTGCCTCCCTCTCTTCTTCCTTCTTTCCTTTCACAGTGTCCAACAGGGACCACTACATTCAAGTCACCATTTTACACACTGAAGAAGATGATGTTTCTCTGATTTCTTCTTGCTTTGTGCTCTCCTGGATACATTCTATTCTAGGTGTTCCAGCTGTCTTACTTTTCCTAAAACATGTCTGTCATCTGTAGATCAGTTTCCTATGTGTGGGGCAATTTTCATATCAAATCTATTATATGCTCAGACTAACCCTATTACACTGATTTCTTTCAATATACAAGGATAGTATATCAATACCCCAAGGATTCATAACTTTTCTGGGGACAATTCAAACAAATACCATAGTTGCAAAATAGAAAAGCTATGCCTACAGACTTGGTAAAATAAAATTGGGGTTAGCCATGGTTATTTGAAACCCTGTAACTCCTGAGCATCAATGCCCCACGGCCCCTTTTAGCCTTCAGCACAAATAAGCTTTGAGTCCTATAGCAGGTGATAAATTTATAATCAAGGTTTACAAATATCTAGAGCCTGAAGCAAATTACTGCAACTATTTCCTGCTTCTCTCCCAAGGCACTGTGTGATGAGTACTTAAACACATTCACAGACATACCTATATATTATTTGTAAAATAGCACATATACTCTTTATCCCTCAGCACAGCTGGCACACCGTGCTTGACTCAGGGGGACTAAAATTTTATACCACCAGACCCTCTAAATTATTTGATAAACCTGGCAGCTGTAAGTCCCAACAAATGGGCATTATTGTGTCATAAATGGTCCATTCGATTGATTCCGGTAAGCAGGGAGCTTTCCAGGGCATAAATTGAGAAATGAATTGAACTTTCCTTATGAAGTAGCTCAGCAGCCCTGCCAGTCCAGCATGAATCAGCCTGAACACTGTTCTTAGAAGTGATGGCCCTAAGGACAAATTAAGTAGAAGTGCACATCAGGGAAGAGATGTGGGTTCCCCACTTAGTGGTGCCATTTCTCTGAAGTTGCTGGAGGGGGCCTGGGAAAGGACAGGCAGGGCAACCTCCCAAATACCAAGTCTCACCACACTTTGTTTCCTAATTACATATGCATAAATGCCAAGGTGTCTATGGAATAAGAACCTCTGGTTTTAATTGGGCATTTTCCTGCTTCCCTGCCCCCTGCTGCTTCTCTTGCATCTCTAAGCCACACTTTGACTGGTATTTACAGGAAAGACATCCCAGGCTTCTTTGGGCTTTGTTTCCCTCTCCTGTAGTCAGTCTGTGGCTCATCTCCTTGTCATGCTCTTTATTTTCAAAGGAACTTGTGAAATGGCTCCTTGATGGAACTTATTGGCACCCAAAATAAATCCCCTTTTTACTTGGGCATGGTAAACATAAAACTGCAAGGAGGACAAAAACTGACTGTAAAAAAAAAATCAATAGATCCTTATATATGATTTTTATTAGGGACCTTGTCAGTGTGAAATAACAACTTTCTTTTTCTCTGGCACTGAACATACTATTTTATGGGCAGAACAAAATGGCCTTTATTTTCACCTTTCAGGGGCTGAGGGGCACATGCCGGCACAAAGCATAGAAGGAATGCACTAAATTCCCCTGTGTCCAGGCAGGGGGTGATTCTCCCTGGTTTCCAGGCAGTCATTGCCTGTCTGCCTTCAGCCCAGGGCTAAGATCAGTGGGAACTATGTCCTGTTCCTGGCAGATAGCAGTCCCACTAGGTATGCTCTTAGAAATTATCCCAAATGAGCAAACGCCTGGTAAGGAATTATATTCTAACCACCTTCCTAATATCCTTATCATTACCTCACATTTTCCTGTATTAATGTTTACAAACCGCCTCTAGTGCATAAAGCATGTATATCTATTATTAACCCATTGACTGATATCTAGTCAGAACACACAGTATGTTTGTATTGAATAGATGAATCATTTAATCTATGTGAAAAGCAAAAGAAATACAGTACTGTCCAAATGTTTGTGTGTGTCCCCAGTTGATAGGTTGGAAGCTGACCCCTTGGGACAATGGGTTCTTGAGAGGCAATTAGTCCTGGAAGACTTCCTCATGATTGAGACCAGTGTCCCTAGAGGAATGACTGTTGACAGCTACATTCTTTCATCATTTGAGTACACAGAGAGAATGGGTATACGTATGAGTCAAAAAATGAGCCCTCACCAAACACCAAATCTGCTGGTCCATTAACTTTGGACTTCCCAGGTTCTACAACTGTGAGAAATAAATGTCTGCTGTTCCTTTGCCAACTAGTTCTTGGTATTGGTATAGCAGCCTGAACACATTAAGACACACTGTAGAGCTATACAACTCACTGTCTTTTGGGGGATGGATAACAGATCCAGGATTTGAGCTTAGACTCTGTTGAACTTAGGACCGTATGCTTCCTTTTACTTTCAACTATAGACAGTATTGTTTTAAGTTCGCTGATGTGGGATGTGATTTCCACAGCAACCAGAAAAATTCCACTTCTAATATTTCTATAAATTGTTCTTAAGGATGATGGGTTCTGTTACTCTAGAAAGCAAATTACCCTGTTCAAGAAAGAAGCTCAGTGATGCTCCCAGTTTTCCTGTGGATGGGGAAGGTAGAGAGGAGAACAGTGAAGAGTAAAGAGATGGCAGGTGAAAGAGACGCCAAAGGTGATAGGAAAAAGAGAGATAGACTATGAAGGAAAAGCATATTTTGTTTGTGAGGATTCATCTGTCTCCTGAGAAATCTGAACGTCCTCCTTCTGTACACGGTTGATTGGTATAGATTGTTGTGAGTCTATTAGCAGTGATTTGCAGCAGACCAATTTAGAGGTCACTTAAGCATGAAAACACTGAGAAAGAAATTGTATACCTAATGAAACAGTATCAGTAATAGCATATTTAAATGAACAGTATCAGTAACAGTGTATTCTAAATGTTTCATTAAGTCTGAATTGTTAGAATCAGAACACTGCAGCTTAATAGATTTTACCTTCTTTAACAAGTGCTTCCATATTGGTCATATTGTGGGCTTTCTTCTCATGTTAGGAAACTCCCCAAAACTCCAATCTTACAATCATGTTTCTTTTATAGCATCTTTGCCTTTTGTTTTCTACTTATATTTAATACAGAAGCGAATTTATAAAACCTGCCAGCCTGTGTTCCTGTAGCAAGAGTAGTACACGTCATAAAATTTTAGGGATTAACATATTTAAATGAAAGTACATTTAAAATAGAATTGTCAGTTCAGTCTAGTGTTATATTTCTCAAACAACACGTTATGGGAAAAGTAATGCTTTCGACCAATAATAGGTTTGCTTTCATTTTAAGATCATCAAGTAGCAATTTTAGACCCCCAGAGAAAATAATGAATCCTTTTAGATTCTTGAAAAACTGCTCCATGCATTTACTGACTACGTTCAAGCTGTCTTTCTAAGCTATTATTGTGTTTATGAAAAGAAAAAGAATAGGAAACATTCAAGAAAAGTTTTCAGTAAAGTCAGTCAGTGCAGTAAATCATTGCAGCTTATCTAGCCAGACCATTCTGTTTCCTTAAAAATAATTTAATTATGGCTCCGGGCCAGTTCACACCAAGTGCAGGGACCTGGGTTATGCTCTTTGGCACGAATGCTGACAAAAATGCCAAATTGTGCCTGCCACCTGCCTCTAGCCAGCAAGCACCAATCGCTTTAGCTTCATGACACTTGACTGCATTAATGCTTGCAAGATTGCTTGAAGGAAGGGCCATAGCGGCAGCTTCTAAAGGCAAAGGCGGTGGAAGTGGCAGAATCCAAACCCACGCCCCTGACTTCACAGTGTTCTCTATTAGGTTATGGTGCGAAGGGCCTTTAGGCACATGCCATGTAGCATTCTGCTTTTCTTTTCCTTGCTATAGAGCAGAACTTTGAGTGGTTCAAGATTCTTTGAATTATCAAGTGCTTTGTTGACCTGAATGTCATGAACACTTTTATGAATAATAGGTTGATTTTTTAAAGATACACCATAGTAATCAACAGAAGACCTTCTGCTTGCCAGAAGCTTTTAAAACAAAATACCTTTCCTTGAACAAGAGCAAAAATATAACATAGCATAATATAAGAATGTTTGGAACCAGAACTCTGTACATAGGTTGAGGCCAAAGTTGAAGAAAAGATTTTTGGTTTCAGTGATTTGTCTCAAGCATTATTCCTGGTATTCCTAAAGATCATCTTTCACAATTTCAACTGTGTACTAGGTAACCCTCGGCTCTCTGTAGAGCTCTAGAATATGTTTGTAAGAGCTCTCTGTATGTTTCCTTGTGAACCCTTAAGTTTCCTAGAACCTCATGCTTCCTATGAACCTCATATACAATGTTCTACACTGATCTTATCACATTTCCTGCCCAAATTTTCTTTTGATTTCCTATTTGGGACCCAGATTAAAGCACTCAAAGCAGCTGTCATTATTCAGTCAGGTTTAAAAGCATCAGATTTAGAATTACAGTGTAGCTAGCTCAACACATTTTGGAGAGTCTCCAAAGAACATAAACATTAGCCTTGGACTGTGGGTGCAGATCAGTAGCATAGTACCTGCCTAGCTTTTGCGAGGTCCTGAGTTCCATCCTCTGCACCCCAAAAAATCAATCAAACAAACAACAAACAAACAAACAAACAAATGAACAAACAGAAAGTTAGCCTTGACCTGGATGTAATAGAAAAGATTTGTATTGGATGTGTTAGTTGTCAGGTCTTCCCCTTCCAGTGTGATATTTTAGGACTATGATTCACATTTCTTCAAGCTAAGGCCTTGAGATAAGTCTGCAATATTACTAAGTTATTTCAAACTGATGACCATGATCTCATTTTTCCTATGTTTTCATAGGAAGCTTAGTGTTATTAGATACCTTTGGTAAAATGTTACAGCTAAGTAGAGGTGAGGGCTAAACAGTTTATAAACCTCCCTATGAGCTTACCATACACTAGGAAAACTGGCAAAATTTCCAAAAAAATGTACAGTGTATATACTTTACAACATCTATATAAATGAGAACAATTTATAATTTGTATTTAAATATAAGGTATAGCCAGGCAAGTTGCTCCACACCCTTAGCCCCAGCACTAAGGAGGTAAGGAAGGACAATCTCTGTGAGATTGAGGTCAGCTTGGTCTGCATAGTATATTCCAGGCCAGCTGGGGCTGTAGGGAGACACTTTTCAGAAAAAGAAAAAGAAAAAAAGAAAAAAAAATTAAAAATATACAAGTAGATATTCTGGGAAATAGTCAAAGTCTAGTCATATAGCCAATAGGCTATATGAGGAGATGAGTCACAAACAATTTTAGATTTCTCACCTGGAAAGCTAGGAAAGACCTTTACCATCAGCTGTGACGAAGAAAGCTATGGACTGAAATTTCAGAGTTCATTAGAGGAGATATTTATTTTGAAAAATGTCTGCTAGAGGGGCAAGTGGTGATGGTCAGTAGGCAGTTGGATACATGACCCTTAAGCTTATAAGTCAGATCCTTCTTGAAAGGAATAATTAAGGGTTTTAGATAGGTATGAAATTACAAAGCAATAAATTAGATGAGTATGTCCAGAGCAAAAGAGCAGTTAAAGAAGATAACAAAGGTCTGATCCCTGAATATTTCAATAGTGCAAAATTAAGAGAAGAAACAGAGGCAGCACCAAGACGAAACTGAATCCCCAAATCATTTGGTGCTCTGAGCTAGATGTCATGGAGGCTGAGGCAGAAAGGTCAAAATCTGCAGCCAGTATGAGCTCTGAAAAGAGATCCTGCTACCAACTGTGATGGGGAATCAATCTTGGTTGTCAACTTGGCTGCATCTAGAATCAACCAAAACACAAGATGTTGAGGACTCCTGTGAGGGATTTGCTTGATTAGATTATCTGGAGTTGGGAGACAGTCTGGATGCGGGCAGCACCTTCTGGTGGCACCCTAGACAAAAAGTCATGAGAGACGAAAACTTTGCTTTTTTCCTGCTTGTCTTATACTCACTGGTAAGTTCATCTATTGTGCTGCTGTGTCATCCCTTCCTGATATTAGAACCAATTTCTTTAGTTTTCCAATGTTGACTGAAGACTACCAGGTTTCCAGGAATCCTCCAGACCTTCAACTATAGATGGGGACTACTAAAATATCCAGCTTCATGGACTGAGAAACTACCAGATTCTCAGCCTCTCCAGTGAGAGAGAACCATTGTTGGACTACCTGGCTCTTAGCCTGTCAGTATCTTGTACATTAGAGAAAATAAAATTATATCTGATGTTTGTAATATTTTGGTTACATGTTTCAAAGTTATAGTCAAGTCCTTTTGGAAAGCCAATCATATTTATTATTTATGCTACTGTATAGTATGAATCAGTTTTAAGTAGTCTTAGGAGTTTAAATCCAAATCAAGGAAAAAAATTAGTTATACTTTTAACTAAAGAATTTTCTAACCCTGGAGGATTCCATGTTATAGTCTGCATAAAAAGGCATGAGTTGGAAGTGTTCTTTCTAAAAGTTATCTAGTTAACAAAGGCAGTTTTCTGAGTTCCATTTTGCAATCACATCATGATAATAATGTAGGAGACATTTTCCTTGGGTAGAAAAAATATGTCCTCATGGTCAAATGTTCCTATTGAAAATGTAACTTAAGCTGACCCTCCTTTGAAAATGTCCTCACTTTGAAGCGTGTCAGAAACAGTGAAAAAGAACTCTTGGAGTAAACTTGCTTCTCATTGATTAGTGCATTACCTTGAAATGCAGTGTGACTCAAAATACGAGCTGAAGAGGCACATGAGTGAAGTCAACTGCTGAAGTTAAAGAGTTGTGCCGCTGTAACTTTTAAGTCCCAGTCACTAAATACTCTTAATTTTAATTATAATTTAAATTATTAAGAATTAAATTCAAGTATGCTCAAGTATTTCATGAGATGAAAATACAACAGAGACAATTTAGATTCAAGCAGACAAAGCAGTTTGTTTGGATCTGAAGACAAGAATAGAACTAGGTTTCAGGAATGAACTGCAATTAGACACTTAGACCAGCAGGGCAGTATTCTTCTTCCTTTTTAAAACATTTTAAAAAATATCGTATTTATTATTTTATGTATATCAGTGTATTGCCTGCATATACAGACATGTACCCACACTGTACAATGTTCATGGCAGTCAGAAGAGGGTAGCAGGTCCTCTGGAACAGGAGTTATAGACATGGTTATCAGCCATATGGGTGCTGGGAACTGAACCTGGGTCCTCTGTAAGAGTAGCCAGTGGTCTTGACCACTGAGCCATCTCTCCAGCCCTTCTTTTCCTTTGGAATATTGTTCCTATTTTGTTCCTTCTTTGGAACTGGCTGTTATCATTTCTCAGTTCTCATGGGAGAATACGTATGAAAGAGAAGAGACGCAAGGCTAGAATGTCTTAACCCCAATGTCAAACTCCAGGTAAAGACATCCTGGACCAGTATGGTGCTCACTTTCCTGAGAATATCAGTCAGACTTTACTAAAAGTCTTGTTCTTCTGTGATTTTTTAAAAAATGGAAACCATGTGAAAGGACTACCATTAAAATGATTTTGAATAACTGGGATTGTGCTTATAGATATCTGATTCTTTTGCAAATTTCTTTCTTTTTTAAAGATTTCTCTGTAGTTAATGAAATTTTGTCCCAAACATGACAGTAGCTTGATTTTTTGTTGTTGTTGTTGTTGTATTTTGTTTTTGTTTTTGCAAGTTTAATCAATGATCATGGTTTAGTTATCAAGGTTATTCCTGTATCAGATTGTTGCTTAAAGCAGTAGTGACATAGACATGTGACATTAAGGGACTGATATACAATCAATAGGACTTAAATCAATCTTTCATGGATTTCCTCCATCTTCCTGTTTAGCAGTAAAAGGCAATTTAGGTTGATGTGAACACATTCTTTTCAACTAACTGCCTTCTTCACAGAAAATTAGAATGTAAACAGCACTAGGCATTTACTAAATAATTCACAGGCATTTAATAAGTTCATTTGGGCAGTTATGAAATCTAATACCAAAGAGTTTTTGAAACCTTAAGACTGAGTGAGCTCCAATGTTTCCAGCATGTCTTCAACTGCCTTACCAGAGTATTTGGTTTCCTTCCTACTTCAACTAGCAAACTGATAAGCGCTGTTGATTTGACAAGCAGCCCAACAACTAGCATACTTCACATTGTCCTTTTTCATTTTTGCACTTGTTTCAGGGTTAAAAGTAATATGACTTACAGACACGTAAAGCCCAAATAGGGGTCTCATATTTCTGTTGTTCAGTTTTATCACCTGTGTAAAATACTTTCTTGAAAGCTAGAGGTTTTCAAGTCCACCTGGGGTATATTTGACTTTAGCATACTGCTGACATTGGGAGTGGCTGTGTGGATTGGTCATCATCAGCTCCTCTAAACAAAAGGCTGCTTTTGCATAAGTTCATTGATATAAAGTCCTTCAACCTCATGCCAAGCTTCTTGGTCTCCAATGAATTGTTCCAGATATACATTCAGGTTTCGAGTGACCACATTTTCACCCTGGGCCTTTCAAATGGCAATCGTCTGCTTTCTTGCAGTAATGTTAGTTGGATTTTCTTGCAAGATTCATTTGTACAGCTGTAGAGATTCATCATATCTTTCCATAGCTTCATATCACATGCCTGTTAATCGCTTGACTCCGTGACTACCGGGGAACTGTCTCCTTAATTCTTGCAGACAAAACAACACCAAGTCATCCCAACCATAATCTAGGGAAACATTCATCATTTGCTCATTTATGATTCAAACATCGTCTCCAAACTTAGAAGCGTGATCATTAATTAATTCTTCTCCATCTTCCATAATTTGTTCACTACTTCTTGAGTTTTCTCCTCTCCGTTTTCTCATTTTATCTCGCGTTTCTTCCCAAGTCACATTGTTATGCTCTCTGACATTCGCCATCTTTATAGAACCTTTGATTTGTATTAAATTATAGCCAAAGAATATTATGTGCCATCATGATGGCCCAAGATCTGCAGTTTAAATAAGAGTAGCAATTAGGAACTGTTTACAGAATACTCTGTATAAATGAAAAGTAGTATAATAAAGTTAAAAATATTCTAGTTCATCATCAGTTAAAATAATGCAATGAGGTACTTATTTTCCATCTTTGCCTTAGAGTCACAATATAAGTCCTCAAATTCATCTGTACACTCAACATACATGTGCACAATAAGCAACGTTTGCTGGTTATATGGGAAGTTTAGCAACAACTGAGTTAAGTTTATAAGGACACTGTAATACATTTAACTCCTCTAAGAAAGTAGTATTTTTTCAAAATATTTTGGGGAAAGTTAAATTCTGTATGTGTAGTGAAATGTAGTGAATATGTAAGTATTCCATTCACTAACATTTCAAGAAGAGGCCAGTCTACTTCATGGTGACAGATATCAGAAGAGTGATCTCCTTGGGGAAGAAGCAAGACAGGAAATCAGTCCTTGGAAGCTTCCTGGGCGATTTGGAGTCAGTCTCTTTCAAGGATGGGACTCTTGGTAGGTTAACCAGGCCACAGTGGATGGTCGCACACTGAAGGACTGATGCACACACATACTAGGCTCTATAGGCCTTATAGTGTGTGTGTGTGTGTGTGTGTGTGTGTGTGTGTGTGTGTGTACAGCAGAGTACATTAAATTGGGCTGAGGGCAGAAAGGGAGGTACAGATGGAGGGATCTAAATACCATCAAATTATATTGTATGAAGAACCTCAAAACCTCAATAAATTTATTTTAATGCTACATATAAAAAGCTACATCAGTGGGCACATTACATTTACCAAACCAATACGGAATACACTTAAGACTATGTGTGTGTGCATATATATATGTATATCTATACCTACTGCTATAGTTAAATTATAATACAATTGCATTTATATTTAGGAAATAAGACTACAAATATTTTTGCAGCAGAAATTACAAAACATGTTTATAAAAAAATATGCTGCAATTTACTAATAATTTTGTCAACTAGCAGGAAACAGCGATACCATCTCCAGGCTTTTCAGTTAATATGGAATGGATTTCCCTACTAGGGTAGCACCAGATCCTGAAACAGCCTCAAAACACTTAAAAATTCAAACATATGTACCACATATGTATGTGAGTCTGACTGTTCTATATGTCTGGAAGCCCCTCTCCTGTGGAGTGATGAATGGACCTAGGCTCCCTTCTTTGTGCTTCTGCTGCCCTGCATATACCTCAGAAATCTGCTTCCACATGAACTATGGCTTGAAAAACCAATGGGGAGGCGATATCCTCATTTAAACATGCCTAGATTGGACACATAAATTCTGTCTGTCTCCTCTTCATAATCAGAAGTCTCATGAGCACATATAAACATGCTGGAAGCTAAGACATGTAGGATCTGGTTCCACAATCCTGTACCAATGAGTCATTCCATGGGAGGGGACCATGGAATATGGTCAACAATAAACATCACCATCACTGACACAATGTGCTAATGCCTCTGCTTTTCCTCTGTAATGTTGGACTATTTTCCCATGCTCTTACTGTTTTAAAATAAATATATTTATCCCATGTACTCTTCCACCTTTTTGCTCTACCATAACTTACTTAAATATCTACACTTTCTTTTTTTAAATTTATGATTCTTTATTTTTTCCTCAGTTTACTGGGCAATGATCTAACTAGGCAACCAAAGCACTTGTGTTCTTTATGTGAGCAAGGCCCCATAGGGATAGAGGCTGACAAAACCTGACCAAATCTTCCCCTTGGAGGCGGGAAGGTCTCCACCCAATTGACATTCTGGTACTTAAGGCCATTTTTGGGTGGGGTTTTTGGTGATGAGTGTCCAGACCTACAGTCCTTTAGGAAGTTTCCCTTTCCTTTAAAAAATTCTTTTTTACTTATTTTTTTATGTGTATGAGTGTTATACCTGTATATGTGTAAGTGCACCTGCTTGCTCAGTGCCTGCTGAGGATAGAAGCAGGTTGCAGATCCCCTGGAACTGGAGTTTTGGATGCCATGTGGGTGCTGGGATTCAAAGCCAGGTCTTCTGAAAGAACAGCTAGTGCTCTTAACTGCTGAGCCTTCTCTCCAGATCCATAGGTCCCTTTCCATATGTTTTTATTACTTCTTTTGAATCTTAACTTTTTAAAATTTTTGTAATTCATCACTAACATGTTGAGAAATAATATTCTCCCAAATCCAATTTCCTTAGAAATTGAGGCTAATAAATGCTATTTCTAAATTAATGCTAGTTTTAGAGTTTTAATTATCATTATTATTATTGTTATTATTAATGTGTGTTGTCAGACATGCTACAGTACTCATGTGGCGATCACAGGACAACTTCATGAAGTTAATTCTCCTGTCTTCACATGGACTCCAGGGATTGAATTCAGGTCATCAAACTTGCACAGCAAGTGCCTTTTCCACTGAGCCATGTCCCCAGTCAGAAGTTTTTAACATTCTTGGTGTAAAATGATTTCTGGAAACAGGGTTATTTAATCAGAGAATGGTTGGACCAAATATACCTCATCTTGCTAACAATTAGCTGTAAAAAAGTGTCAGTTTGGGGCTGGAGAGATGGCTCAGTGGTTAAGAACACTGACTGCTCTTGCAGAAGACCCAGGTTTGAATCTCAGCACCCAGATGGCAGCTAACAACTGTCTGTAACTCCAGTTCCAGGGGATCTGACGACCTCCTCTGTCCTCCGCAGGTATTGCATGACACAGGTGCACTAACCTACATGCAGGCAATAAACACATACATATAAAACAAAAATAATAAATAAAATATTTTTAAAAAATCAGTTTGTTATACAGAAACTAATTATTTGTATTCATGTGTGTATGAAAATACATGTATGTGGGGGTTAGTGTGTGGGGTGTACATGTGTTTTGCACATGTGGAACCTAGAAAACAACCCCAGGTGTTATTCTCAGGAATTCAGTCCAAGTCATTTTGGGAAGAGGTCTCTCACTATCCTGGAGTTCACCAATTGGTCTAGACTGGCTGGATCATCCTGTCTCCCCTCTTCAGCCCTGGGATTATGAGTGGCATCACATGCAGCATTTTAATCTGGGTTCTGGACACAGAAATTAGGTCTTAATAGCCAGAACTGTACCGGCTGAGCTATCTTCCCAGTATAATTATTGATCATTAATTTATAGGTGCATCCGCAAGTCAAGACAGCAACACATCTCTCTCTGAGCCCACCTCTGTAGGAAACCAGGATGCCAGGCCCTAGGGTGAGATGAGCCTAAAACTTTTAAGCGCAGGCTACATTCTCTGCTAAAGGGAGGGATGCTGAAAACAGCAGCTCTGATAATCCCTGTCTTGCTGAACACTGCGAGACTGGCAGGAGACAGTGGCCTGGTCATAAGTGCAGGCTCCTTTCTCTGTGGGAAAGTGTCTTGGTCAACAACCCTTAGCTCATCTCCTTGTCCTGAAAAAATAACTCAGCTATCCTTAGCTAAGAGATTAGGCCAGGTTAAAAGTTTACTCCTGAACTAAAAGCTAAAAGTTTATCATGCTTTTAACTCTAAGAAAGAAAATATTGTGGCCAATAAATTACCCGATGGGCATTGTGTAACCTTGAGTAAAAGTTTAAGCATCCTTCTGGTGCCAACTAACAGACTATTTGTCCTGCTTCTTTATACCCTAAATCTTTGTATGTGACTGCCATATCCCATGTGACTGCTAGTTCCTCGGTATGTGTAAAAACCATCTGATTTTTGAAATAAATGTCTTGTTGAAAAGACACAAATCCCAGGGTCCAAGACGATGTCGCCAGTCTGTACCGGCATCTTTAACAAGAGCTAGGTCCCCACCAAGCAAGGCACTCTTGGGTCACCTGATACACCTCCATATTTCCTTCCATATTACCTGCCAAACAAGGCAGGTAATATTCTTTAAAGGGAAATAACACAGATTGAATGTTCTTATCTGTGGGCATATTTGATTTTCATTTTTGAATTTAACATTTATGTTAAATGAGGTCAAGTGGGCCTTTAAATATTGAGCAAGATTTATGCTTCAAAGACTTACCTTTAGGGTAGAGGACAACTTTGTGTCAGAAAAGTATTTCACAGGGCAAGGAGTAAATTTTTCTTCTTTTTCATGAAAATATCAATTCTTATGCAACAAAACCCCTAAAGCAAAAATTAGCCATATCTCATGCCTGATCAAAGTTTACTCCAGTATAATTTGTCTTTTAGGAGCCACAGATACATTCTTGAGATTACGCCTGCATTTTTTATGTAAAATTTTTTAAATTAGCATGTTCATTGTTAGGCTTCATTCTGGAATTTTCAAATTGAATTTCTGTTCACTCTCTTCACTCCCTCTCTCTCCCTCCACCTCCCTGACCCCCAAGATACCCTCCACTTACCCAATAGTTTTGTTGTCACATGCGTCTTGTTTCCCTGTCTACCTTCCTTGATTTTCCCCTTCTCTGGGTCGGTCCTTTTTCTATTTTCCTAAGCTATACCGTACTCGCCCACACTTGTATACATGTATACATATGCACATATAGACATTGTGAACTGGGATCTGCATCTGAGGGACAGCATGAGATTGTTGTTTCTGAGTCTGAATTGCCTTGTTTAGTTAGAATACTGACATCCCATTGCCTGTTCCTTCACCACCATCCCCAGTGGTAGCAAGGCATTTCACATTATTTTTTCATATAAGTTTATTTATTTGTTATTTTATGTGTATGGGTATATTGCTTGTATGTAGGTAGGTACACTCGTGTGGTCCAAAGACATCAGAAGTCAGAAGAGGGTATTGGATCCCCTGGAACTGGAGTTACAGACAGTTGTTAGTCATCATGTGGGTGCTGGGACTAGAACCCAGGCCCTCTGCAAGAGCAGTCAGTGCTCATTACTGCTGAGTCAAGTTTTAATTCTATATCTCAGCTGGCAAAGGACATAAAATAGAGAATCTTAAGAGTCCTTACTAATTTATTTTTCATCCAACATACCAGCTCATTTTCACTATTGCATCATCATATTTGAGGTTTTCCCATCCTCAAAAACTATCTGCATCCACAGACCCTTAAGAATCTCTTCATAGGTGTCTGTTTTTTACTGTTAAGGACTAAGAGTGAAACCAGTTTAAATTAGCTCTGTGCCTCCTCTTTCTGCACATCACCCTGTCTCATGTCTTTCAAAAGGTTTATTGTTGGATAGTAGTACCTAATATTTCTCTTCATGGTTTGAGTGGTGTCTTCATTACAAGACGTTTTATTTTGTTACCTCCAGTTCCTAGGATGGAGTCTGATAGTAAATAATGTCAAAGTATATCAAAAGCCCCTCAAGATTAACTGGTTAAAAACTAAAATCTCTAGTCTGCTTGTCTGAGGACTAACCTTTCCAGTGTCACTAGTCAATTACCTGGTCATAGGACCACCCCTACGAAGGCGGGTTCACCTTGTTATGTTAAATAGATGGAGGGGCAGAATACCTAGAGGGTTAATAAGATGCTGAACTTTTCTTGCTTGAAATCCCCACCTCCTAGTGCAGTGCTTGAGGACCTGTTGCAGACATAAGGTCTCTGCAAATCCTGCATGTGTTTCTGAATTCTTCAGAAAAGCTTAATCTCTCCTTTTCTTCTTTATATCCGTTTTCTAAGCATGCTTTCTCTAACGCTTTGGGCTGCCTCAGCATCTTGTATTCCTTTACCTTTTCTCTAAAGCTTCCTTCTACCCACCATGTGGCTGCTAGTCAGCCATATGTCTGACCTACATGCAGTCTCTAAACCTGCATGGCCTCATGACTTGTTTTCTTCTCCCTTCCGTTCTCCTCCTCAAGGCAGCTGCCAGGATTCCCAGCTTGCTTGGATTTTTCTTTAAATTCTAATAAAATTGCCCTAAAGCTTCTGCTTGAGTCTGTGACAGAAAGTTCCCAGGAAAAAAAAAATCTTCTGTCTTCAAACTGGACTTTCTCCTGCAAGGCTGATCAACTGATTAGAACTTCAATGACTGTGGAGAGTTTGGAATGTTGCAGGTCCAGAGTCTAATTACCATTTATCTTGGGCCATCTTTAGCCCCCTAAATAGCCACTCCTTGTTCACCTCTGTTTCTGACCTAACATCCTGTGACTAACAGATAAAAACCTTTTAGAATGTATTACCCTAGCAGACCACCCAGTCCTACCAACCAAAAGGTTAAGAATGTCATCAGCTAGCATCTGAGACCTATAATAGAAAGCCCCCCCACTTTGCCGTGACCTGCCTACTAAATGTATCCACCAGTGTATTTTTAAAAAGCCTTGGTTTATGACTTTTCTTTGTTCTGTTACTATAAAAATGTAAAGCAACTGTTACCATACCAGAACATGGAATTTGGGGTAACCTGAATCTGTGTTCCTGCACCCTGGTCACTCATATTTGGTTCCAGAGTAAACTATCTCTTATCCCCTTGAGGTGAGTTATTGTTTTTGCATCCACAAATCCATTCTTAAATTCTATTATGAATGAGAAAAAGAACCCTCTAGAGGATGCTGTTTCTTCCCTGTATCAATATATGCTGATGCTCATCTATTTATTAGATGACTAAAGTCCACAGGATAGATTAGTTTAAGATACAGATTGTTAAAATATATTCCACCATTGTCTGCTGATTTGCAAATGACAAATGCAGACAGGTTGCTCTTCAGGAAATAGTGAGTTGTGAGAAATAATGGCAGAGATTTTCAGTGCACATTTCATTAAATTTCTGCATGAGACTCAATTCACACTTCTACTCTTCTCTCTGGTCTTCTGTCCACTGTTCCATACCCTGAAATAGCCAGTCTGTGGGAGCTGTGATTATTGATTTTCTGACTGGCAAACCTGGCCCAATGAGTTACAGGTCTGGGAAAGAGGTGGGCAGACATACCCTTCTTTTACTATTTTCCTGAGCTGGCTACTCTGAGTTAGAGATACTCCACACACTTCTGAAACTGGCCTGCTGTGGGGAACTTAATAATATCCCTGTTGTATTGATTTTCATCTTTTTCCAGACTGACTGATTTCTACCTTCCTATGGCCTCCCTGAAGTTAGCACCTAAGCTCTATTTCACCTGAAGCTTTGCCTCAGGCTTTGTTTTTTAGAAAAACCAGGCTAAGCATCTAGTCCTTGACTTTTCAAAACATTTGAAATAACATTTTTTTTCTTCTAATGTGTTTTACAGGATACTTTAATAGATCTGATGAAATGGGGAAAAAAGAGCGTCCTCTAGAGAGTTCTTAGTCTCATTCATGAAAGAATTTAAGAATGGACCTAAACATTAGCTTTAGGACAATTTTATTAGAATTTTAAGGAAAATCCTCAGGGCAGGTGAGCTGATGATCTTACCAGCTGCCTTGAGGAGTTGGATGGAGGGGAGAAGGGAAGAAATCCCGTGAAGTCATGCAGGTTTAGAGCCTGTATGGAGGTCAGACATGTGGCTGACTGGCAGCCATGGGAGAAGGAAGCTTTAGAAGAAAAGTAAAGAAATACAAGGTGCTAGGGTATTCTGAAGCTTTAAAGAAAGTAGGTTTAGAAAGGGGATAATGAAGAAGGTAAGGAGAGAAAATGCTTTTCTAAAGAATTCAGAAAATGAACAGACTTACAGAGGCCTACATGTCTATGGCTGGGTCCAGAAGCTCTGCACTGGGAGGTGGGATTCCAGGCAGGAAAAGTTCACTACCTCTTTAAAGCACTAGGTATTCTTCCTATCTATTTAGCATGACTGAAGGTGGACCCTCCTTGCTAGGGGTGGTCCTATCACCAGTAATTGACCAGTGAAATTGTAAAGGTGGGTCTTCCAACAGAATAGAGACTTTATAGTCTTGACAACTTAATGTAATAGGGCTATCTGCTACTCTAACACTGAAAGACTTAATTTCCTGTGGAATCAGAAGGAAATAGAATAGGTTGCTGTAATTGAAGTTCATTTACCAGATCCTCAACAATGTTCCAGCTACCCAGGAAGACTTTTAATGGAAGATAAGCTAGTAGCATGCTCTAAAGCTGGAAGAACGATGTTTGACCGCCTTGCCTGGAACTCTGAAATCTGACCTTTTCCTAGAATGTCCTAAATATATTTAGTATATTGATTAAGAGTATCATCCTTGGGGTTAAGGAGACATGGTCTTCCCCTTTCTCACAAACTTACAGAGAAGTCACTGAACTTCCCCAAGCCTCACTGTCATCTACATTTTATAAAGAGTGCAGCACTAGCTAGCTTGATTGTTGTACAGATTAAATTAGGTGGTGAACATTTCAGGCATGTTAGCATAGTTTCTACTTTTGTTAGGAAGAAGCTTGCTTTGGCCACGGGGATAGTTTGTCCTAAAATCCTTCCTCTCTGGCAATCTGAGAGAGTCTCTGTTCTCACATGACTTGAAGTGCAAGTAGACAATATAGGTTCATTCTAGAGACTTTAAGAAACAGTATAAAGCCTATTTAAGAATGGACAGTAGGCAGTAACAGGAATAAAGTATGTGGGTTCCTGTCAGGGTGGAGGCTATGGGAGGGTGTCAGTGGGGATAGGGGTATAAAGATGATTGTTTTAGATGTTCTGCATGAAATGCACAAAAAAAAATCAATTAAAAACATAAAGAATGAAGGTTAGCATAGTAGTCCCTTTGGCCCTCCTACACTGTAGCTCCATGAAAATGTCCCTTTGGCCATTGCTCACTTTCACATTTCTGAGCGCCTCATACCACTCTGTGCTGCTTGTCTTCCATGGTAGGCTCTGTGAGTCTTCTCGGAAAGCATTCAAAGGAGATCATAAGGGCCAGGAAACCAGAGCAAACTACTGACAACAGGAAGCAAACAGAAGAGGCACATATATGATTGTTAACCATGTAGTGTCTCACCGGTCTGTTTTCTCACCACAGTTTAATTTGAGTGGGGACAGGGTTGAGACAGTGTCTCCCTGAAGCCCCAGATGGCCTGGAACTCACTATGTAGACCACGCTGACCTTGGTCTCACAGAAATCCACCTGCTGGGATTAAAGGCATGCAATACCATGCCTAGCTCCAGAGTTTACTAGTAAAGGGAAATCCTAGATGGTTCCTGCTTGCTTCTTGGGTACAGTTTCACTGTCTCTAATGAAACTGTTTCTTCCATTCTTCAAAGCATCTGCCAATCCAGAAAATAGTCACCATGGTTTATGATGATGCTAAGACATAAAATAAATGTTTTCTTTTGATCATTTCCTGGCGACTAATATAATCTCAAATGCTGTTTCTCTACATCGTAATCTTGTGAGAATTGCACTTAATTCCCTGTGGGATGGGGAAGAGTGGAAAATGACAGAATTCAACCTTTCACCTTCTTTATTCTGGTTTACATAGGCCTGCTCAAAGCAGATTTTAAAAATGATTTCTCCAATTGTTCTAGGCTTTATCAGTAGTATTCTTCATAGGGCTGTGGCACGAAATGTCAGCCGGTAATAAAGTCTTACTTTGCCCGGCTTCCTCCTTCTCAATACATCTCCCTAGAATGAAGAGAGGGAGTGCTGGCCAAATGCCATCTCAATTTCATCTCACTTTATTATTTCCCAAAGAGCAAACTAGATAACATTTTAATTCCCAGTAAGGAAACTAATTTATGCAGATCTTAAACTGAATGTAAATGACTCAAGGCCAACACATGAGAAAAAGTTTTAAAGATAATTTTGAAATCCAGGTTTGAACTTCTTTTTCATCACTTTTTCCATTCATTTTCCTTTCCAGATTTGTAATATTTTCAGTCGTTAATTTTAAAGACCTTCCTAATTCTTTCTGGTCTTTTGTCTTCCCTTGAATTTTGGTTTTATTCCATTGCTATAGTTTCAAGTCCACTGGTATTTTTTTTTCCTATAACAAGCTAAACTAACATTTTTGTACATGGTTAAAACCAGTTTTGTATCTTTTTCTATTGAATGATTCCCCCTTCCCCTGGTCTGTAAGTTACCTTCCCTTGTTTCTTGGCATGGGCGAAATGTTTTGATTAGAGATTGGACCTTATGAATCCTATGCTACTATTTTGGAAGCTGATTTTGGTATGAAATTATTTTGGATAGATTCTGTGACTTTGAGGCCTGCCTTAAAGTTTTTGTAGTGTATATCTGGAGTAGGCATCACCTTAGAGATAATTAATCTATACTTCTAAGGTCTGATTCTTCTGAAGTCTTTACCAAATGGTCTGGTTGATCACTGAAGTTTACATCCCCTGGCTGGTTAGACTTTGAACAACTCCTTGTCTGTTGTGAGCCTTGAAAATTTTTTACTATATAACTCATTGGAGTTTTTGGATAAGCTTTGTGGAATTTTACCTTACACCCATACACAAGTAAAAATTGAGGGTGTTCCTACTGCAATTTCCAAGGCTGGACTTCTGTACAGATCCTCTTTATCAAAACTTTCTTCCATTACAGCTATCTAAACCTCCCTGAACTCCCATGTGTACTAGTGGTTTGCAAGAGACCATCAAGCTCTACTAGCATTCTCCTCTGATGCTTCAAACTCCCTATACTGCAACCAGACAAGAATCAAGGTAATTTCAGGGCTCACCTAACTTTCCTTTGTTTTTAATTCCATGAATAGCAACATATTCCCAAGTTTTAGTCCCTTTGGGTCACCATGACCAAAAAATAAGAAGGAAACAAGGAATTATTTGGGCTCATGACATCAGTTCATTATGGTGGGAAAATTGGGGTAGAGCAGTTCAGTTCATAACAATGAGAGCATAGGGCAGAGAATGCTCATAACATAGTCCAGAAGGCAGAAAGTAAGACAATGGCTCATTTACTTCCTCTACACCTACTGAAGTTTCCAGAAAAGTCCAGAATGGCTTCATAAACTGGGAGCAGTATATTCTAAACATGAACTTTTAAGGACATTTCATAGTCAATCATAACAGGTACTCACTGTGCAATGTGTAAGAACACATTTCACAGGTTATAAAGTTGCCCAAGTGTTTACAATGGGAGATTAAATGCAGGGCTTGTTATTTGTACATGTCTTAAATTAATTAACGGCTCTTCTGTAATCAAGACATTTTAATAACATCACTGTATCACAAGTAATGTCTGTTCAGGCTGGACAGAGAACTCAGCAGTTAAGGGCCCTGGCTCTTCTTCCCTAGGATCCAAGTTCAGTTCAGAGAACTCATATTCAGTGGCTCACAACCACCTGTAACTCTAGATCCAGGGAAGGTGTCCTTGTTGGGCACCTGAACACAGGTAGCAAACACACACACACACACACACACACACACACACATCCATCCCTGCTCATTGTTGCCCTTTTCATAAA
>NW_008339517.1:1696819-1706273 GCF_000622305.1 Nannospalax galili
CAGTGAAGTGCTTAGTTGTAAAGGGGATATATATATATATATATATATATATATATATCCTCTCTATTTCCAAGGTTCAGGGAACTATGTGGAAGGAGGAAGGTTTTCTGGATATAATAGGACTAGTTGTGTTCATGAACTCATAGCATCTGTGCTTGCCTGCATAAGACTTACACAAGGTCAAGTCAGTCAGCCTTCCAGCATGAATGAGAGAGGGGTACATAATAAGCCCCAATCACTGGCTGAGGAGTTATTGACAGGTGATGGCTGCTAGAGGAGGAAGATTTTTCTTCAGGGATATCGTAGGTTTACAGTGTGCCAGTATATAGCTCCCACAGTTATGTATAAGTGAGCAGCACTAATTGAACTCAATAAAATTTTTTAAAATTTTTCTTTACGTACTTGCATATTTGTCTTGTATGTACATGAGTGTTTTGCCCACATGTATGTAAATGCGCCCATGAATACAATGGTCATGGAGGCCAGAAGAGGGCAGCAGAGCCCATGGAACTGGAGTTGCAGACAGATGTTAGCTGCTCTGTGGATGCTGGGAACCAAATCTGTGTCCTCTGCAAAAGGAACCAGTGCTCTTAACTGCTGAGTCATCTATCTAGCCACTATTTTTAAAAAAATTTAGAAAAAGAGTGTGAATTTGAGAGGGAGACCTGAGCGGGGAGAAGAGATTCCAGAAGGAGTTTGAAGGGCAAGTGAGGGAGTATGAATGTGATCAAAATACATTGCACACAGGCATGAAAACCTCAAAGAATAAATATGGAATATTATGTCAATAGAAGTAAGAACAGCAACAATATATATGCACATGCACATGTAAACCTTTTCTGGGCAGCTTGCTCTGTATTTAGCCTCCTCCCAACTGCATCTTGCAAATTCTTCTGCTTCAAAGCTAGAACACAGGCTTTGGTTGTTCCCAAGCACAATAAATCAGCTTGAGGCTCTGGGAGTTTGCACTCACTGAATCCTCTACCCAGGATTCTTTCTTCCAGATACTTTCTCACTTTCTTTCCTCAGTTCACTGAGGTCGCTGATACAAATCAGCTGATGTGGTGGCAGAGAGCCTCCATGGCCTCTTTATCTCAAATGCTTTTCCATTGCTCATTCCCTTATCCTAATGATTTTTCTTTTTAACACACTTAATTGCCTGATAATGGGTTCTAATTCTATGTATTTACTTTTCTGTCCTTACCAGTGGACTGTGTGCTGTTAGAGGAAACCAGTAGTCAATCTATTCATTCTGTTCTTCATGTACATGTGGTCGTCATGCAAAATATTCCTTGAAGGTATAAAGCTTCTTCAAAACAGAGCATCTGACATTATTTTCCCAGCAATATTCTGTGTATTTTGAAGTATAAGATGTGAATTAAATAAGAATTCCTCCCAGCACATATAATTTAAAATGGAAAACTTTGTAATCTTGTATACTGCCAATTAATTTTTAAATATGAGACCATATATTTTGATTTTTGTGATTTTTGTAAATATAAGAAATAATGGGATCTTAACACTGCTCTCCTTTTGGCTTTGTTTCCTTCCCCTCCCACTTTCTTACTGGACTCCTGTGGGAGGACTGCTTAGGAAAGCTGGTGCACGAGTATACTGGTGTATCTGTCAGAACAGGTTAGAATAGTAGAGTGGCAACAAGCAACTCTCCGATCTCAGTGGTTTAATATTTAAGACTGATTTCTTCCCGAGGTTACATACTTATCACAGATCAGTAGATGGGCGAGGGGTACTTCATTGCATTCTGGGACCTGGACTGATTCCATCAGTCAGGGGCCTAGTACGAAACAGATGGCTTATTTAAATTAGTGTAATTTGAAGAATGTTTCACAAAGTGGCAATTCACTAAGGTGTCAGCAGAGTGTTGGGGACCCCAAGAGACACCAGGCACTGGCAGAGTTGGTGCCATCTTTCACCTGCTTGGAGAAGGAGGCTTCTTTGATAGCAGAGCTGGGAATAGATGCTGAGAAATGAAATACAAGCTTTGCAGTGCCTCAGAGTAAAACTAGCATACATCAACTGTGCTCACCTTTTATTGGCCAAAAGTTATCACATGAACCCACCTGCCAGGGAATGGACTGGGAATACATATTTCTAACAAGTCCCTCCTATGGTTTTATTTTATTTAAATGTAATTTACACTGGCACATCTAGTATGCAAGTAGTGATGTGAATTCCCTGCCAGGACTGTTAGACTTATTACAGAAATGATGCTTATCAACTTTATGAACTTCTACCTATTTTCAAATGAAGTGCCTTCAGATGTCAGGTTATTATAATCTCTATTTTTGATCAGTATAAATTTAAATTTTTTTATTGGTGTCATAACTGAGCGTAGCAGATAGGATTTGGGGTAACATTAATAATTAAATATTTTAAATGAAAGGATTTCATGAAGTAACTTTCTTCTTATGTGATGAAAGTGACACATTGTTGAAAGATGACTGTTACGTGTCCTCCAATCTGGCTAAATACTTTTTTTTAAGGCCAGAACATATCAAATCATTACATGTCAAATCATATGCATTCAATATTTGGTATTTTATTCATTTACATATTACTCCAGAAAATATGAGCCATCTATTCTTTCATATAAAGAATAAATATAATAATAATGTTTCCATTAGAATAATTTAACTGCCATAACGATCTTAAAATGTGCCCTCCCTTTGACTTTTCTTCTTTTTCTTCACTCAGAGTAACAGAGTTTGCTTCTTAATTCACAATACAGAAACTTCACAGGGTAGCTGGTGAGATCAGTTCTCTAGCACCTGGAGTCTGAGACCTATAGGGAATAGCTTCAATGTCTGGCTATTGCAAAAGCAGAAACACTAAACATGGGTATTGCACACCAACTCTTACCATTTCACTTAGGAGCTACACATTGTTTCTGTTCAGATTCCATTTGTCAGTGCAAGTCATGTGGGCCATGTTTACTGCAGGAGGGAGGTAAAGAAACATAAACCTATTGGTTGGAAAAAGAACCAGAAATTTTGGTGAAGTATGAGAAAAAGCACTATATCAAACAATGAAATTTATTTGAAATTTATGTTAAGAAATGCATTGCCATTTCAAACATTTTCAAAATTAATTTAGTTGTGACATATTTGAAATATAGATTAAAGGGTTTGAAGGTGATTTGGTCCATAAAGTGTTTGCCTTGTAAGCATGAGGGCCTGAGTTTGCATCCCCAGATCCCATGTAACAAAACAGGTATGATAGCACCTTCTTGTAATCCCAGCAATGGGGAGGCAGTGAGAGGTGAATCTCTTGGGATTGTTGGTTCATAAAATAAGGGAGACGGCTCCCGAGGAACAAGCCCTGAGGTAGGCACTCGCCTGTGCATGTACACCCACATGTACATGCACACATAGACACGCAAAAATATATTTATGCACATATAAAATATTGTTCATCTAATAAATTATGCATAAATATGCACAGGGCATATTCAAACCTTTGTAAAATTTAACATGACTGTAATGACAACACACAAATGCAGTGATATGAGGGGATGTCTTCAGACAGGGAATAGTACTTTAATTTAAGCAAACTCAATTATAATGTTCACTGGGTTCATATGAATCTACTTGTGTTTTTTCTAGTTCATTCCCTTAATATTGTATGTATATACATATGTATGCATATATTTGTGTGTTTGTATATATATATACATACATGCACAAATTTTGCTAGTACTTTGCTCTCTTGATTACTTATTTCATAGTAAGTTTGAAATTAAATGTTTGGACTCCTCCATCAAGAATTGTGTTAGCCAGTAGATGTGTTTTGTTTTCCATGAAAATTTTAGGATCAATTGCTCCATATTCTTGAATACCATGCTGTAATTTTCATTGAGACCCTATTGAACCTATAATAAATATTTCAATAATATTGAATCTTCCAATCCATAAACAAATACCTTCCCATTTATGTAAATTTTCATTATTCACTATTTCGTGACTGTTTTATAGTGTCCTACATACAGTTCTTGCTATAATTCTGTCTAACTTCTTCCATTTGGCAGTTACTGTGTATGATATTTGTTCATTGCGGATACATGGGAAAACAGTAATTTCTGTAGTATAACCATGTTTCCTGTGACTTTTTATGCTACATTATTAATTCCAGTAGTTTATATATGGATGTTTGGAGATTTACCCATAGGCTATCCTGTGCTTTGCTTAGGCAATATTTTCTCCCTTTACTATCTTTATTACTTTATATCTTTTTCTCATCTTACTAAGAGAATTAGATCTTTAAGAATAATGTAAGTTGGAGCCCATACTTGACCCTGTTATGAGGCCTAGGAACCTGTGACTACTAGTTCACCAGCCACAGGGGAGAGTCTAATATTATATTTTGCTAAATAAGTATAGTATTAAACTGACTCCTAAGGACATTGTTATACTCATAAAATCATCTCTCAGCTCTCTCCAAAGAAGCTTCCTAAATGCTGCAGATGGGTTTTAACAGAGACACACACCTGGCCAACACACAAAGAATAAGAGACTACAGAGTGTTTGTCTCCCAAGAATCTTTGTCCCCTTGTGGACAAGGGGGCAAAAAGAATGTAAGAACTAGGGGTGGTGGATGACCACAAGGAAACACTTTTCCAGATAGCTGAGCAGTTACTCATATAAACTCACAACAATGGTAATTGCATGCACAAATCCCACATAAGCTCAAGTCATCTCTGGATTGTATAATATTTTCCCCTCTGCTTTTAGATTTCTGCAGATTGAATATATGTCTAATTAATTGTACACACGCAAACACACACACACATATTGCTTGGTGTTTTCTGAGTTTCTTGGATCTCTGGGTTAGTTTTTGTCATTCACTGTGGAAAAACCTTTCCATCATATTATTTCCCTGATCCATTCTCTCTTTCCTCTTCTGTTATTAATTGTTATATTTATATCGCATCTCTAAAACTGTACCATGCTTCCTAAACTTTTAGTGCTGTTTTTGCAATCTTTATTTTTCTCACTCATTGATTCTTCCCTTGGCTTTAACAAGTACAATGATGAATCTAGATATTCTTGACTTCTGGTACTGCTTGTATTCCCACCATTTAATGCATTCCTTCCTGGAGTTTCTAGCTTTCAACTCCTAATATCTATTTGTTTCTTTTCTTTAGTTTTCTATTAGACTACCTAACACCTTAATATCAATTATTTTAACTTCTTCATATGATAACTGCAACATCAATGTTATAGCTGAGTCTGATTTTAATTTTTTTCACTTGCTAATATGTTTTGTATCTCTGTCTCTCTCTCTGTCTCTCTCTCTGTGTCTCTGTCTCACTTCCTCTCCCATTCCCTTTCCCTCTTTCTGTGTGTGCATATGTGTATGGAAGCACAGATGTTTTGCATTACCACAGGTCCAGAAACACGCAGCCAAGCAACAATAGACCGAAATCTTTCTTCTTTTCAGAGTGTTCTTCATAGGTAAATTGAATAACGCACACATGGTTAAGGGAATAACTTCTGTCTCCTGCTTCCTAATTCCTTCCTTAACTAACCTATAATGTTAATTTAATTCTTTGAAAATTATCTTGCCACAGGTATGTGATTTGTGACTTCTAAACTATCTTTAACCTTTTAAAAAATTTATTTAATAACCACATAATTAGAAGAAGCATTTCATTAAAACAGCATTGACATATTCAGTAACATGTTCTGGAGCTGAGATGCATCTCTTTCAAAATTGGCTGTAAATTTTTAAGTTTACAGTTGAATTAATAGAGTTATACAATATTGAACTCAGTATAAACCCTATAAGACATAAAATTGAATGATATTTTACCCTTTAAAAAATATCTCCATTTCACACACACACTTCTAATCTCTATATATCTGATTATTACTAGTCACAGTCAGTTACTTTCTGAGATCCTTGGCATATGAGCATGGATATAAAGTCATCAGGTAGATTTCAGTGGTAATGTTTTACACATCGACTAATTATTAAGGAGCAAATTTTATGCTTTGAGGAATTATTTTTTAAATATTTTAAATTTAATAACCACATGATTACAAGAAGCATTTCATTACAGGTTTAACATATTCAGTAACACACTCCAGAGCAATGATACATCTCTTTCAACAGGGGCTATAAATTTTAGGTTCACAGTCAAATTAATACAGTTATACAATATTGAACTCAGTATAAACCCTATAAGACATAAAATTCAATGAGGTTTTAACCTTTAAAAAAGATCTCCATTTCATTTTAAAATATATTGCTTCATACAGAAAAACTCATTTTTAATGCAACTAACAAGACTCATTTTTAATGCCACTAACGCTTGCTGTTTGCACTCATGTCTCTAATCTCTATGTATTATGTATCTACTAGTCACAGTTGATTACACTCAGATCCTAGTACCTGAGTATGGATAAAAAGTCATCAGGTAGATTTCACTGGTAATGTTTATCACCTCTACTATTTAAGATGAAGTAAATTTTTATGCTTCCTCCTCAAATATGTCTTTTTAAAAAATTGTTGATTTTTCTGGGTGTATCTCATACAGAACATCCCACTTCCCAAATGGAACTCTCCCATAGCCTCCCCCATCCCACATACTGGAGCCCATATACTCTGTTATCCCTGTTACTGTCCAGTGTGTTGTCGATACCCACAGTCATTCTCCAGTGCTTGTCCGTTTGCTGAATCTATCTACTCAGCCTATCTAAAGAGCCTTGTTTAAGGAAGATCAGCTGTTCCTCATCTAGCAGCAATCAGTTTTCAATATTCCTTTAGGTAAGATTGGGGTCTGCTGTTGATTTTCCCAGTTCTATGCTGGGTTACTGTCTGGGACTCTCTTGTGCCACCTTGGCCAATAACTCAAAGGAAGGTAACTCCTGTTTGGGATTGTTTCTTGTTATGTAGCCTTTAGCTATACATATGGTCTCTTAAAAATTATATTGACCCCATTAACCTTTGGTTATACTTTCCTTTGGGGTGTTTAAGACCCTACAGTTGGCCCAGATAAAATAATTTATTTTTACTCTTAAGGTCATTTGAGGATCTGTTCCTCAGGGGTAACATGGGCTTGGGAGGAGCCCCTGACTCCTTTCTTTTACCAGTTCTGTCTATATGAAGATAAGTCAAAGGATCTGCTTGATCATCACTGTCATCGTTTGGAAGCATGGAGAAAATGAATCTTATGTGTTGACCCTCTTCATTGTAGACTAGATACTGGCTCAGGTCCATCTGGTGGGGTCCCAAGGCCTCCTTGCTCAAGAGGACGGGTGACTCACCACAGTTGCAGGACATTTTGAGAGATGCTTATAGTCCCCTGGAACTTAGTCAACATAGGTGGGCAAGAAGCAAAAACTGTCCTTTATGTCCCCCTGACCAAATTAGTATGGGCCTCAAAGTATGGCTGTTAAACATCCAAGAAGATTAGTTCCACCAGTCTGGTTCTTTTAATTACCATATGTCATGTAGATAGAGCTTGGGCAAAGACCAAACACTCTCAGATAAACCTTGCCTAGACATATATGACATTTTTCATCTGGTTTTGTTGGCTTAATATGGTTCCCTCTGGTTTTCTTAAACTAGCTAGGCATTATTTATCTCTCACATTGCCTAACCCTTCCACCATGGTTTTCCCATTTAAGGTGCCCCCATTTTTTTCCATTTCTCCCTTAATAATACCCTTCACCTATGATCCCACCTCTCTTGAGCTCCTTCTTTCCCTTTATTCCCTAGACTCCTTGTGTAACCTTCCCTACCCCCTTCCCTTAAAATAACCCCATTATTATCCATATCTCCCTTGTTAACACCTATTTTCTACTGTTTCTGTCTCAGATTGTCTCTTTTCCTTTACTTCCCTGGTTCCTCTTCATTATCCCAGCTCCTGCAGTTATGTCTGGATACATATCCACTTATAAGGATTTGGTGCTAAGATCCACGTATGAGGGAGACCATACGCCTTTTTTTTTTTTTTTTCTGAGTCTGTTACTTCACTTAGTGTAACAGTTTCTAGTTCCATCCATTTACCTGCAAATTTCATGATTTCATCTTTCTTTACTGCTGAGCAAAATTCCATCGTATAAA
Source organism: Nannospalax galili (assembly GCF_000622305.1). Taxonomy (NCBI): domain Eukaryota; kingdom Metazoa; phylum Chordata; class Mammalia; order Rodentia; family Spalacidae; genus Nannospalax; species Nannospalax galili. The sequence goes on from NW_008339517.1 coordinate 1,704,908, forward strand.
TGTACCACATTTTCATTATCCACTCGTCAGTTGAGAGACACTTAAGTTGTTTCCATCTCTTAGCTATTGTGAAAAAGGGCAGCAACAAGCATGGGTGTAGAAGTATCTCTGCAATAGGATGATTTCTTTGGGTATATGCCAAGGAGTGGTATAACTAGGTCAAATGGTAGGTTCATTTGTAGGTTTTTAAGAGTTCTCCACACTGCTTTCCATAGGGGTTGAAGAAGTTTGCAGTCCCTCCAGCAGTGGATGAGCATTCCCCTTTCCCCACATCCTCTCCAATATTTGGTATCCTTTGTTCTTTTGATCTTAGCCAGTCTGACTGGGCTAAGAAGAAATCCTAAAGTGGTTTTAATTTGCATTTCCCTAATTACTAGTGATGTTTAACACCTTTTAAGACGCTTCTTAGCCATCTTTATTTCTTCTTTGGAGAACTCTGTTCAGGTCCTTAGCCCATCTTTTAATTGGTTACTTCCTTTCTTGATACTTTGTTTTTTGAGTTCGTTATATATACTGGATCTTAAACCTCTGTCTGATATGTCACTGGTGAAGATTTTCTCCCATTCTGTGGGTTTTCTCTTCACTTCCTTGGTTCCTTCTTTTGATGTACCGAAGCCTTTTAGTTTAATGAGAGACCATTTGTTTATTCTTGACCTTGTTTCCTGGGCAGTTGATATCCGGTTTAGAAAAATCCTTTCCTACACCTATATCTTGTAGGTTATTGCCAATGTTTTCTTCTAACAGGTTCAGAGTTTCAGGCTTCACATTGAGATGTTTGATCCATTTGGAATTGACATTTGTGCAAGGTTACAGATAGGGGTTTAGTTTCATTCTTCTACAGGTGGAGATCCAGTTTTGCCAGCACCATTTGCTGAACATGATGTCCTTCTTCCAGTGAATGTTCTTGCCCCTTTGCCAAATATCAGGTGGCTAAAATTAAATGTACTCATATTTGGGTCTTCAATTTTGTTCCATTGATCTATGGGTCTATTTTTGTGCCAGTACCATGATATTTTTATGATTATAGTTCTGTAACACTTTGAGATCTGGTATAGTAATCCCTCCAGCTCTGCTTTTTGTGCTCAGAGTTACTTTGGCTCTCCAGGGTCTTTTGTGGTTCCATATTAATTTAAGGGTGGTTTTTTCTAATTCTGTGAAGTATATCATGGGGATTTTGATTGGGACTGTATTGAATCTATATATTGCTTTTGGTAGGATGGTCATTTTCACAAAATTAATTCTTCCAATCCTTGAGCATGGGAGGTCCTTCCATCTTCTGAGGTCTTCCTCAATCTCTTTCTTTAAAGACTTAAAATTTTCGTTGTAGAGGTCTTTAATGTCTTTGGTCAGGTTTATTACAAGATGT